>NC_045438.1:75781989-75790894 GCF_002776525.5 Piliocolobus tephrosceles | reverse complement strand
CACCTTGTTTTTCTTGGGTCCTGAGATTTGTAGCTGGTCTGCTACCTTCTCTCTACCTTTCAGAGTCTTCTTACATTTTCTTTGTTTTGTTTTTAACACATGTATAACGTCCAAGATTTTTATTTGTAATTAGAGAGAAGAATAGGGAAAATTACTTCTACTCTACCTTCCTGGAAACTGTGTCTTATTTTTTCACTTAATTAAGAGAGTTACCTATGTCACCATATAGAGACTTTCCCATTTTTACAGCTACACAGTATTCCATTACATGGCTGTACTATAATTCATTTAGCCAGTCCCTGATTTTTGGACACTTAAAGAATTATATGCAATTATTAACAATTCTACAAGCAATAAGATTATACAAATGTCATTTTGCCCACATGTAGTATATCTGTTGGACGAATTCCCCAAAGGCAGGATTACTGGATCAACAGAGATACATGCATTTGTTTTCGTTAATTGTTGCTAAAGTGCCCTCCCTAGGAATGGTAGCAATTTATACTTCAACAAGACAAATATGAGGGTATCTATTTTCCCATACAATGTGTTTGTTATCAATCATTTCCCCAAATTTATAGATGAAAAATGTATCTCAAGTTATTTTAATTTGCTTTATTTTGAGAGGAATCTAGCATCTATACATTTTTTTTCAGAGCCATCTGTTTCCTTTTCTCTGAATTGATTAAATACATCCTTTGAACAATATTCTGTCAGTTAGTTGGGCTTTATATTCATTTCTAGGATAGCTTTTTAAATTAAAGATGAAGTATTATTTAAATATATTAAAATACATGCATTTTAAATAGCAATTTGATGTGTTTTAACAAATATATTCACTCATATAGCCACCAACACGGCCAACACATAGGATACTTCCATCGCCCAAATGTTCCCTTGTGCCCACTTGTAATCAACTGCCCTTTCCCAAAACATTCTCAAATATAACCTACTTAACAAAAAGCTGACTTAATTCAGAAGGACTAGGCAATGCATTGTTTTTTTGCAGCCTAATTACCCCTCTCCTTTGGGTCTAATTTGTAAGTAAGGCAGAAGGGTGAATATATGACTACCTTATCATCTTAAATTATGAGCTGTTAGAGGACAGGAAATGTGGCTTTAATGTCTTTTATACTGCATTTAGCATTTGCAAGTGTTTAACGGACTTTATTGTGCATTAGCATTTGCTTCTGACTTGAAACTAGTGATCAATTGGTCATTAAAAATGAAGAAATAATTGACTCATAGTTTATAATACAAAACAGCCTCTTCTCATCTGATGTTTTATTCATGACTAAACAATTGTGAGTAAATACATATATTCTTCTGAAGAAAAAAGGATGACAGCAATAGTATACAGACCTTTTCAGCAAAATTACAGTGAGCAATGCATCCTCATATTGAAGTGCTCTACTGCAGAGCTGACGTGTTATCACTGAGCCCCAGCCAGCTTCGCAGGGCTGAAGAGGAAAGCCATTTCAATTTGACTTATTTTTTCCTTGCTTTTATCAGTGTGGGAAGGATGAAAGTCATAGAATCTGGAGATAGATGGAGGTCATCTGATTTAATTTTCAATTTATTACTCTAGGTAGCATGGAGATCTTTAATCTTTCGTATCAGTCATTCCAGGAAATAAATGTGAATCTACTATAAAATGTCAAGTTTCCAACACCAACAACATTTTAGATAGGTTGAATGGGGCTGTTGCTAAACAAGTAGCATTCCTCTAAAATTAAAATCAAACAGAAAATCCTTTTTCATTGGACGTATCTAAATATGATTAAGAGTAGGTGCTACTTAACACCATATTTATGATGAAGTTCTACATAAATGTGGCTTTCACCATTCAAAATAACAACTTGCATATTCAAGTAAATCTCCTTGTAATGAACTTGACAAACATGTTCACTCATGCAAGCCACCAACAAAATAAGGACTTAGAATATTTTAGAGAAAACGCTTCCCCAAGTAGCAGAATGCTTTACTTGTGCTAGCCACAAAACTAACATAAGCCCTAAATAACCTAATAAATGGATAGCTTAATCCCATTTCAATGCCTCACCCTCACCCAGTAGACTCTTTCAGAGAGTTTTCCTAAATGCAAAAAGAGGCCTAGTCAAAAAACTGCTGTATTCATATTTTCTGTACTTACAAATTAAATCTGAAGTCCTTCCAAACTCTAATTTTGCTCCAGGTCAGGTAATTTTTCTCTAGAAAGTTTCACAATTATTAAATTTCTTGTTTAGTCTCTGAACAATTTTACAGATAGTTTTTGGGTACAATATCAATGAAACCTTTCCAAGCCATTCTTGTTCAATGACAATATGGGAAGCAATGGTAAGCAATAGGTTCACACTTAAGTTTATGGTCACAGTTCCACTTTGGGACATAAGTTCGTTGATGTGCAAATATGATCCAATCTTGAAAATACTACAGTTTGTGGGGGGAAGGTTTGAAGAGAGATATCCCAAACAAAACAGACTTATGAAGAACTCAAATGAATAATATCTATTGAATTAAACTACACAGAAAAATATTAATCAATAATTAATAATTAGGAGTAACATATATATTTTATATTTTAATCCATTCCTGACCCCTCAGGCTTGTTCTTCCTTTGGGTCGAAAGAGTGTCTAAACAGAGAAAACAGAAAAATCTTACAGAAAATGCAACAAATGTGAATTTTCCCAAACCTAAAATCTAAGAGGCAGAATCATCCTATGGATGTAGTGAACTTTATAAAACACTAACAATGAAAAAATAATATTTGTAGATTGCTTTTTAGAAGTTGTATACTGATTACAACAAAGCTCTCTTCAAAATTATTAATTTTTCATTATTCATTTCATTTTGTCTGTATTAAATAGAATGAAATTCCTTGTCAGGAGAATATATTTATTTTTTGAAATCAGCCAGAAGTTATCAAATGCAGGTCATGTGTCTAAACTACGTGACAAAACTGGTTAATGTCATTTTTAAAAATTCAAATACAAAGGGGGCAATTTGGCATCAAAATAAATAATGATGGTAAAATATTACAACCTACTGAATAAAATATCATGAGTCTAAATATCAAACACATAATACATACAAACACGCACAATGAGAGAGAAAAGAAAGTCCTTCTTTGCAATGGAATGTCAATTAATAGCTGCAGAAACTATGAGAGAAAATTGTCATTTTGCAACATCATAGTAATAATTGATCAAGGCAAGAGTCAACAGTGAATGTCCCACAGATTGTTTATTAATTACAAAGACAAAAATGGTAACTTTCCAGAAGAAAAATTTGGTAGACAGCACCTTCAATGAGTGATGAAGGTTGAAATCATCAGTAATGGAGCCAACTGAATCTCAAACCACCTGCTATAGACCACCAAGAAGGACACAGCAACATTTGTTTGGAATTCTTGGTAAAAAGGCATAATCGAATTTCTAATTACGAGTTAACATCAAACAAACCCAAACTGTGGTGCACTCTACTAAATAACTAGCCTGCACTTTTTTAAAATGTCAAGATATGACTCACAAAGGAAGACTGCGGAACAGTCCCAGATTTTAAAAATATAACTAAATTCAATACATGATCCTGGAATGGATCCTGGACTGGGAAAAAATTAGCTATACAGAATATCATTGGGACAATTGATAAAATCTGAATATGGACCATGGATAATAGTAATGTTTCAACATTAACTTTTCTGATTTTATCATTGCATCGTGGTTATGCAGGAGAATATCCTTGTTGCTGGAAAAAACACGTTGATGTCTTTAGTACAAATGAGCATGATGTCTAAAATTTACCCTCAAGTGTTTCAGAGAAAAATACAAACATATACTTAGAAAGCATAAGTTAAAATAAGAGAGTAAATGGGGTCAATATTTAAGCAATTTGTGTATCTGGGTAAAAGTACATATAACAGAAATTCTGTGTGCTGTTCTCACTTTTTTGCAAGTTTGAAATAATGCAAAAGTAACACGTAAAGAATAAAAGAGAATATAGTCATTAAACTTTCTTAGGAGACCATAGGAAGTATATAAAAATATTTTTTAAAAGGTTTGGAATCATGGAAACATAGCAGGAATCATATAACCCTGTACTAAATAATCCTCAGCAAAAGGAGCTCATGAGATTGCATGCCTTTAGGCTGTGAACAGCCTAGGCACATGCTGGCTCCATCCTCTTGCCAGAGAGTTGTCCCGTCTCTAGTGGTACCATGTGCCATAGTACTCTCTTTAGTTCGTATCTTAGTCACATGGTTTGGAGCACTCAGTTCCCTATTTGTACAGCTAGTTAAATGTAAGTGTGTTTATTTGGGAAATAATCATTTGTCCTTTTGATAATATAAAACAATTATTTACCCAGTGTTCACAGCTAGGGCCCTTTGCAAATAGAGCTATAAACAACTAGCAAAAAATAAATAAATAAATAGCTCGCAACTCTTGAGGAATACATCAATTTCATAAAATGAGAGACACTGCAAAAAATACTAATAGAGTTAGTCAAACAGTATATATATATGCAGTATATATATATGCAGTATATGTATGTATATATGCAGTATATGTATATATGCAGTATATATATATGCATATATGTGGCTGCAAATACAATCAGAATAGCAGTACTTTGCTGAGTTTTTTAGTCAAGATGAAATTTTCTTAGACATAAGAATTCCCTTTTAATAAGTGGTTATTGCCTCTAAATATTTTCTTCATATCTTACTTGTTTTTCCCCCAAAATATCATTCAGTTCTCCGGTAGTAGCTTTAAATCTCACATACCAAATCTCAAAACATAAGAAGTAATTTAACTGAGTCTAAAATTATTCCCCTGCTAAATGGGGTAATACTAGTATTTATGGCATAGGATCATAAATATTTAAAATGTTAAATGCTTTTTAAAGGGCATAGCATAGTGTTTGGAGCATAATCAGAACTCATACAAGAAACACAGATCACAAATGATGATCATTTTTTAATTGATACATAATAGCTGTATCCATGAGGTACATGAGGATTTTCTTTAGATATGTGCACACAATACATAAAGATCAAATTAGGGTAACTGGGATATCCACCACCTCAACCAATTATTTTGTGTGTGTGTTGGGAACATTCCAGATTGTCTCTTCTATCTATTTTCAAATATACAATAAATTCTTGTTAACTATAGTTTCCCTACAGTGCTATTGAATACTAGAGCTTATTCCTTGTAGCTTACTGTATTTTTGTACCCCTTAACCAAGTGTTCTTCATCCTTGCTACCCTTCCCAGCCTCTGTAACCACCATTCTACTCTCTACCTTTATGTAAGTCATTTATTTTAGTTTCTACATATGAGTGAGAACATGCAAATAAACTGAGCTTGGCTTATTTTACTTAACATAATGACCTCCAGTTTGATCCATGTTGCAGCAAATTTCTTATTGAGCTTTACTTCACTTTTCTAAAAGTGATACATGTAAACAACCATTCCCTTACATGTCGAGCAGTAAATGCATTGAAAATAATTTAAGAATAATTATTCAGTTCTTATGCTCAGCTACAATGGCCATTCATTTCCTGGGAGCAGTCTGATGCTGATGCAGAAAAGTGCATCCGTTCTCCTATGCGCACTGTTTCTATTTACAGTGGCTACTAAACAAGGCTACAGGAACAGAAACCACAGCACAGCAGCCACCTTCCAGTGGCTGTATGCCTTTACTTCTTGCTATAAGAAATGCCTTTGTCACACCTGAGATCAAAAAACATATTTTATTCCATTATTTGTGATTATTTTCTATTGAAAGGTCACAAAATTTCTAATTATATAAAGACTTATTTTGAACTCCGGGACTTTTTAAACACACACATACACACACATGTAGTTTTGTAGACAGATGAAATTACTCATTACTTTTTGAAGGAGTTAAAATAGAAAGCAGTTTTCTGACTGTGAAGCACAGTACTTTCCTATTCTTCCTTAAAGTGGCATGTTAATAGGAAAAGCTATCAAAAAGAGCTATTTCTGTTTGAGTATAGAAAATAATCTCTAGACATGCAATGTCATTTCAGATTGATTTCTCTGTGTTTCTTTGCATATGTTGTTATTACTTTTTAGGAAAGGATACAGAAAAAGAATATATAACAGGACAAAACACTCTCCCATGAGGCTTTGAAACAGATCTTATATAATTAAGTACCAAGAATCGTAATTCGTCTTTTTGTTGTCACACATTCTACTTATTTGAGAAGGCAAAATGGAAAATCAGAAGAGAACAGATCTCAGGGATCCTGCTTTTTCATGTGTGCTATTTATTTTATGGTGTTTTTTTTTTTTTTTGTTTTGTTTTGTTTTTCCGTTCTCTCTGAAGTCTTATTTATTTACATGTGCAAACACTCTCAAATCTCTTCCAGTTTTCTCATTCCCAGACAAGCTTCTAGAAAGAAGACTCTGCCCCCAGTGATTCAGTTTGCTTTCATCATGTTTGGCAGCACCTCTGCTTTCTGCCTTCTGACTCCTGAGCTCCTCGGACCACCAACATGGTGATCACCCACTTCGTTGCTAAAGCCAAAGGACCTGTCTACATCCCGTTCCAGTTTGGGCATGCGAAACACTCCTGGAAATTGCTACTTCCCAATGTTCTCCACTTGCCCTCCTCCCAAATCTCTGGTTTGTTATTCTTAATTTCCTTGGAAGCCTCCCTTTTCCTTGAATATTGGTGTTTCTATTTTTTTCTTCTCTCTCCTCACTCTACATACTCCTCTTAGATGTAGAATGAATTCATTCCCATAGCTTCAAATTCCACCTGGGTCCCAATGAATCCTATTTGTAGCACAACTTCTGTCCTGTCAATCTTCTTTATCAGACAAATCCACTTAGATAGCCAGTACCTCAAAAGTCACATTCCAGAATAGAGCTTAGTATCTTACCACTGCCCAGTCTGTGCCTTCTCCTGCCCTTCCTCCAACGGATGAAGCAACCTATAGTAATAATAGTAGCTGGCATTTATTCAGTATTTATTCTGCACCAGGTAGTTTGTTACTTTTCCTTTTTTTCCGACTTTTGTTTTAGGTTCAGGGGGTACATGTGCAGGTTTGTTACATGGTAAATTGTGTGCCACTGGGGTTTGGTGTATGAGTAATCCCATTACTGAGGTAGTGAATATAGTACACGGCAGTTAGTCTTTCAACCCTTGCTTCCCCACTGCCCTCCCTCCTCTAGTAGTCCCCAGTGTCTCTTGTTCTCATCTTTATGTCCATGTATACTCAAGAATCATCTATGACAAGCTCACAGCCAGCATCATACTGAATGGGAGAAGCTGGAAGCATTCCCCTTGAGAAGCAGAAAAAGACAAGAACGTGTACTCTCACCACTTCTGTTTGATTTTCATATGTGCTCTTGCATGTAACGTTCACCACAACTGTAAAAAGGAGGTACAATTGTTATCCCCATTCTGTAAACGAGAACGGGAAGCACAGCGTGATTATAGAACCTTGCCAAAGCCACACATAGGGTAACAGACAGTCCAAGGGACTTCAGATCCAGATTCTTAACCACATTACCAAACTGTCTCTCTTCCATCTCCTGCTCTCTTTCTCTGATCGATAACCTGTTTCTTAACCTGATCGTCTCTGCAACAGCCTTAGTTTAGTTTTCATTATTTGTTGTCTTGATTGATTTATAAAGGCACCTTTTAAAATTATTTACAATAGCTACTAAATAATGGAGCTATACTATAAAGTATATTCTCCATTTTACTGTAAGAATCATCTTCAAAACACCAATCTGATCACATTAAACCACAGACCCTCACTATGATACATCTGATCTTTCAAGATTAGATTCCTGTCTACTTACCCAGTCTCCTCTTTCTTTCTTTTGTATTCAAAGATGTTTTAATCATACCAATACATGCACCTGGTTTAAAATATATACATTAGATCGAAGCATAGTAAATCGCTGATATTCAACCAATTTCAGTCTACTAAACAGCAATTTCATATTCGGCTTATTATTGCAGAAGTTTATAATGGAAACAGTAGCTCTTTCCTTTGTCCCTCTTTAGTGTCAAATATACTCTTCAGAGACAACCATTTTTTATTATTTCAGTTGGTTCTGGATATTTCCTCCATATTTCTCATACTATGCTGAAAGAGTTTAGGTTTGGCTCTGACAAGTTCAATGCCATGCCTCAAATAAGAGAAACAGGGTTTTTGTTTTTGTTTTTGTTTTTGTTTTTGTCTTACATGAAATACTTGCAGTATAAAGAGCCAGACTTCTCCCTGTTCACATTCCACTGCCACTAGAATGTGGCCTCTGTCCTCACGGTCTGAGGTAGAATCTATGTTTTAGACATCAAGATGGAGAAAAAGGCAAAGGCACATGGGCATACTGTTCTTTGAAGGATTCTAGTTGCTGTCATTTGAAACGTGTACATACAACTCATGAGGCAAAACTTCATCCCAGCCGGGAGGGTGGAGAAGTATTGCTTGCACTGGCCAGCCATGTGCCAAAGCCTCCTGTTGGACAAGGGGAGACAGCTTCTGGGAGACCTGTAGAAGTCTCTGCTACATACATTTATACTTCTCTATCTAGATTTATCAATACTTCAGACTTTATCTTTAAATTTACATATATGACACACACGCATTTAACTCCTATACTCCCACCTCCTCTCTCTTATTTCTTAAATATAGTTAAAAGCTACTTTTAGTTGAATCAATATAATCTGATTCAGAAAATATAACTCGCTGCAAAGAAAAAGTTATCAAAGCATTATTATTTTTTCTTTTTTTTTTTAACTGTGAAAATATTTTCTTTAGTCATTTTTGTTTACAATTCAAACTCCGGTAATTCAAAGTTAACATCTTTGCCCATGAGTTTCTTATAGACACCAGATTTTCTTCTTTCTTTCTTTCTTT
>NC_045438.1:75780255-75781889 GCF_002776525.5 Piliocolobus tephrosceles | reverse complement strand
CTCTGTCGCCCAGGCTGGAGTGCAGTGGCGCAATCTCAGCTCACTGCAAGCTCCGCCTCCCAGGTTCACACCATTCTCCTGCCTCAGCCTCCCGAGTAGCTGGGACTACAGGCGTTGGCCACTATGTCCGGCTAATTTTTTGTATTTTTAGTAGAGACGGTTTCACTGTGTTAGCCAGGATGGTCTCCATGTCCTGACCTCGTGATCCACCCACCTCAGCCTCCCAAAGTGCTGGGACTACAGGCGTCCGCCACCACTCCTGGCTAATTTTTGTATTTTTAGTAGAGACAGGGTTTCTCTATGCTAGCCAAGATGCAGAAAAAAATTTAACCCTGTGTTCCACATTGTTCTGCTGTGCTTTGTCCAAATGAACCTTTACGAGCAGGCTACCATCCAGTTTCACGCGGATTCTCTTGCCCACAATTTCCTTGGGAAAACCAAGTCCTCAAGGATTGGGTCGTGCTCAGCTGTCACAGCACGGCTCCTGGGATGCTTTTGCTTATTTTTTGTATGACTTTTTCGAGTTAGCTTAGGCAGAATTCTTCTCTGAGCGATAAAGACAACATGCTTCCCACTGAACTTTTTCTCCAATTTGCTACTAGCTGGACTTGGATTTTCTGGAAAGATTTCAGTTGAGGAGCGGGAACAAAGATGATAACTTTTCGACCATCTCCAACTTCAATTTCCTTGGCTGCCATAATATTAAGCTCCCTGAGCTGAGCCTTGAGGTCTGAGTTCATCTCCAGCTCCAGAAGAGCCTGGGAGACGCCCGACTGGAACTCGTCCAGCTTCTGGTCATTGGGCTCCATGATCTTGGCACTCAAAATGAACACGGCCTTCTCCTTGCTGAGCACCGGTTTAGGAAGAGGATCAAGACGTTATTTTCTATAGAGCTTTTTGCTTACTATTGTGTCAATTTTTTAAAAATTCTTTTTTTTTTTTTTTTTGCTTGCATAATTTTCATTTAAATATCGTTAATACTTTCCTTCATCTCTAAGTTACCACTGACAATTTCATCCATTCCCTTGGGTCTACTTTTTTTTCTGGATAGAGTTCTGCATCATGGGGACCTTCATTCTCCTGCTCTGAACAAGGATGGTTTCTCTGTAGGCCCTCTGAACGGTTTTCAGCCAGGTACTTCTTTTGCTTTTCTCCTTTGTTAGAGATATGGTTCCCTAGATACTATGTTTGCCTCATTTTCTTTTTTTAAATATTGGTCACTAGAGACTGTCAAAAATCGCCAATACCGACTATGTTTCAAGTTGTCATGGTGGAGTATTGGGAAACGTTATCAATTAGCAATAATCGCACCCGGGATAAACCTCACTGGCTACCATCCTCCCACCGTGCAAAGCTTATGCTTTCCTCTTACTTGACTTATTCCCGTATTTTGCTGGAACATATCCTCCATTAATTGCTTAACAAAGGTTCCATGAGGAGGTCTTCATCTGCCCTTTTCATTGTTAAGTATCAAGTTCTCAGTAAGATATATAAAGATAGACAGATGATAGATGATAGACCAATAGACAGACAGAGGGTGGCTGGCTGGCTGGATGGATGGATGGATGGATGGATAGAAAGATAGATAGATAGATAGATAGATAGATAGATAGATAGATAGATAGATAGATAGA
>NC_045438.1:75483416-75780245 GCF_002776525.5 Piliocolobus tephrosceles | reverse complement strand
AGATAGATAGATAGATAGATAGATAGATAGATAGATAGATAGATAGAGTGGGCTTTTCCTCATAATTTTGAAAACCATCTTCTACTCTCTCGTTCTTAGACTTTCTTTGAGATGTCTGGCGCTATTCTGATTCCTAGTCCTTTACATGTGTCTTTTTTTTCTAACACTCAGAAGGTATTTACATCTGTGTTCTGAAATTGTCTTTATGTCTGTGCTCTGCAGTTTCACTATGAAGTGCCCTCGTGTGGGTCGTTTCCATTCTTGGCACTGGCAACTTGGTAAGGCTTCTACATCTGGATATTAATACATTTCAGTTGTAAAATATTTTATCGTATTTTATTTTTATCATTTTCTTCCTTCCATTTTCATTATTTTTTCTTTCTTTTTGGAGCTTAGTCAGATGTGGAACTTCCTATATTTATCTTCTAAGTATCTTCCTTTTTCTAATATTTTCCACCTCTGTTTTATTTATTTATTTTTTCTTTTTTGAGACAGAGTCTTGCTCTATTGTCAGGCTGGCATGCAGTAGCATGATCTCAGTTTACTGAAACCTCTGCCTCCCAGGTTCAAGTGATTCTCCTGCCTCAGCTTCCCCAGTAGCTGGGACTACAGGCACATGCCACCACACCTGGATAATTTTTTGTATGTTTAGCAGAGTCGGGGTTTCACCATGTTAGCCAGGATGATCTCGATCTCTTGACCTCATGATCCGCCAGCCTTGGCCTCCCAAAGTGCTGGGATTACAGACGTGAGCCACAGCACCCGATCTTCTACCTCTGTTTTTCTGTCTCCCAGGCTGGAGTGCAGTGGTGTGATCTTGGCTCACTGCAAGTTCCACCTCCACCTCCACGATCTCATGCCTCAGCCTCCCCAGTAGCTGGGACTTCAGGCGTGCACCACCACACCTGACTTTTTTTTTTTTTTTTTTTTAGTAGAGATGGGGTTTTGCCATGTTGGCGAGGCTAGTTTCAAACTCTTGGGTGATCCGCCCACCTTAGCCTCCCAAAGTGCTGGGATTATAGGTATGAGCTGCCATGTCTGGCCTCCATCTCTGTTTTTATTATATTTTGAGAAATTTTCTTGACTTTATGTTCCAAACCTTCTCTTCTTTTATTCTAACCACCTGATTTTTTAACTTACCTGTATGTTAATTTTTAAAGTTGCTTTCTGGGACTTTTTAAACAGTTACAACATGTTCTCACAAACCTTAAAGTTTTAGTTGGAGCTGTGAAATTTTTATTGGGGAGAGATTAATTCTGATTTATGCATTTTTTTGGTCTGGGCACTTTCTCTGTATGTTTATTTTACTTGTTTGTTTCTAATTTATGAGGCTTACTTTTATGCCATGAGTACATATTGAAAATGAAAGCTTAAAAAGCTAACAGGCAGCTTTCCAATATGGATGAAGTATGTCAACTCACATGTTTCACTTTGGATTGACAAGGGGGGGAGAGCCACATTTTCACTGGTGATTTCTAAACATCAATATGTGAAGAACTTTTCCCTGAAGCCATTCTATTTTCCAGACGAGTTCTCCAGTCTCCTGACTGGAATATGTGCAAAAAAGGCTGGATGGGAATAAAGGAATAGAGAACAACCATCCTTGAGTGCAGCTTTTCAATCAATATTCCTAAATTTTCCCTTAATCTCAAGTATTCACTCTTTAATTCCTATAGAGAAAGAACCTACAATTTTTTGTCTGAAAGCTACCCATCTAGCTATTGGTTCAACTAGTTATTGGATAGAAATAAGAGCTGAGATTCCAGTTCCATATTCAGACATGTAAACCATTCCTTTGTTGGTACCATTTTTAGTTCTGGACTTTACTTCCTATATTCTGAAATATATGCCATCCTGACCCTTTGTGCATTTGAGGGGACAAAAACAAAGCCCTTCTTCTTCTGTATAAGCTTCTATTCTGATAAGTACATAATTTGTATCATATCCAGAACTGATAACTGACATTCACCAGGTTAGCCACGACAGTTCATGAAATTAGAAATACTATTGTCCTTCTTGGTTATTAGCTACCTCTCCGGAATCCCTTGCACACCCCCTGCCACCTCATCCTCTCCCTAGGAAACCCCGTTTCCACATGCACCCACACGAACTCTTCACAGGAAGCAGATGGTGCACAGAAAATGGGATCATTGAAGGATTTAATGAAGAGACCATTTACAGCGGCATGAAGAGGGTTAAGGGAAACCAACCAACAAGGGATGGGGCAAGACACCAGAATCATCAAGATTAGAAAGCTATTACTTCCTCTAAGCCTGAAGAGGCAAGAAAGGAAACTGTTGGTGCAACCAAGCAGAGCTATAGCTATAGAATAGATTACCCTACAGAAACTGTGGTCCTAGGTAGAGGATAGCAGGCACACAAAACCATGGCTCAGCAGGGAAAGAACCAGTAGAATAATGATCCTGATACCCCTGATGCCTCCTTTAGCTGAACCATCAGGTAGTCAAAAAGCAAGGGAGTCCTCTTAGCTCTAAAAGTTTAGTGGAGGGTACATCTAGAGAAGCCAAGGGTCACAGAGACTGTGCAGCCCACCACTGGCTCAGCAGAGTGTCCCCAGGAAACTCTTCTGCATGACAACAGGCAGTTCTTTCTATTGCTTGGGCCCTGCACCATACTTATTTTTAAGCATTTTAAATAACATTTCTGCTTCTCTGAACTTCCTAAATTCACAAACTGTAACAATCTTTCATCTACTAACATCCCCTCTCTCATTCCCTTTTTCTCTGTGGATTTACACCGACTGTACATGGGAGTAGGAGGGAAGGGGAAACAATTTATTTCATTTTAATGGATGCTCGGGAGGGAGGAGCAATAATTGCCTATGAACAACCTGGCATCTTATTCAATCAAAACACTACTATTTCCCTTGATTCAACTGCCTCATCCATTTGTAGGTCTTTATAAATGCTATGCCATCTCACACCTCCAAGGCATTTTTTCGTCTAACTAGAATAACCTTCATTTACCTGGATAACTCCAAATATTTCTGTAGGCCAGCTCAAAAATCACCTCTCCTAGGGAACCCTGCCTGGCCCTTCCGGTCCATCCTAAGTGCCCTCCTGTGTGCGTTTATAGCACTGTGTGCTTACCACTATCGCCAAACCTTTCCCATTTTGCTGCAATTGTTTAAGTCTACTCTTCAATGACACTATTAGCAGGAATAGCATATCTGTGTTCAGCGGTTCTCAATCTTATCAGACTAAGCCCTCCTATTTATAAGTATGTTTAGTCCTTTTACTCTCCTAAAATGAAATCCACAGTTAATATATCCTACATAAAAACATGCTCAAAATATCAAGAGGCCTGATGTCTTTTGCAGTAAGAGTGTAGCACAGATTCTTAGCATTCACCTTCTTGGACCAGAAGCCAGGGCTGCACCTCTGAGGCCAAATGCAGTACCCAGGGAAGATTAAGCACATTTTGTCCTGGCTTCAGGAGGAGGACTCACCAGCACCCTGTGCATGTTCAGCATGCAGTACCTTGAACAGAAGAGTTTTCTTTGCTGGCAACCGAACATGTATCCTGCAGAGGTGTTTGGAGGAGTTACTGTAGTACTGTGTTATATATACAATTTATCCACAGATGCTAAGTAATTATCTTCAAGGGAGTAAAAATCTGAAATGCCAATGGATCTCAAAATCTTTTGGGGCAGTCTGGGATTCCCCACCAGGAGATGCAAATTTGGAACCAGCTTATGGAAGACATCAGTGGAGACATTTGAGACAGAATGCAAAGAGATGAATCCTGATTATTCAGGTTAAGGAGTAGACCGACTGCCAAAAGTTATTGACACAATGAAAACCAACAACAATGACAAAAGAATCATCAAGTGTGCATAGAACTCAAAAAAAAAAATCTCCCTTTGATAGCTCTGGTGTCAGGTCAGTTGCCAGTTTAACGGCAGACAGTGAACTTTACCAGGGGTCAGGAAATGTGGGGCCCTCGTGCCTTTTGGCATCACATGATCCCATGCCAAGCGACTGTACGTATTTTGGACAATGCTCATATATATCTAAATCTCACTGAGCCACTGAAAATTAATTAGACCTTTCTCCAAGTTCAGAACATTCAAAAAGTTAAGATAATTAGTGATGTTAAAGCTGAAGATATTCAGATTGAAAGCTATAGCATTCATCTAACTATTAAAGTTAGAAATGTTTGTCTCAAATGCCTTTGCATATTTTCAGGGTTTGATCAGTCTTTTGGAGATAGTCTGCCCCAGTGAGTTTTTTGTTTGTGCTTCAAATGAAAAAAGAACTAGGTCAAAACCCCATTAGTATCCTATCAGTTACCATGCATCATTAAGAACAGCTTCCACTGGGGATAATTTTTTTAGGAAGAAAGGTCCACCTTTTTAGAAAAACAATACTATTAATGTGATTAGGAATGTGTAAAAATTCTTAAGAATCTTAAGAAGATTGAAAGTTTATTACCCTCAAAAAATACATGCATTTCAAACCTACATCTGTATGAAGCAGGTGTTAATTTCAAGTGTTGTATAAACAATATCACTATAGCAGCATTTAAATATTATCAACCACAATATGCAATGTAGTTATAGTCTTTTGAAATATGTTTTATATATTTCTATAAATATTATAAATCAGCATTCTGTTCTCGAATAAATTGACAAAATGCCCTCAGCGTAGTATAAGAGCAATAAGAAAATTATGTATAATAAATGAGACTAAATCATTGACGAAGACAAGTCTTAAATTAGTCAGATGTTTGCGACTATATGAAGAATCACATTGAATATAGTAGCTCGTAACACAGTTATAGGTATGTGACCTAAGAGACTCAAATACTGTATCTCAAATAGCCTTTCCAGAAGGACGAATAACCTCTGTAAGTTCTGAACAAAGCCAAGGGTAATCTTATTGTGATTTACATAGTATATTTGCATTCTTGAAAAACTCAGCATATTTGAGTTAAATGGAGTTAGACTCTGAACTCTAATAACTACAAAAATAAATCTTACATCTATTGTCTGTAGACACATTTTAACCTTTTTGAAATTACAAAATTCATCTTACAGTCAATGGCTTCTTACAGTCTCTTTCAATCAGGTTGCAGCCAAGATGAGGAAACTTGAGCAGAGTTGTTCATATTCTCATCACTTCAGTTGGGTTATCTGCTTTGCAAATATTACATGTGTTGAGTTTAATTGCTATATAAAATGTCATTTAAAGACATTATACTATGAATCAACATCAATACAAATAATTATTCACAAGCATGGAAGCAGGACAGTGGACATCATTTTGAACTTACAAAGTATTCGTCATTGGAAGAATAACAATCATTCAATATTTTTCCCAGAGGAACCTCGAACGCCTAGAGCATTTTGTTTGTTTGTTTGTTTGTTTGTTTGTTTGTTTGTTTGTTTGTTTTTGAGATGGAGTCTCGCTCTGCCACCCAAGCTGAAGTGCAGTGGCGCAATCTTGGCTCACTGCAAGCTCTGCCTCCCGGGTTCACACCATTCTCCTCCCTCAGCCTCCCGAGTAGCTGGGACTACAGGCACCCGCCACCACGCCTGGCTAATATTTTTGTACTTTTAGTAGAGATGGGGTTTCACTGTGTTAGCCAGGATGGTCTCGATCTTCTGACCTTGTGATCTGCCCGCCTCCCAAAGTGCTGGGATTACAGGTGTGAGCCACCGCACCCGGCCAAGAACATTTTTTTATTAAAAAAATAAGACACCATGAATAAACATCACCTTACATTTTCATCATGAATTATATGCAAAGATTAACTATCATATGCCATTCAGTGCAACAGAAGGCAGAATTTGTAGATCAATCTGAGTAACAAAAAGGAGGAGAATTTGTAGATCGCTCAGAGTAGTTAAAAGAAATTTCAGAAGAGCAAGAGCTGTTGAGACTGACACATGTGTTGTGTAGAACTATACTGAAGGAATTGTGTCATAGTATGATTTGCAGTGTTCGTCCTTCTCAGTTATATATATAATTATAGTACATCTTAAAATCAATGATACCTTATATTGAGTGAAATATGGCACTTAAATGTCTTGCAAAATATTTCAAAATCCTGGGAACCTGGAATAATTCTTCATGGTGAAGGACTATCCTACAAATTGTAACATATCTAGAATGCTTGGCTCCTGGCCACCAAATATCATGATAACAAAAAGAAAAATCAAATAAATTGCAAAACACAACTGGGGATGGAAGTGGGAGTTGGGTACTGCTTCTGTTAGAAATTAGTATCGTAGAGCTTATCCCCAGGAACTAGTACATAATAGGTGTTCAATAAGTGCTTTTTGAAGGATTAACTAATTACTAAACTTTAAAATTTCCCAATAGGTTAAATATTGCTTGTTCAGTCATTGACCATTGTTTGAAAAGTGGATCACTTGATTATTTATATTGTGGGCTTTGGTTTTCTAGTGTAAAATTTTTGCCCTCCATTTAATTGTGCATTATTTTAGCAACTGAGATCATGGTATGATTCATTTTATTATTCACTCACACACACATTCAATAAATACTTATTAACAGTTTACCATGAACCAGACATTGTACTAAGTACTGTGAAAACAATGTAAAATAATGTGTATATAGACTGTTCCCTTGCTTAGCTTACAACGTCAAAGGCAGGAAATTTATAAAGCAATAACAATAAAATGAGATAAGTACTCTGAAAGAAAGGAGGGGGTAGAAATGAGATTCATTTGAGTTTTAGTCATACTAATTCATTTTGCCAGTGGTAGATACATTCTTATTTTGGATGCAGATAGCGCTATCACTTCAGTGTCTCTGGAGGCTATTAAAAATCCTATTTCTGTGAGTCTTTAGCTCAGTAGAGAAAATGATTGGCAGCATGACTGTGGGTATGGCATTTTCACTTTATATTGATAATAATGAGGGATGCTTTAAATGAAAAATATTGAAATGAGAATGTCTATTCAAGCTTTTAGCTCACATTTATTGTCTCAAAAGCTCTACAATTTCAGTCTCAAAATGGGCCCAGTAGAAGTGCTCAGCAGTGTGCTTTGAAGAGCTGTCCAGCAAAACATGTCCTAAACATTCTTCAAATTGAACACAAAGTGACCAACTAGATGCAGTCCCAAAAATGCCATTCCTACTGAGAGAGACTGAATTATCAAGTAAACCACCATAATTTGGGCAGATCTCCAGAGAGAAAATGCTGAGAGTGGATGGAGAAGCGATGCAGGAACCAAGGCGGAAGAGGGATGAAGCTGGGAATCCTGTGTAGGATACCCTAATGCCAGGGCTAGTTCCAGATCCAATGGCTTCTGAGAAAAGGGTGAGTGAGGGAACTGAGGGACAGTCCACTCTTGCTGCAGACCTCTGGAATCTTAGCTACAGAGGACTCTGTATCCCCCATGGACATGGACTTCTAGCAGGGCATCTCCCTAGGGAGCAGGCAGAGACAGGCCATTGGACGGATGGAGCCTGGGAGCTTTTGCACACTGGGCTCTCCTGCAGAGAGTGAGGACAGAAGCCCATCCCCCAGGGCTCGCCATTCCCCTCCAGGAGGTGGAGGCCCCAGCTGACCTCTAAGCCAGCAGATGCGGGGCCAGCTTCACCACAGGACTGGAGGCATCTGCTCTGCAAGCTCTTCTGCCTGCTGCTCCCTCATAGGGTCTACGCCTAGCTTCCCTGCAGGAGTGGGTACATAGTGCAGCCCCTGCAGCACACCCTTAGTGAGTTACTGCACCTAAGTACTTTCCTGAGGACCCTGGAACACACTGGATCTCTCACCACTACCAGAACCCAGACCCAAGCCAACATCCCGGTGCCCCCAGGGCTGTAGCGGGCAGCTCAAGAGTACAAAGCCAAGATCTGTGGCTGGCACTTAAGTGGAGAAGGAGCCCCCATCCTCAGAACACTGAGAAGGGTGAGATACATGGGTTCCTGGGACAGAGAGGGAACAGAGTGTGCCTTCCTCCTCAAGGCCATTTCAGAGACTATGTTCACATCTCCCTACCACAGCCTCTGCCCAAGGGGGCCCCACCACACGGAGCACCTAACAAAAAAATATGGGTGTAGCAGCAGCCACCAGAGGGGCTCCCCCAAGACCCAGGAGTGGACTGGTGAGGGGGCTCTCTCCCCTGCCACCACAGAGTATGCCTGTGAATACAAGGTAGTACAAAAGAGTCATGTGACTGGTTATTAGCTTAGCTACTGGCCATTATTCTTAAGTGTGATCTACTGGATTCCAACTCAACCTACAACACCAAAAATTTATCCCACTAACATATACACCTGTGAAACCAAGGGCAAGAATTGACCCAAATATAAAGTTCCTTTACAGAGCCCTGGGCATCTAGAAGCATCCAGAAATGAAGCCAACTGCATATACTCAACTTAAACCACAGTTAAAGGAACACCAATTCTCCCAGATGAGAAAGAATCAGCACAAGAAATTTCAGGCAATCTAAAAAGCCAGAGTGTCCCCTTTCCTCTAAACGAGCCCACTGGCTCCCCAGCAATGGTTCTTAACCATTCTAAAATGGCTGAAATGACAGGCATAAAATTCAAAAGCTGGATGGCAAGGAAAGTCATCAAGATTCAGGAGAAAGTTGAAACTCAATCAAAAGAATCCACAGAATCCAGTAAGGTGACCCAAGGGCTGAAAGGCAAGATAGCCATCATTTTTTATTTTTTCTTTGAGACAGGGTCTCACTCTGTCACCCAGGCTGGAGTGTGGTCATACAATCAGGGCTTACTGCATCCTCAACCTGCCAGGTTTAGGTACACATGACCACACCCAGTTGATTTTTTGTATTTTTTTGTAGAGAAAGGATTTTGCCATGTTACCCAGGCTGCAAAATAACAATCTTAAGAAAGAACCAAACTGAACTTCTAGAGCTGAAAAACTCACTATAATAATTTTGTAATACAATTGGAAGTATTAACAATGGAATAGACCATGCTGAAGAAAGAATCTAGAGCTTGAAGACTGGTTCTTTGAGTCAACTCAGTCAGACAAAAATAATGAGAAAGGAATTAAGAAAAATGAACAAAACCTCTGAGAAATGTAAGATTATGTAAAGAGACCAAATCTATGACCCTTTAGCATTCCTGAGCAAAGAGAGAGAATAAGCAACTTGGAAAATATACTTGAGGATACAGTTTGTGAAAATTTCCCTCATCTCACTAAGAGATTAACAGGCAAATCCAAGAAATACAGAGAACCCCAGCTAGATATTATACAAGAGGACCAATCCACAAGGCGCATAGTCATCAGATTCACTGAAGGCAACACAGAAGAAAAAGTTTCAAAGGCAACTAGAGAGAAAGGTTAAGTTACGTACAGGTAGCCCCATTAGGCTAGTACCAGACCTCTCAGCAGAAACGTTACAAGCCAAAAGATATTGGGGGCCTATTTTCAGTGTCCTTAGAGAAAAGAGATTCCAACCAAGAATTTCATATCTGGCTAAACTAAACTTCATAAGTGAAAGAGAAATGAAATCCTTCCCAAATAAGCAAATGCTAAGGGAATATGTCTCAACTAGATCAGCCTTATAAGAGGTTCTGAAGGGAGTACTAAACATGAAATCAAAAGAACACCTGCTACCACAAAAATACACTTATGCACACAGCCCACGGACACTATAAAGCAACTAGACAATTAAGTCTACATAACAGCCAGTTAACAACACAGTGACAGGATCAAAATCACACATATCAATAGTAACCTTGAATGTAAATTGGCTAAACATCCAATTTAGAAGATGCAGAGTGGCAGTCTTGGTAAACAGAAATGACTCAGCCATCTGTTGTTCAAGAGACTCATCTCACATGTAATGGCAACCACATGCTCAAAATCAAAGGATAGAAAAAGGTCTACCATGCAAATGGAAAACAAAAGAAAGCCACAGTCACTATTCTTATATCGGAAAAAAAGAAAAAGAAAAAGAAAAAAAAGCTTTAAACCAATAAAAATTAAGGACAATGAAGGGTATTACATAATTATAAAGGGTCCAATCCAACAAGAAGCCTTAACTATCCTAAATATATATGCATCTAACAATTGAATACCCAGATTCATAAAACAAGTTCTTCTTGACGTAAAAAAAAGGCTTAGCCAAAAATACAATAATAGTGGGAGACTTCAACACCCCACTGACAACATCAGACAGATCATCAAGGCAGAAAACTAACAAAGAAATTCTGGATTTAAACCTAACATTTGACTAATTGAACCTAATAGACATCTACAGAACACTCCACCCAACAACCACAGAACATACATCCTCATCTGCACACAGAAAGTATTCTAAGATCAACCACCTGTCCGATCACCAGGAAAATCTCAATAAATTAAAAAACTTGAAATCATAGCAAGCATACTTGTGGACCACAGTAAAATAAAAATAGAATTCAATATCAAGATTTCTCAAAACTACACAAATACACAGAAATTAAACAATTTGATTTTAAATAACTTGTGTGCGAACATTGAAATTAAGTCAGAAATCAAAAATTCTTTGAAATTAATGAAAATAGGGATGCAACTTAACAAAATCCCTGGGATGTACCCAAAGCAATGGTAAGAGGAAAATTTATACCCCTGAAGACTTTCAGCAAGAAGTTAGAAAGATCTCAAATTAACAAACTAGCTTTGAATCTAAACAAACTAGAAAAAAAAAGAAGAGAAAACAAAAGAGAAAAACAACCCTAAAGCATAAGAAAATAAATAACTAAAATTAGAGAAAAACATAACAAAGTTAAGATGGGAAAATGCATACAAAAGATCTATGAGGTCGAGTACGGTGGCTCATGCTTGTAATCTCAGGACTTTGGGTGGCTGAGATGGGAGGATGGCTTAAAACCAGGAGCTTAACGTGCAGGTTTGTTACATATGTATACTTGTGCCATGTTGGTGTGCTGCACCCATCAATTCGTCAGCACCCATCAATTCATCATTTATATCAGGTATAACTCCCCAGTGTAATCCCTCCCCCCTGTCCCCTCCCCATGATAGGCCCCAGTGTGTGATGTTCCCCTTCCCGAGTCCAAGTGATCTCATTGTTCAGTTCTCACCTATGAGTGAGAACATGCGGTGTTTGGTTTTCTCTTCTTGTGATAGTTTGCTAAGAATGATGGTTTCCAGCTGCATCCATGTCCCTACAAAGGACTCAAACTCATCCTTTTTTATGGCTGCATAGTATTCCATGGTGTATATGTGCCACATTTTCTTAATCCAGTCTGTCACAGATGGACATTTGGGTTGATTCCAAGTCTTTGCTATTGTGAATAGTGCCGCAATAAACATACGTGTGCATGTGTCTTTGTAGTAGAATAATTTATAATCCTTTGGGTATATACCCAGTAGTGGGATGGCTGGGTCATATGGTACATCTAGTTCTAGATCCTTGAGGAATTGCCATACTGTTTTCCATAATGGTTATGCACATGTACCCTAGAACTTAAAGTGTAATTAAAAAATAAAATAAAATAAAATAAAGGAAAAAAATAAAATAAAAAATAAAAATAAAAAAATAAAATTCTAGTTTCTAATTGTTTATTACTAGTATATAAAATATGATTTTTTATGTTTACCTTATATATTGCAACTTTGCTAAAATCATTTGTGCATTCCAGGAGTTTTTTAAATGTAGATTCTTTGGGATGTTCTATGGTCATGTTGTCTACAAAAAGGGATAGTTCTATTTATTCCTTTACAATCTGTGTGCCTTTTATTTATTTATTTATTTTCTTGCCTTATTTCATTAGGACTTCCAGTATGCTGCTGAATAGCACCAGTTAGGTGGAAAACTTTGCCTACTATATAACAGCACTATTGTGTTTGATGTTAGGTATGGATTTCTTTGTGGACACCCTTAATCAAGTTAAGAAAATTCTATTTAGAGTTTGGTGAAGATTTTTATCTTGAATGTATGTTAAAATGTGTTAAGTTCTTTTTCTGCATCAGTTAATATGCTTGTGTGTCATTTATTCTTTCATTTGTTAATACAGTATGATGGCTTGTGTTGGTCAATTTTCAGCTGTTGAACTAGCCTTGCATTCCTGAGATAAACCTCATTTTGTTATGATATATTATTCCTTTTATATATTGCTAGATTTTATTTGCTAACATTTTGCTGAGTATATTTGTGTTCATCAGAGTTATTGGCCTATATTTTCTCTTCTCATAATATTTTTGTAGGTTTTGATTTCAGACTAATTCTAACACTATAACTTGAGTTGTGAAATGTTCCCTCTTCTTCTACTTTCTGAAAGTGATTATATAGAATAGGTGTTTCTTCTCCTTTAAATGTTTGGTGGGTTGTAGCAGTGAAACTGTCTTTGCCTAAAGATTTTCTTTATCAGAGATTTTGTAAACTATCAATTTTATTTCTTTAATAAATATAGAACTATTGAGGTTAAAAAAAACAAAAACAAAAAACAAAAAAAAAAAAAAAACAGGAGTTTGAGACCAGCTTGGGCAACACAGCAAGACTCCAACACTATGAAAAGAAAAAATAAATTCAAATTAAAAAGATTAGTAAAGTCATAAATAGGTTCTTCAGAAATACAAACAGGACTGACAGACTGCTAGGTGGATTAACAAAGACTAAAAAAAAAGAGAGAGAGAGAGAGAGAAGATCCAAATAAGTACGATCAGAAATGACAAAAATGGCATTACAGTTTACCCCTCAGAAATACAAAAGATCCTCAGAGAATACTATTCAACTTTTTGCACACAAATCAGAAAACCTAGAGAAAATGGATAAATTCCTGGAAACACACAACCTTGTAAGATTGAATGAGGAAGAGATTGAAACTCTGAATAGACCAATATCAAGCTCTGAAATTGAATCAGCAATTAAACAATTTGAACCTACCAACCAATAAAAGCCTACCAAACAATAGAACCTACCAACCAATAAAAGCCCTGGATCAGATGGATTCACAGCCTAATTCTACCAGATTTACAAAGAATAACTGTTATTGATCCTACTCAATCTGTTCCAAAAAAAATGCAGAGGAGAGACTCCTCCCTAACTCCTTCTTTGAAGCCAGCATCAGCTAAATACCAACATCTGGCAGAGACACAACACAGTAAGAAAACTTCAGGAAAATATACCTGAGAAACACAGATTAAAAATTACCTCAACAAAAGACTAGCAAAGCAAATCCAGCAGTACATTAAAAAGTTAGTTCACCATGATCAAGTAAGCTTTATTCCTGGGACGCAAGGTTTGTTCAATATACACAAATCAATAAATATGATTCACCACATAAACAGAATTAAAAGCAAAAATCATGTGATCATCTCGATAGATGCAGAAAAAGCTTTCAGTAAAATCCAATATCTCTTTCTTGAAAAAATCTCTCAACAAACGAGGCATCGAAGGAACATACCTCAAAATAATAAGAGCTGTCTATGACAAACTCACAGCCAAAGTCATACTGAAAAGGCAAAATCTAGAACCATTTCCCTTGAGAACAAAAACAAACCAAGGATACCCACTTTCACCACTCCTATTCATCACAATACTGGAAGTCCTAGAGAGAACAATTAGACAAGAGAAAGAAATAAAAAGTATCCAAATAGGAAAAGGATAAGTTAAACGATCTCTCTTTGCTGATGATATTATTCTACACTTAGAAAACCCCAAAGACTCTGCCAAAAGGTTACCAGAACTGATAAACGATTTTAGCAAGGTTTCAAGATATAAACTCAATGTGCAAAAATCAGTAGCATCTCTATAGAATGATAAAATCCAGGCTGAGAGTCAAATCCAGAACACGGTCTCTCTCTTTTTCTTTTCTTTTCTTTTTTTTTTTTTTTTTTTTTTTTGAGATGGAGTCTCGCTCTGTAGCCCAGGCTGGAGGGCAGTGGCCTGATCTCCGCTCACTGCAGGCTCCGCCTCCCAGGTTCACACCATGCTCCTGGCTTAGCCTCCTGGATAGCTGGGACTACAGGAGCCCGCTACCACGCCAGGCTAATTTTTTTGTATTTTTTAGTGGAGATGAGGTTTCACCGTGTTAGCCAAGATGGTCCCGATCTCCTGACCTTGTGATCCGCCCACCTTGGCCTCCCAAAGTGCTGGGACTACAGGCGTGAGCCACCGCGCCAGGCCCAGAACACTGTCTCTTTTACAATAGCCACAAACAAAATGAAATGCCTAGGAATACAGCTAATCAAGGAGGTGAAAGATCCATATAGGGAGAACTACAAAACACTACTGAAAAAAATGGCATGTGACACAAATAAATGGGAAAACGTGCAATGCTCACGGATTGAAAAAATAAATACCATCAAAATGGCCATACTGCCCAAAGCATTTCACAGACTCAATGCTCTTCCTATCAAACTACCAATGAAATTCTTCACAGAATTAGAAAAAACTTTTAAAATTAATGTGGAACCAAAAAGAGCTCAAATAGGCAAGGCAATCCTAAGCAAACAGAGCAAAGCTGGAGGCATCACATTACCCAACTTCAAACTATACTACAAAGCTACAGTAACCAAAAGAGCAAGGTACTATTACAAAAACAGACACAGACCAATGAAACAAAATAGAGAGCCCAGAAATAGTGTCACACATCTACAACCATCTGATCTTCAACACAGTCAACAAAAACAAGCAATGGGGAAAGGATTCCCTATTAAATAAATGGTGCTGTGATAGCTGCCTAGCCATATGAAGAAGAATGAAACTAGACCCTTACATTTCACCATATACAAAAATTAAAGCAAGATGGATTAAATACTTAAATGTAAGACCTTGAACTACAAAAATCTTAGGTGAAAACATAAGAAATACTACTCTTGACATTGGTCTTGGCAAAGGATTTTTGGTTAATTCTCCAAAAGCAATTGCAACAACAGCAAAAAAAAAATGCAGTTGACAAATGCTACCTAATTATTGCTACCTAATTAAACTCAAGAACTGAAATTTGAGAAACTAGTTCATGAGAAACTAACTAGTTCATGAGAAATTTCAGTTCTTTAATTTAATTAGGTTTTTTTTTTTTTTTTTTTTTTTTTTTTGCAATTGCTTTGGGAATTAGTTCCTCAAATTTCGGTTCTTTAATTAGGTCCCATTTGTCAATTTCATTTTTTGTTGTAAAGAACCTAATTAAACTAAAGAATTGAAATTTAACATTTATTCTGCATGGCAAAATAAACCATCAAGAGAATAAACAGACAACCTACAGAGTGGGAGAAAATATTTACAAACTATGCAAAGGTCTAATAATATCCAGAATCTATAAGGAACTTAAACAAATCAACAAGAAAAAAAATCACTAAAAAAATGTGTAGAGAACATGAACAGACACTTCTCAGAGAAGACATACAATAGCCAAAAAACACATTACAAAATGCTCATCATCACTAATCATCAGAGAAATGCAAATCAGAACCACAATGAAATACCATCTTATACCAGTCAAAATAGCTATATTAAAAAGCTGAAAAACAATGAATGCTTATACACTATTGTTGGGAATGTAAATTAGGTCAAGTGCTGTGAAAAGAAATTTGAAAGTTTCTCAAAGAACTTAAAACACAGGCAGTAATCTCATTACTGAACATGTACCTAAAGGAAAATAGATCATTATACCAAAAAGAACCATGCACTCATATGTTCATCATCACACTATTCACAGTAGAAAGACATAGAATCAACCTAGGTGTCCAACAATGGTGGATTGAATAAAGAAAATGTACATATATACTATGAAACACTGTGCAACCATAGAAATAATGAAATCATGTCCTTTGCAGCAATATGGATGGAGATGGAGGCCATAATCTTAAGTGAGTTAACTCAGGAACAGAAAACCAAATACCACATGTTCTCTCTTATAAGTGGGAGCCAAACATTGAGCACACATGGGAATAATAAACACCATGGACTACTAGAGAAGGGAGGGTTGGGGTCATGGGTTGAAAAACTACCTATTGGGTACCATACTTATGACCTGGGTCCAATATACCTATGTAACAATCCTACATGTGTATCCCTGTATCTAAAATAAAAGCTGAAATTTAAAACTATATATATATATACACACATACATACATATATATATATATAATTTACTATTTTAACAATTTTTAAGTTTAGAGTTCAGTAACATTAAGTACATTCACATTGTTGTGCCCATCACCACCATTCATCTTGAGAACTTTCTCATCTTCCCAAACAGAAAACTCCATTAACCAATAACTCCCTATTCCTCCTTCCCACAGCCCCTGAGAACCACTATTCTACTTTCTGTTTCCATGAATTTGACTACTTTAGGTACCTCATACAAGTGGAATCATACAATATTTGTCTTTTTTTGGCTGGCTTATTTCAGTTAGCATGTTTTCAAGGGTCATCCATGGTATACTATGTGTCAGAACTTTATTCTTTTTGATGACTGGATATATCATTGTATGTATAAATCATGTTTTGTCATTTATTTATCTGTTGATGGTCATTTGGACTGTCTCACCTTTTGGTTATTGTGAATAATGCTGCTATTGCTGCCGAATGCCAGGTATTTGGCCTAGGTCCTGTTACTACCTGCACAGAAAGCCAATAACTGAAACAAGGAGTATTGTAAGAGAAGAAAGGCATTATGATGTGTGATGTCAGCCAGAGAGATGGAAGAGCAGTATCAAATCTGTCTCTCTCCCCTGACTAAAGTTGGAGCTTTATTAATATATAGCATGGAAGGAAAACAGTAGGGTTAAGGAACAGGAGTTGGTCAACAGGCATCAGGTGGTCAAATGAGGGGGTCTAGCATCTCTCTGTAATCACATGTGGAAAATGAAAATTAGGGAGAGGTAAGAAAGACAAGCCAATCAACAGGCAGCAGGTATATCTCACTGTCTGGTATGGTGATCTGGAAAGCCTCAGTTCCCCAATACCACCCAGGAGGCCTGGCCGTCAAAGGAACTCAGAAAAGACAAATTTAAGTTTCTCAAATTTCAGTTCTATTGAAAAATTGGACCAGTTTCACGATGAACGTTGGTGTAATAACTGTTTCTTAATCATTTTAAAAATTCACTTTTCTTCTTAAAAAAATTAAACACAGAAAGAGTTTACACATGCCATCTATTCTGTTAAGTGTAATACAAAATGAAACAATAATCCAAACTTCTCACTTCCCCAATTTAATGAACAAATTGGTGATATAACTGTTAACTGATATTGTTACTTTTAGACATATTTGAATGTACTTTTTAAAATGTTACTAATGTTACTGAATTGCAAGAAGAAACTATTTTACAGATTATGATCACTTTTAAACATTAGATAGATTCTTTCTTTCTTTTCTTTCTTTCACATACACAAACATTTATCCCAAATGTCAGCATTTTGAAAAGAAAAAGCTGAAAAAATGGTGACGTGAGAAATAGAAATTAAATTAGTAAGTGGAGTAGGTTTGTCCATGCCCTCTTGTTGATTGAATTGAGTTGTGTCTAAAGAGATTGCCCTAAAAGTCACCAAAATCTAGTTTCCATGTTTTAATATATTTATAATTCTATCATAATGTTGTCTTTTCACAGAAATGAGAGAAAATAAACTAATCAAAACCAAAGTCCTAGGTCAAAAGGCATGTGGTTATTAAACCTTCATGTGATCTCAGACACATCCATGTCTTTAAATAAAGAGGCAAATGCACCCTTTTAAGGTATAATCTTTGGGAAACATATCTCAATTTTTGAGAAACATCTCAAACAATCTTCGAGAAATATATTTCTAATACAGTAGGAAATTTTCTTCTTCTTTGAAATAACAGGGTAATTTAACACAGTGAATTAAATATTTTGTGCCCCAATCACTAGTACATTTTGTGATTTTTATTTCCCCAAATTTCTGATTCATTTCTGACCACTGAAATCTTTTCTTGTTGATATGTGAACATTAATATCTGATCTTTTCCCTCAGTATCATTTTGTTTCTTGCCTTATCCCCATCCCTACACCAAATCTTTTGTTTCATATTACTGAAAAGATGACTTTAGAAGTTCAGTGCTTGTCAGGGTGTTAGCAAGAGCATCCAAAATAAACTTAATGGGTAGCATTTGCAGATAAACTACATCATCATGAATATGGATGTGAAAATAATTGACTTTGAAAACTTAGAAATTCACAAGTGCTACAGTTAAATCTTTTAAAAAGATATTTAGTATTTTACTGTTTCTGCCTTTTAATGAGCGAAATATAGTCCAATTCTTCTATGCCTTTCAATGAGCTAAATACTCTCCAATTCTTCTATAGTGACATTTCTCGTACATTTATAAATGACAGTTGAAAAATCTCTACACAGGATAACCTGGTCCATTACTATAAAACTCACAAACACTAGTGCATCTATATATTCTCAGAATTAAAAGTTTGTGACAAGGGTTACTTAAAAGACAATTTTGTTCTTCTTTACCACTTGACTGATAAAACAGGTAACTGGAAATGTGGTTCTGATTATATTACTCTGACAGATACCTCTTCTATTTCCAGTACAAAGTGAGGACAATCCTATGAGGTACTTTCATAGGTGTGAAGTTATAAAGTTACTAGACCTTAAAACTTTTGTTGATAAGACAACCAAGAGCTCAAGGAGTTGCCCTATAAAAAACACTTGCCCTATAAAAAACCAGCAAGCTTGTGGCTGAATATTCTTTCAAAATTGACTTTGCTTAATTAACCTCTCCTTAAGTCCTTATTCTACTCTCATGTAAGCACATTATCCCAAAATAAAGGATTTTGGCTTGAATTCAGTGGACTAATATAAATATTCTGTAATCCAGACACACCAAAAGTAAGAGGGACTGGAAAACAAACAAACAAAAAATCATTTTTCATCTCTGAAATTGCATAAATTGGTGGTGATCTACATTTATCACTATTTTAAGTTATGATTTTTATACTTAGAAACATGATTACAAAGCTAAGTGGTTAAATCATAAATTTCTTTTTACCCCTTTCTACACAAATGTCAAAGTTCTTATTATGAATCACAGAGCAATCTATGATATTTTTCCACATAAAATTGGATTTACTTCTTTCAATTTCAAGCTGGTTATCTGTTCCAGCTATAGGGTTGCCTCAAGCCCATATTTTATTGCCTCTCAGAGTTAAACCCACTTGCCTTTTCCTTATTTTGTGGTGCTAGATCTAAATTCTATAAACTCCTTTATTTCTTTGCCAGCTGATTTAATGCTAGGCTCTGCCAATAGAAGGTGTCTGAGGGAAAAGCCTCAATTTGAGGAGAAATAGATCATTTTTCAGTAGTATCTGCCCTGTAACTTCAAGAAATTAGGAATCTTTTAGGAATGCTGTGGAATTCTCTAGCTCTCAAACTGTGATTTGAGCCAAGTTTATTTTCTTTCTCTAAGTACTCAAGTGCACTCTAATAGAGTCTATCACACACTGTGGTCAATGTTGTTTGTCATCATTGCTACTATAATATTAATCTCCTAACTGGACTCTTACAAGTACTTTATCTTCAAGTCAATGTTTTATCAAACATCTCTGTAGCCTTCAGTCTACATCAAATAAAAATGATATAAAAGGACTGGGCTCAGGCAGTGGTGGATCAATCTCCTTTTACACTAACTTCTTCATTGCCTCCTGTCCTTCAATCTAGTCCTGTAACCTCATGTGTAGTTTCTTATTACCAGTTGACTGAGGAAGAAAAACTTAATCCTGGCTTTAAAATGGGAAAGATAACTACAGAATTGGACCTAATGGGCAGTGGCAAAAGAAAAAAAAAAATTATAGAATTTCAATGGGACATTTGATTGTCTACTGAATTGAAAGAAAGCCAAAAGTAAAGATCTACACTGGTGCATAAGTTGTTGCTAATTGTTTAACTGGATGAATCAGAGACTTTGAAGGAACAGGGTTGTAATATCAGTAACAAAAAGTCTGGGAAAATGTTATGTGAACAGACCACTCAGAATGGCCTCAAAGAGAAAAAATGCCTGTGTCCCATTTAAAAAAATATTCACCAAAGGGCATCCACTGCAAAAGCAGCAATCACTAAGTGAACAAAATAACACATTCTGTGACTGTCAGTCACTCCTTTCCCCAGATACCCCAGAGCACGCTTAATAGGCCTAGAAAAAAGTAGCCACACTGCAAGAAATAGACACTATATGTAGTCTTAACAGGGACGTATTTTTGCCAAAGGTGACCTGGCTACAATTGCTGTTAAATGTTGAATCCAACAACAGAGATCAACACTGAGCCCTCAATATGTCACCTTTTCTTGGGAGGAACAGCCAGCCATTTGGTGGCAAGTTGATTACATTGGGCCCCTTTTATTATGAAGAAATAGAGATTCATCCTCACTGGAATAGACAAATATTTTGGAGATGAATTTTCTTTCCCTGTCCACAATGTTTCTGCCAACACCACCACCTGTGGATTCACAGAATGCCTTATTCACCATCATGTTATTTGGCAAAGCATTGCTTCAAATTATTCTACGGTAAAGAACTGCAGCAATGGGTTTATGCTCAAGGATTCAACTGGTCATACAACATACTTCATCTTCCAGAAGTGATTGGACTGAAAGAAAGATGGATTGACTTATTAAAAATAGCTTCAGTTGGAAGGCCACGCCCTCTTTGTCTTACAGGAGACAATTACATGGTGTTTTCTCCCCTACATTCAAAATATGTGGAGAATCAAGGAGGAAAAGTAGAGTGAACCTTCTCACTAATATGCCACAGAACATCAGCACTGCAGGTTTTGGGGGAATGGTTCCACTGGGAACACCAAAATGAATCCACTGATATCAAAGCTGAGACTTTTACCTAGCCATTTGGCATGTCTTATGCCACAGAAGCAATAAACAAAAAGGGGAATTACCCTAATGACTGAAGTGGATGAACTGAACTACCAGGAAGAAATTGAGTTTCTCTTGGACTTCACCCCTTCTACTTTTTCCCTTTGCTAATTTTAACCTGTATCCTTTGTCTGTAGTACAATGTAACTGTAAACACCCAGTTTTTTTGAGTTCTGTGATTCCTTCTAGTGAATTATCAAGCTTGAGAGTGGTCTTGGGGTCCTTTGACTCAGTCCTGTAGTTCAATGTTGATTAGATGTGGTGTAGTGAGCATCTGTCCTTGTGCTATCTATTACCATACAAAAGATTCTTACAACTTTTCTCCCTTAAGTATCTTATATGCTATAGTTTTATTTTTTATTATTTTGTAGATGCTCTTTGTACCCCTAATAGAACTATAGAAAGTTCCCTTCTATTCTTAGTTTGCTAAGGATCACATTATAATTGTTAAATTTTAGAAATTTTTATCTCCATCTGCCAAAAGGAACATGCTTTCTTTTGCCTTAATCTGAGAGTCTAGCCCTTTGGTTTCAGTTAGCTATTATAGTAATAATGCTTCAAAAAGATCCTAACTCAATGTCTTCAAACAACCATCTTTTATATCGTTCACACATTTGTAGGGCTGCTTGAATGGCTCTTCCAAACTCATCTAGACTTGGCTCCCGACTGTGGGATTGATTTAAGTGTGTTCCACGTTGCTATCATGTTTCTGGGACCAACAGCCTGCACAGGGCATAATTTTCTCCTGGCAATGATAGAAGCACAAGAAGGTAAGAGGAAACACACAGTGCCTCTTAAGATTTGGCATAGGAACTGGGCATATTTTATTCTTGTTCATATTCTATTGGCCAAAGTCACACATCCAACGGGCCATGGAAATATATTCCACTTCTATTTTGAGAAACCACAAAATCCCATATCAAAAGGTATGGATATAGGGAAGGATGAGAAATCTGGAACAATAATTCCATGAATCAAAAGATTCTTAGCTGTATGTAACAGTAACATTTTCATCTCACTCCTATTCCTTGCATCTTATTCCAGCAATCCATTAAGCCCAAGCTCATTAATAAACACATTGTATTCAGGTACCTATTTCATATAAGAAAAGTTGCTCTCTAGTTGTCACTATTTGTATATAAGCTATCTTTTCTCTCTCGTTGATTTTAAGATATTTTCCTGTGATTGATATTCTCTAGTTTAATAATGACTAATAATTTTCTGAAATTTATGGCAGGCAAGAAACTAAAGATCCAGAAATCTCAGAGAACACTAAGCAGGATAAATATAAAAATATCTACACCTAAGCATATTACATTCAAATTCAACAACCAAAGATCAAGAAACAAGTTAGAAAAGAACGCAAAGAAGAAAATTACCTAATCTATAAAGGAATAAACATAAGAATTACATTCAGATTAATCTTCAGAAATCATGCAAGCAAAAAAAGAGTGAAATGAAATATTTAATGTGTTGAAAGAAAAAATCATTTACCTAGAATGCTGAATCTATAAAATTACTCTTCAAAAGTAAAGAAAAAATAACTTTCTTAGAGAAGCAAAAATTGAGAAAATTTGTCAACAGTATACCTGCCTTGCAATAAATCTTATAAGTTCTTCAGAGAGAGGAAAAATTATATAAGTCAAATTTATATCTACATAAAGAAAGGAAGAGTATCAGATAAAAATAATTGAAAATAAAATATTTTTATTCTTAATTGATCTAACATAAAAATTTTCTCAAAATAACAATAGTAACAATATATTCAGTGATTATAGCTTAAAGATACATGAAATTAATGACAACTATATTATAAGGGATGGAGGGAAGTACATGCATTACTCATAAAATGTTATAGTTTTATTTCAGAGTGGACTTAGATTTGTTGTAAATTTATAACTTATATGCTAAGACAGGAGAAAAAATAGAATCATAAAATGTTAAATTAAAACTGAAGATTAAAGGAAAAGACTGGAAGATGAAAAAACAAAGAGTAGATCACCTAGTAGAAAACAGTAACAAATATGATAATACTAAACCAACTATATCAATACTCACTTTAAATGTGAATGATGTAAATAGACCAATTAAAAGACAAAGGCTATGTAAAAGTAGATTTTAAAAGAACAAGATCCAACTGTATGTTGTCTATAAGAAAACTACTTTAAATACAAAGGCATGGATTAAAAAGTAAGGGATAGAGAAAGACATACCTTACTATACATTTATCAAGAGAAATCTGGAATAGTTACATCAATTTCAGACAAAGTAAACTTCCAGAGTGAAGAAAATTATGAGGGATAAGAAGGGAGATTGCATAATGATAAAATATCAATTATTCCAGAACACATAATCATCCTTAATGTGTAGCATCTAACAACACTGCATCAAAATATATAAGGCAAAAAATAATAGAACTCAAAGGAGAAATAGATGAATCACTATTATAACTGGATTTCCACATCTGTCTATCAATAATTGACAAATACAGTAGGTAAAAAATCCGTGAGGATGTAGCTGAACTGAATCAATCAACTGGATATAATTAACATTTATAGAATGCTTCATCAAACAACAGCAAAATACACATTCTTCTCAAAGTCACATAGAATAGTCATCAAGATAGACCACGTGTTGGACCATAAAACACACTTTAACAAACTTTAAAGAATAAAAGTACATTTAACATGGTTTTTGTAGGATGTATATATCTTTTGACATATACAAATCTAGTATTAAGCATCCACAAACTAGGGAAAAAGGAGTTTTAGATTAATAATGAGTTACACTGAATTTAAAGATGAACAAAAACCAATTATATGTTTACCTCTTGGACAGTATGGCTGTCATTTTTCAGAAAATAAAGTTGTATACAAATAAAATAGAGAATTTGATTTGATAAGAAATGCTATACTTGAGAACAGAGAAAATCTTTTATTTGCATGTTATAACCAGTAACTGCCATTTATCAAATGAAAAATGTGGAAAGGAGCACAAAAAAAAAAACCTAGTATACATCACAGTTTTTAAAATGAAAATTATACATTTTGTATTAAAAGTCCCAACTGAGCAGTGTTAAACTGGCCTTTTTTGTTTATCACTTGCTGTTTGATTATACCATTTGGTGGTATTATGAAACTACTGAAATTTGGCTTTATTTTTCCTAAACTTTAAAAATACATAAAAAATAGAAACAAGCATTTCTTTCACATTTATCATGGCACCTGAATTATCAAATTCCCCACAATAGTTTGGCGAAATTCATAACCATCTTTAATCAACTGAAAAGCTTTCTGTGTAAGTTCAAATCTTTTGTACAGAAATATTTTGCAACTAGTTCTTATCTAAATAGAAAAGATATTCCTTATCATTTTCACCCTAGACTCAGACATCTTTCTAGGAACAGTTCACAAAATATCACAAAAAAGAGTTTGCTCTGGTATATAAGTTGATCTTACAATTTGTTGAAGCTGCTCCATAGATTTTTAAAGATTTGGGGATTATAAATTTCATGATAGCAGAATTTCTTATCTATGATACCTATACTTATAAAAAGTTACTCTGGAAATTTTTCGTAATTGAATAGTTTGTCTTCTTTTATATTCATCATAAAATCCATAAGCTACTGATATTCACAATTTCCTTTCTGAAGAAAAATCTATCTGAATAGTTGGGTTTTTTAGGCCAACAGTACACTGATAGTCTCTAGTAAATGAAACATGTATTTCTCCATCTTCTATTCTTCAAGAAACAGTAGCTGTTTTTCAAGGCAAACCATCATACTTAAAAAAGGTCAAAAATTTTTTAAAAATAAAAATTTAAGATATATAATAGACTACAAGTATAACCACATATTTTGAATAGTATTCAAGCTATCTTGACTGACAGATTTCTTCAGACTTCAAGCATAGGCCTCTGATTTTTGTTTTAATTCTCACAGGGCTCTGGCCCCTTCACTTCCAGCAGCCAAGGGAGGCTGCTGCTGACATTGCTGAGTTTACCCTGATCTGCCATCACTCAACTGCCACCCCTATCAAGGTACTGCCACTCATCTCCATGACTCGCTCCTCTATATCTCCCCATTCCAGCTCAGAGCGTCGGCAAAGCAGCAGTGACACAGCATGGTAGGGGCTCCCAACCCCTGCTTTCTCCTTAGCTCCCTCTTCCTTGCTGGAGTCACAGGAAGCCCTTTATTTCTATAATCTGCTTAAATATACTGATAGGGTTTGGCTGTGTCTTCACCAAAATCTCATCTAGAATTGTAGCTCCCATAATTCACACATATTGTGGAAGGGACAAGGTGGGAGGTAATTGAATCATGGGGACGGGTCTTTCTCATGGTATTCTTATGATAGTGAGTAAGTCTCCTGAGACCTGATGATATTAAAAAGGGCAGTTCCCCTGCACATGCTCTCTTGACTGAGGCGATGTAAGACATGTCTTGCTTCCCCTTCCCCCTTCACCATGATTATGACACCTCCCCAGCCATGTGGAACTGTGAGTCCATTAAACTTCTCTTCTTTATAAATTACCCAGTCTCAGGAAGGTCTTTTTAGCAGCGTGAGAACAGACTAATACATATATTTATTTTATAGCTTCATTCATATTAATCAATAATTTCAAAACTCTCTGTTTCTTTCTTTGGTTCATTTCCTCATGCAATTTGCTGTTTTATATTGGGAGCTCATCTTTCATGGAGCTAAAACATTCCTGAGTCTTTTTCACTCATGTAAGCACATGGTATGTGCAATATAAACGGTTCTGCAGACCTGAAACTTCATGACTGAGGGAAAGACAAGAGAAGCTGGGTATAGCTAGACAGAAGTATAGATGAATTCAAAGACAAAGCACAGTGGCTGTCTTAGTCAGTTTTGGCTGCTATGACAAAATACTAGACCAATTAATTTATAAACAACAGAACTATTGTTCACAATTCTGGAGGCTAGAAAGTTTATGATCAAGGTGCCAGGAGATTCAGCATCTGGTGAGGGTCCATTCCTCACAGATGGCACCTTCTTTTGTCCTCACTTGTTGAAAAGGGCAGTCTCCCCCAAGCCTATTTTGTGAGGGCACTAATCTTAACATTCATGAGGGCTCTGTCCTCACAGCCTAATCACTTCAAATTCTGTCACACTGGGAATTCAGTTCCAACACATACATTTTAGAGGATCACATACATTCAGACCATGGCTATAATACAAAAAAACTTTTATAGAAGAATGAGATTTCAAAAGAAAATGGGGAGTACACGTTGTTGTTTATAACTTAATAAATAAATCACCGTAATTTAAAAACAATTTGAGGACAGAAAGTATTAGCCTGAGCACAGTTTGGTGAAAATTATTTTGGCAGCTGTGTCCAATACGAATTATAGCAGGGAGAAGGGTAGCTGTAGAAAGTCCAAGAAGAAGATAATGGACATGGTCTAAATGAAATATGATGAATGCAAGATAATTTGGTAGCATGGGTAGAAAAGAGGAGAAATCAGAGCATGGAGTATTATTTCACAAATATTTTTTGTATGTCTAAAACATGCCAGATTCTCTATTGAGTGCTGAGAATACTATGTTAAACAAAAATCACCATGGTCTTTGTACTCATAATGCTTACCAGCAAGATGAAGAACATGAAAGAAGGCTTCCCTGAGAAACTCATTTATCTAAAGGATAAATTGGAGTTAGCCAAGAGCAGCTTGGAGGTGGGTCGAACATGTGAAAAATACTAATTTTAATCAGGTTAACTCTGTAAAGTCTTGGCTACATTACTATCATTCATGTTCTAGTACCTCATCATTCACTCATGCAACAAATATTTATTGAACAGTTTACTCTGTACCAGTCATAATTCCAAGTGCTGGAGATACAATAAAAAAAATCTTAAAATATGGTGGAGGAGAGAGAAAAGTAAATTTACCATTTAAACATATTATGATAAGTGCTGTAGTTCCAAGAAAGAAATAGCATTAACAGTAGTAACAGTATCTCTAATTACAAAATTAATACTATTATTACCAAGTTCCTGAGAATCATCTTCACAGTAGATTTTTACATTACATTAAACATCATATACAAGAAAATACAGTTATAGGGATGTAAAAGATGTTTAGAGCAGTTTACGCTAATCCCTGGTGGGAGTCCATAGGCACAGTGACTGCATGGGCACTATCGTCTCAGCACAAAGAGGCCCAGGTAGGGCGAGAAGTGTCAGTTGTTGTTTCATCTTTGAGACTAACTCTTGCTGCCTTCATTTCAAATACAGAATAAAATCACATAAGAAGCCCTTTAATAAACAGCAGGAGCAAAAGTAAGAGGGGGGACTAAAAACTAATGTAAATCTGATGCTACCCAAGGCACTACATTTAAGCTGCTTATCCTCTGAGAGAAGCAGTTGTTCTGCCAGCAATATTCCTTGTCATGGTGAGTGGCCATCCTGAATAACCACAGGCCTTGGGAATGATTGATGGTAGAAGGCTGGAGACTATATAAATCCATCCTCCTGGTCATCACCAGAACGCAACAGAGAATTTTTGCATCTTTATAACACTTACTTGGCTATCTCCTACCACCAAAATTGGATACATGACATCTCACCTTCTATTTATTTGGCACTAACACATTTAAGGTGCCAACTGCAGAATAATCAGGAAACTGTAGTGCTCCTGGAATTCTGCCAACAGTCTAAGAAGGTTCTAAAGGGCTTGGCTGAGAAAAAGAATCATCTGAGTGTAATTCCATCCAGCATGAAAGGTCACACGAGTCAAGATCTGTTGCCAAAATGCTGCTACTGAGGATTAATTAATATCAGTTGAGCATCCAAGAGTGTCTGGCATTTTACCAAGGCTGCCTTTCTCAGTCCTCCCCTGCTAAAACAGTTGTGGAGATTAAAGCTGGCAGCGCCAATGGACGCTCATCTCTCCGGCCATAATAGAATGGAAAAGAGCTGATGTGTACAGGCGTAAGCCCTTCTCTACTTTCAGGCTGACAAAATAAGTTTTGTAGCCTTTTATCTAGGACCAGTTTCACTTTTCCACTCAGAGATAAATAAACAAAATAACTAAAATGTTTTGAGTTCTAACGATATGTCAGACCCTGGGTTGGGTACATTTTATATGTTTAATCATAGAGCCTTCACAATAGCCCCATAAAGTAATATTATCCTCATTTTATACGTAAGGGAACTGATACTTTAGGTATTGGCCTAAGTCACAAATCATGAATTGTCTACCTGCACTACCAATGCTGTGCTCCTTCCCCATGCCTCACATGTCTTACTGAATCTAAGTAATGTATTTTTTACTGTGGAAAACTGTATTACACATAAAATATTTTCTAGCACTGGAGGCCATTCTGATCCTGTTGACTAGCTTTGGCTGGGCCACATCTCTTCCACATATAAAACATTAAGGATCATTAGTAAGTAATGAGAATTGGTTTAACCCTAATCAATTTACCTAGAATCAGTTGAATTCCTACCAGTAGAGTGGAACTTGAAGCATAGAATGGAACATAAGTCCCACGGCTTCATATCATACTGTGGTTTACTGGAAACGGACAAATGCAGAATTTAGTTTTTGGTGGACAATGAAGCAATTTTAAGTACCTCTCTTTTTCTGCATCTCTCTTCCCCTAAGTTTGGTTTGCTTAATGTGACATCCTGTAGAACATGAAGGATTTTCCGTGTTTTTCTCCATTTCTTCAAAGACACGATTTCAAAGCCCAAAGTTATGATTACACAGATACTTTGGAGGGCATAATTGGTATTCTGTGAGTTGCATTAGATTCCTTGCATACATATTTTTCAAAATGTAAAAATAGTATAACATTTTTTGAAGAAGCATGAAATACTCCAATAGAAAAGATAGTGATTACAATGATATAATGATTCTGCCATAATACTAATTAATGTCAGATCCTAACTTGTGGTTAGTTACGCCTATCAACCTTACCCAGGGTCTATGTTTTATTTTGTTGTCATTTAAACTTTTTTTCCTTTTTAGCCAGCACACAGACCAACGCTTTGGGCTGTAAAGAGATTGGGCATTCAATGAAACAAATGTATTGAGCTCCTGCTTTTACCCTCTTAATCGTGCAACCAACCCCTGGTGATTTCATATCTTCCCTATTAAAACTGACTGTTTTCTGGACTTTCTTAGTTACCGGATGTAACTATAGAAAGTCAGCTTATAATTTTCTCCAGGATTTAAGTTTCCTTCATTATTCCAATAAACAAACCAAAGGACTCTCAAATCTAACCATGCTCCCGAGAGTGTAAAGATAGCACTGGCATTAACCCAGTATGCAGATGCAAAATGCTATGCCTACTTTATAAATATTACATTGGACCTGGTCATGGCTCTGTGAACTAGGTCATTAGTTCACCTCACTTACAGAGTAGACATTGATTAAGGGCACTTATCAGAAAACTTTGGCTGCACAGGGACTCCAAGAGAGATGAAAACCTGACTGATGGAACAGGAAACCTAGGAAAGAGATTGACCCCTGGAAGAAAACAGCTCACCTTTCAGATGGCATGAGGTATACACAGGCTCACAGTCATAGGCAACCCCAATTATGTGTGTAAACCATCTCTAGTCAATGGAGCCTTCAAATGTCTCTTCTATAATATGCACTGTGTTGAGCACATTGTGCATATTATGTACTTTAATTTATATAGAACTGTTGTGAGTTTTCTAGCTAAGGAAGAATGGGTTTAGGTAGGAGACACAAATTTCCCCAGTTTACATGGCTTGAGAATTAAGACTCAAACCCTGATTTGTTCAAGTTCAAGGCTCAAGTTCTTGCCATGATCTGTTTATGGCATCTAGTGTTTACCTGGAGAAATTCTACTGATCCTTCCACATGGCCTCTGTATTAGTCCATTCTCACACTGCTACAAAGAACTGGTTGCGAATGAGTAAATTATAAAGGAAAGAGGTTTACCTGACTCACAGTTCTGCAGGGCTGGGGAGGCCTCAGGAAACTTACAATCATGTGGAAGGGGGAAGAAAACACGTCTTTCTTCACATGGTAGCAGGAAGGAGAAGGATGAGAGCCAAATCTCGTCATCAGATCTCGTGAGAAGTTATTCACTGTCATGATAATAGCATGGGGAAAACCACCCCCATGATTCAATTACCTCCTACTGAGTCCTTCCCACCACATGTGGGGATTATGGGAACTACAATTCAAGATGAGATTTGGGTGGGGACACAGCCAAACCGTATCAGCCTTTTTCTTATTTTTCAAGTTTAGTCCATGTATGCTTGATCAGGTGTTTTATTTTATTTATTTTTATTTATTTTCTATTGTTAAATGATACAATTCACTTTCATTTAATTCTCCCAACAATATATGATGATAAATAGGTACTATTATCCCCATTTTACAGGTGAGGAAACTGAGGCACGCACCAGTTAGATGAATGGTCTAAACCACATACACGGCTAGTAAATAGGGCCAGAGAATGGCGTTGGCTGATATTTGCACCTGGGAAATCTAGTTCCAGAGCCTGCGTTCTTCACCACTATGCTCCCCTGACTGCCCTGCTCTATAGATAAGGACAGTGCAGCTCACAGAGGTGAGGTGGTCTGCTCAAGGCCACATGGACAAGGTGGCAGAATCAGGCCTGGAAGCTGGATCTTTACACACTGAGCCATTATATTTCCATTATATTCCATTGTTTCTCTTCATGTGCCTCACGTGTCTTCTTTAGATTTCCTAATTTTGTTAGTGACTTCATTGTGCTCTCAGCTACTCTGGCTGAAACCCCTGTCATTTTTTTCCTACTTTCTCTCTCCAACCAATTGCCCAGTCCTATTGATTTAATTTTACCACATCTCTCTCATCTAGTTCTACCTATTATTTCTTTACTGCTGCTGCCATATCTCTCAGTATTATCTAATTTTAGACTCTCCCACTTCCATTTCCTGATCCCCAGAGCCAACCACTTTCTTCTCTTTTAAATTATTCTTTTGGCATACATTTGTACTTCTAAATAGCACATGTATATTGCTACTGCTTGAGTTGTAAATTTGAGGTGTTAACTATTGATTTCTCACAATAGAAGACAAAGCTTCAGCTCTGTTTCTCCCTACCTTTCACCATATACTTCACAGTCTTCATTCTTCAACTATAAATATGCTATAATTTTAGTTGGATCAGTGTTTATGTTATTGTGATTCAGTAAATGCTTTCCCTTATTGATTCATGTAGCATAATGTGATGTCTTTCCTTTCTCTACTCAATGGTTTCCCCTGAAGTCTCATTTGCTTAATTTTCTATCAGGAATTCAACCACAAATTCTCCCTGGGTTGTCGATATCTTCTCAAAACATTCAAGCACGTTTCAATCTCACCTAAGTGGCATCTCTCACTAGAACTTCAGCTCTGCTCTGTGAAGATTGTCCCCTCCCTTTCTGGCCAACTGCACTACTGTCATGTCAAGCTCTCACTTTGCCATCATCTCGGTGATTCCCTTTTCCTAATTCTTGGTTTGGATCTCTGTTTTCCAGACCCTCTGTTTCTTCTTTCTAGCTATAACTTCTCCTTTTGCCTAAAGTAGCATCCTGAGAAAAAATGTTTACAACATAAATTTTTAAGACATTTTTATTCTACCCTCATGTCTGATTGATAGTATGTATGAATATAGAATTCAAGATTAGGAGGCAATATCTTCCAGTCTCCAGCTTTGCTATTGTCAGTGACAATTTTATTCTTGATCATTTGTATGAATATACTTCCCCTCCTCCTACTTGTTTTTCTTTCTCTCTGGGAGGTCTTTTCCTTGTCTCCAGTGTTCTGAAATTTCACAATGATGTGGTTTGGTGTGGGTCTATTTTCATCCATTTGGATGAGCACTCAGAAAGCTATTTGCATGTGAAAACTTAAGTCTATTAATAATGAGATTTAAATATATACACACACATATTTATGTACAGATATGTATATTACTAATGAGATTTAAATATATATATATACACACACATATGTATGTACACAGATATGTATATATTTTCTAAAAATTGTGCCGCTTCACTTTCTGCTTTCTCTTTTTAAATTTTCTAATATTTGGATGTTAAACTGACTGGACTGTCTTTTTCCTCTGCATTCTGGGAGATTTCCTTAATTTTACTTCTGACCATTCTTGGCATTTTTTCATTTCTGCTATATTTTTAATTTTCAATATTTTTTGAACATAGCACTTGTTCCTACTTCATAGAGGCAATCTCTTTATTTTGTCTCTCAGAAGATATTAATGATTGATTTCTTTGAGGCATTCTTCCCCATGTATAGTCTGCTTCTCCTAGTTTTCATTTTGGTCTCCATCTTGAATATCAGAGCTTTTGTTCAAATTTGTGATGATCCTGGGGTATTAGTTTTTGTTTTTTTTTTTTTTTTTTTTGAGACAGCATCTCACTCTGCTGCCCAGGCTGGAATACAGTGGTGCAATCTCAGTTCACTCCAACCTCTACCTCTTCAGTTCAAGTGATTATCATGCCTCAGCCACCCCAGCAGCTGGGACTACAGGTGTGTACCACCACACCTGTATAATTTTGGTATTTTTAGTAGAGACGGTGTTTCAGCCATATTGGCCAAGCTGGTCTCAAACTCCTGGCCTCAAGTCATTTGCCTGCCTCAGCCTCCCAAAGTGCTAGGTCAGCTGATATTTGACAATGGCCCCCAAATGGGCAGTTTGGAAACCTTGAATGAATAAGTGACACTGTCAGTGAGGAACCTGATTAAAGGGTAATTCCAGAAGGCCAGATGAGGTTTGGCGGAAGACAGCTAATGACATCAATGTCTTCAAAATTTTTCCTTTTGCTGGTCATATTCCAGCCAGGGAATAATCTCCAGTTTTTACCTGAATGATATAAGCCTCCCTAACAGCACTATAGTAAATGAGAGGAGAAACAAGACTGAACATCTCAGATTCAGAGTAAATTTTCACTTAATGGCCCATCTTCAAACAGTAATCTTGCCATCAAATCTGCCTGCCACTCTCCATTCCAAAGACACTCTGCTTTACTATTCTCAGAGAATAAATCTCTGTTCTTTTGCATGGTTAAGGAGGCGGATGCAATAAAAGAAAGAACAGAGGGGACCATCTTCTTTCTAAACAAACTTTGAATTCATTCTTCTGTTTATAGCCCCAAATTCACCCATGTACTTGGTGCCAAGAATTGTGCCATATAACTTGAATTATTTTTCACTCTTCATTCATCCCAGATCATTAATTTTTTGTTTATCCACCTACTTTGACAGTTTCCAAATCTTTATTATCAATTTCTTTCCACTCCCCTTGTCCTTGTTGGTTCATACTTTTTAAAAATGTTTGATGCGACCCAATTTAATTTTTGCCACCAAAGGAACCTAAAAGTGGGGGAAGGGAGGCTATTTCCTCTAAAAATTACAGTCTACAATCTGTATTGAAAAACTGAAGACTTGTGTAAATCCTTGGAATAAACTATGATTGGTTCATACTTTAAACATGGTTCAGGGAAATTTGTGAATACTTGGTCATCTTTCTGAAGTGCCCCTTTACTGTCATTTTAGTGTGCTTTGAGGAGGGTACAGAGGTTCTATTCATGGGTTTAACTTGCATATTTTACAAGATGTTGGCCTTCATTTATTTCTGTCTAGTGAATTACAATAGTCTCCTAACTTCCTGATCATGTCAATCTTCTGCTCAGAAGCAATCAGCTTTCTGTGTAATAAAGCTATCCTTTTCCATTAACTGGAGCAGTTACTCTCAACCTATTTGCTGTCCTCATCACTATGCACGATCCCCTCTCAGTACAATGAGTCATTTGCCTACAACTTAAAGGATGTGATGCCTTACTATGACCCTACTCTAACATTTCAACTTATTATGTATGATTCCCTGTACCCTGTGCTTTAGCCAAAATTGGCTATTTTTTTGTTTCCTTAATCTTCCATATGTTTCCTTCTCTGTGACTTTGCATATGCCTTTTCTGACAAGTGGAATGTCTACTTCTAGCATGCAAATTTTACTGAACCTCCAAAGCACAAGTCAACTATACCTCCTCAATGAAGCATTCTCTCGCCTCCAGCACCATAATGTTTTGTATTTCACATATAGTGTTTTGCACATCTCATTTGATTTGTTGCTGAAGATATTGCTTATGTCATTATTTCTTTCCTGTACTGTGTTACTAGCTCCTTGAGAGCAAGAATTATGTCTTATTGTTATATATTAGTCAATCCAATAAACACATGGATTAATTTAGTTGAATTTAACCTATTCAAAATATTATAAACAAGCATATATAATTTCTAAAACCTTAAAAAGTTTTTCCTAGTTCTTATATTTTAATAATTTATTTGCAAAGACAACAAGATTTGAAACAAATAAAGAAGATCCCACTCACTTCTTCATCTCTGCCAGTTTAATTGATTCACAGCAACTGTATAATTCTAAGCATGGTCTGAAATTTTGTTCCAAACTGTACATTTATGTGGAAAAGATTCATTATCCAGAAGTGCAATTTTTCCCACAAAATATATTGATCAAAATTTCTGTGTGACTTACTGTTGAGAATTTATACATTATTCACTAAAGCAATTTCTTCAGATCAGAGAACATTGCTGGCTTGAGGGGTTTATGGGTACTATTACAGCAACTTCAGAAGGATGATCAAGTATTCACAAATTTCCCTGAACCATGTTTAAAAGCTCATTCATCATTTAAAATATTGTGTGCCTGCAGGAGGAAAGGGCAGTAGGCAGTCTCACATGCTTTGGCAGAAATAGCTACAGTGTGTCAAAAGAAATCCAGTTAATTTTGACTCAACTCCCTCTCAGTTCTTACTTTTAGGACAATATTTTAATAATTTATTTCTGATTACCACAGTCAGTCCATATTAATCTATATAACATAAATGGCTCTTATTTATCAAGCATTTATTTTGTGCTAAACACTTTATATACATTTTCTTACTGAATAGTTACAAAATCCCTTTGAGTGTTATTCTTCTCGTCTTTACAGACATGAACTGAAGCTTAACAGGCAGCTAATTAAATTGTCTAGGTTCTTTGAGCATTATTTTTAGATGCTAGTTACCAATTTGTCTATATAACTTTAATAAAAAGTTTTTCTACTTTGACCTTTATCCAATAATCAATGGAAAAAGAATTTTTGAATAAAGGATTTGTTTGTTACCCAGGGTAAACAGTTAAAAAGAAAAATTACCTATGTAGATAGTCTCTGAAGTGTATATTCTTTCCACAGTACTTGTGTGTTTGGTTCCATTTGTCATCTGTGTGCACCCAAAAGTGATGAAAACTGGGTTCTTTGGGGTTTTCTGTCTTTCTTCCTTACACTTACTGACAAAGGCCAGTGTACCTCAAGCCATCTGTACATCCGGCAGAATAGCCCTATAATTCACATAAGTTTTGATCAGCTCATCACAGTCTGCCTAAGCTCTCTGCTTTCTACAAGATGCATTTTAAGAGTATATGTTGCAATGGGAATCATTTTTTTTCCTTAATACTAAAGCTTAAGAGACTCAAACTTGATTTTTTATTGATTATGCACACAGCACTGTGCTTTGTGGTTTAAAAGCTATCTTGTTTCATGTCAACCACAATCATTTGTTTACAAAGTTTGAGTCCCTTTCTTTATACCACGCCACCTATTCAGCAATCTATTTGGAGGTTATATTCATGATTGACCACTCATCATGAAATAAATGACAAACATAACAAACAGCATGTATTCACTCACAAATTATTCATTGAATGCCTAATGTTCACATAGGATAAGTACTGAACTCATAAGTAATGCATATGTGAATAAAATGAATATTAATGTACCGTATGTGTGCAGATAATCTTGATATTCCCTAGCATATGTACAACATATACAATCAATAACCTCTATTCTAACTTTCACCTGAAACAAATATAATTCTTCTATAAACAACAAACAAATCATCCTTGGCAATTTTGTCAGATACCAGTGTTTGAGACCATTTTCTCTCTCAGATTGCCTTGTAATGAATTCTTTCTCCATCAAAGTTCCCCTTAAAGGTGTGTTCAAGGATGTGTGAAGGCATAAGAACATGCAGAGGTTGGCGGCAAGGAAGGAATAAGAAAGTTTGATCAAATAGGACAAAATTCAAGATTCCTCCTTCATGATATTTTCATGTGATGCTTAATTTTATGTTTTAACTTGAAAGGTGTTTTAGATGAGATTAACACTTAACTCAGTGGACTTTAAGTCAAGCAGATTGTCCTCTATGATGTGGGTGGGCCTTATCCAATCAGTTGAAGGCCTGAGGACATCCTGAAAAAGGGACTTTGAATTTTCATCTATTTCATCCAACTTTCTTGCTCCTTCCCGAAAATTGCCCCCAAACATTTCTCCACCCTCTCATATACTTTAAGGGTAAATTTTATGGACAAAGAACTCACTACCAGGCAATCTTAGGCAGAAAATAGGGTAGCTTCATACCCAATCCTTAGCAATTGTTCTTAAATACCTGTGCCTGAAAAAAAAATTGCCTAGAGTGCTTTCTAAATATGTAGTTCCAGATCTCCATACCTTGGAGATATGGTGTGTCTGGCAAGACACAGGAGTCTACATTTAACAAGCATTCCCAAGGAAATTCTAATGCATACAGTTCTGGGGAAAACTACAATTTGAGAAACCCCGTTTTAGAAATAGGGAAAAGGTTTTTTTTTTCTTGGTTTATTAATAAAGTCACAGGGATTTAAGCCAACTAGAGATTAGAACCGCCCTAGTTTCATCTACCTCCTGCAGAATCTACTGCATTGGTGGAAAGATTCATCAAGGAGAAATATGTAGACATTAGACACTACAGGAACTGGCTCAAGGAAGAAGTATTGGTTTTGATGAGGATGTGATATCCAGGGAAAGGCTGGAAGAGAGATTTCACAGGCTTGCTTGGAGAATACCCAACCAAGTACCTGGGAATGCTGGGATGCTGCAGTCTTTTCAAATGCACATTCCAAGGGCCAGTGATCACTTCAGTCATTCAAATAACTAAACTCTTCTTTCCAAATTATTTCCTTGATTGGTATGTACATTTATAGGTTATAGATTCCATGACAAAGACTGAGCCAGAGCAAAATAATAATCTTCCTCAACAGAATGGCTCAGGATATCTCAAATATAAGGTCCTTCGGCTATTTTCAATTTGAATCTAAATTTAAACTTTTTTCCTTCAGTTTGTAGGTTCTCATTTATGGGATCTGTATCCCTAGTTTGCATATAACTATGGGTTGGCTTTGCAAGTTCCACTGGGGAAAGGTCTAGAAATAAAAATAGACATGTCTGATCTGCCTAAATGTGAGCCTGGATCTCATAAGACATTTATTAGGTGCCAAAAGACCCCTCTGGGGATGGATTTGCCAAGCTCTGCAGCCTCTCAGTTTGCATGGCTTGCAATTGTCTCTCAGCCCCAGTTGGCAGGCTGCACTAGGAAGGAGTCAGGCAAGCAGAATCCGATTTACACAAGAAAAAAAATGTGTCAGGCAAAGAGTAAAAAAAGGAGATCTCTAACTTTATCGAGTTTTTAAATAAATCATCAGAAGTATGAGGTTTCAGAAGATTTTAGGTAGTAAACAACATAGAGAAAAATAAGCTTACTTGCAAGCTTACTATTTTAGAGAAATCATCAAGTCAGTGTTTTTCTGTTCTGTTTTCTCAAACTGCCCATATGCAGTGAGTCATTGACAGCATAAAATGTATCTTCTGAGGCCATTAGTACCCAAATGTGCTTCCGTGAGTGTCCATTCAGATTGCAGTGGCGGGCTTAGATGGAACCAGGCTGTAGTTTCTTCCCTTGATAATCTTTTGAGAGTTCAACCCCAAGATGTCAACCATGGTCTCTGATATGGTTTGGCTGTGTCCCCACCCAAATCTCATCTTAAATTCCCGTGTGTTGTGGGAGGGACTCAGCGGGAGGTAACTGAATCATGGGAGCAGATCTTTCCCGTGCTCTTCTCATGATAGTGAGTAAGTTTCACAAGATTTGATGGTTTTAAAAAGAGAAGTTTCCCTGCACGAACTCTCTTCTCTTACCTGCCGTCCTGTGAGATGTCTTTCACCTTCTGCCATAATTGTGAGGCCTCCCCAGCCATGTGCAACTGTAAGTCCAATAAACCACTTTCTTTTGTAAATTGCCAGTCTTGAGCATGTCTTTATCAGCAGTGTGAAAACAGACTAATTCTGTAAATTGGTACCAGTAGAGTGGGGCACTGCTGAGAAGATACCCAGAAATGTGGAAGTGATTTTGGAACTGGGTAACAGGCAGAGGTTGAAACACTTTGGAGGGCTCAGAAAAAGACAGGAAAATGTGTGAAACTTTGAAACTTCCTAGAGATTTGTTGAATGGTTTTGACAAAAATGCTCCTAGTGATAAGAACAGTAAGGTCCAGGCTGAGGTAGGCTTAGATGGAGATGAGGAACTTGGGAACTGGAGCAAAGGTGACTCTTGATATGTTTTAGCAAAGAGACTGGCAGTATTTTGCCCCTGCCCTAGAGATTTGTGGAACTTTGAACTTAAAAGAGATGATTTATGGTATCTGGTGGAAGAATTTTTTTTTTTTTTTTTTTAGATGGAGTCTTGTTCTGTCTCCCAGACTGGAGTGCAATGGCACAATCCTGGCTCACTGCAACCTCCACCTCCCGGGTTCAAGTGATTCTCCTGCCTCAGCCTCCCAAGTAGCTGGGATTACAGGTGCCTGCTACCACGCCCAGCTAATTTTTGTATTTTTCAGTAGAGATTGGGTTTTGCCATGTTGGCCAGACTGGTCTTGAACTCCCGACCTCAGGTGATCCACCCGCCCCGGCCTACCAAAGTGCTGGGATTACAGGTGTGAGCCACCACACCCAGCTTGGTGGAAGAAATTTCTAAGCAGCAAAGTGTTCAAAAGGTGACTTGGGTACTGTTAAAGGCATTCAATTTTATAAGAAAAGCAGAGCATACAAGTTAAGAAAATTTGCAGCCTGACAATGTGACAGAAAAGAAAATCCCACTATCTGAGGAGAAATTCAAGCCAGTTACAGAAATTTGCATAAGTAATGAGGAACCAAATGTTAATCCCCAAGACAACGGAGAAAATGTCTCCATGACATGTCAGAGTTCTTCATGACAGTCCCTCACATCACAGGCCCAGAGGACTAGGAGAAAAATGTGGTTTCATGCGCTAGACCCTGGGTCCCCATGGTGTGTGCAGCCTAGGGACTTGGTGACCTGCATCCCAGCCACTCCAGCTGTGGCTGAAAGGGGACAATGTAGAACTCAGGCTGTGGCTTCAGAGGGTGTGAGCCTCAGGCATTGGTGTCTTTCACATGGTTTTGAGCCTGTGAGTGCACAGAAGTCAAGAACTGGGGTTTGGGAACCTCCGCCTAGATTTCAGAAGATGTATAGAAATGCCTGGATGCCCAGGCAGAAGTTTGCTTCAGGGGCAAGGTTCTCATGGAGAACCTCTGCTAGGGCAACGCAGAAGGGAAATGTGGGTTCAGAGCCCCCACACAGAGTCCCTGTTGGGGAACTGCCTAGTAGAGCAACTGTCTCCAGACCACCATCCTCCAGACCCCAGAATGGTAGATCCACTGACAGCTTGCACCATGCACCTGGAAAAGCCACAGACACTCAATGCCAGCCCATGAAGGCAGCTAGAAGAGAGACTGTACCCTGCAAAGCCACAGGGGTGGAGCTGCCCAAGACCATAGGAAACCACCTCTTACATCAGCATGACCCGGATATGAGACATGGAGTCAAAGGAGATTATTTTGGAGCTTTAAGATTTGACTGCCCCTCTGGATTTCTGACTTGCATGGGGCCTGTAGATCCATTTGTTTTGGCCAATTTGTCCCATTTGGAATGGCTGTATTTACCCAATATTTGTACCCCCATTGTAGCTAGGAAGTAACTAACTTGCTTTTGATTTTACAGGCTCATAGGCAGAAGGGACTTGCTTTGTCTCAGATGAGATGTTAGACTGTGGACTTCTGAGTTAATGCTGAAATGAGTTAAGACTTTGGAAGACTGTTGGGAAGGCATATTGGTTTTGAAATGGGAGGACATGAGATTTGGGAGGGACTAGGGGCAAAATGATATGGTTTTGCTGTGTCCTCACCCAAATCTCATCTTGAATTCCCACCTGTTGTGGGAGGGATCTGGTAGGAGATAATTGAATCATGGGAGCAGCTCTTTCCCATGCTCTTCTCTTAATAGTGAGTAAGAGTCTCACAAGATCTGGTGGTTTAAGAGAGGAGTTTCCTTGCACAAGCTCTCTTCTCCCGACTGGTACCATGTGAGACATGCCTTCCATCTTTCAACAGGATTGTGAGGCCTCCCCAGTCATGTGGAACTATAAGTCCAATAAACCTCATTCTTTTATATATTGCCCAGTCTCAGGTATGTCTTTATCGGTACTGTGAAAATGGACTAATAATATAGTCTCTTTGTCTGCAAGCTGCATACTTTCCTGTGGGAAATATTGCCTCTCCATCTGGTATTTGTGGATGCATCACTTTCTACTCTCTTTTTCTCCTATCCCTAAGTGCTCTGCTACAAGTTCTTTGGAACAGGCACTCTAGTTGGTGAACATGTAACACCACTTCAAGCTGTCACTGTTCTACTTCTCGGACTAATTTTCATCTCACTTCTGCATCTGTTGAAATACCTCAAGGTCTGTGTCAATCATCTTTTCCAAAACCCTTTCATAAAGCCCCAGCTGTTTCCCCTTCTGCTGTACTCCTATGGCACTTGGCCTGTATAATTGTACTTGGCCTATGTACAAACGTCTCTATCTGTCCCACCAGAGTGTGGATACGGGTCATTTTTGCCTTTGTTCTTTTCCAGTGATAGTGTTATCATATCTGTCACCATACCATCACATGATAGAAACAAATATTTTGTTGAATGCATGTCTGCTGAGAATATATTTTCAACATGTTTTTAGTTTAAAACCCATAAATTGTTATTAAAGTGTTTTTATAGTTTTTATATAAGAAATATATATCATTGCAATGAAAATTTAAATATACAGATAGTGTAAAGAAAATGAAAGTAACTTACAATTTGAGTTCCCAGAGATTACCACTATTAATATGTTGGAATGGAAGAAAGGCAAGAAACAAGATGGCAGAATAGAAGGCCCCAGATTGTACCCCACTATGGGAAAACCAAATTCAACAACTAGCTAGATAAAAATAGCAACTTCATAAGAACCAAAAATTAGATGAGCACTAACAGTACCTGCCTTTAACTTGATATTGCTGAGAAAGGCACTGAATAGGGTAGAAAAGACCGTATTGGATTGCTAACACCACCACCCCAATCCTCCTGGAGCGGCTGCATGTCACAGAGAAATCTCTGCACTTGGCAGAGGGAGAAGGCAGCAATTGTGAGACTTTGCATGGAAATCAGTGCAGCCTTGTCACAGGGGAAAACAAAACCAGGCTGAGCTCAGTTGACACCCGCCTATAGAGGAAGCATTCAGACCAGCCCTAGCCAGAGGGGAGTCGCCCATTCCAGCAGTTGGAAGTTAACTTCCAGCGAGACTTACCACCATGGGCTGAAGTGCTCTGGGGCAATAAGTAAATTTAGAAGGCAGTCTGGGCCACAAGGATTTCAAGTCCTAGTGCTAAGCTGAGCTAGGAGCCAGTGGACTTAGGGGCACATAACATACTGAGACACCAGCCAGGGCAGCTAAGAGAATGTTTGCACCATCCCTCCCATAACCCCAGGCAGTAAAACTCACAACTCCAAAAGAGGGCCCTTCCTTCTGCGTGAAGAGAGGAGAGGAGAGGGAAGAGTGAAGATAACTTTTGTCTTGCAACTTGGATACCAGCTTAGCCACAGAAGAATAGGGTTTGGATCAGAGTCGTGAAGCTCCCATTCCAGGCCTAACTCCCAGATTACATTTCTACATATACCCTGGGCCAGAAGAGAACCAGCTGCCCTGAAGAAAAGGACCCAACACAGGATCTATTACCTGCTGATTAAAGAGCCCTAGGGCCCTGAATAATAAGCAACGATACTCAGGCAGTACATTATGGGCCTTGGGTGAGACTCTGAGACATGCTGGCATCAGGTGAGACCCAGCACATTCCCAGCCATGATGGCTATGGTGAGAGACTCCTTCTGCTTGAGAACAGTACAGAGAAAAGTAAAGGGGACTTTGAATTCACCTTAGGTACCAGCTTGGCCACAGTGGGGCAGAGCAACAAGTAGGCTCTTGGGGTCCCCGATTCCAGGTCTTGGTTCTTGAATGGCATTTCTGGAGCTACCAGAAATGTGCTAGTTCCACAAAGATAAGCCCACTTCCCTAAAGAGTGACTCCCAGGTCTGGTAGTAACATTTACCACAAGATAGTTGAAGAATGCTTAGGCCTTAAGGGAACATTGGTGGTAGACAGGCAATACTTGCCATGGACTGGGGGCAGGAGAGGCTGCTCTGCCTGTGGAAAGGAGAGGGAAGAATGAAAAGTACTGGGTCTTGTGGTTTGAGAACCAGCTCAACCAACTCAATCATACCTACAGAGAAAATCACCTTCACTAAAAGAAAGACAAGAAGGAAGTAAAGAAGGAAAAGAAGACCACAAAACAGCCAAAAAACAAATAATAAAAAGACAAAAGTATTGCTAGTAGACTAGAACACCAGGTAGACTTATAAGGCTTCTGATCACAGTCCCTAGCTCCCAGGCAGCATCTCTGGACCTGTCTGGGGCCTGGGGGATGTCAGTACCCTGAAGGGAAAGACATAAGTCTGGCTGGTATTGCCAGTTGCTGATTGTAAACAACTAGGGCATTGAGGGCATTGAGCAAATATAGGCAGTCACCAGGTAGTGGCCGCCATGGGCACTGAGTGAGACCCAGTACTGGGCTGCCTTCAGGTATGACCCAGCACAGTCTCAGTAGTGGTGACCACAGGGGTGCTTGTGTCACCCTATCCCCAGCCCCGGGCAGCTCAGCATAGAAAGAGAGACAGACTGTTTTGGAGAAAGTAAGGGAAAAAAAGAAGAGTCTCTTCCTGGTAATCCAGAGAACTCTTCTGGATCCTATCCAAGACCATCAAGGCAATAAGTCTGAGTCTTCAAGAAGCACAGCATTACTGCACTTGTGGTGCCCCCAGTGCAGACACAGTTTAGATCACAGTACCCAAGTCCTTTTGAATACCTGGAAAGCCTTCCCAAGAACAGGTACAAACAAGCTGAGACAGTGAAGACTATAATAAACACCTAACTTTTTAATGCCCAGACACTGGTGAACATCAACAAACATCAAGACCACCCAGGAAAACACAACCTTAGCAAACAAACTTAACAAGGCACTGGGAACCAATCCTGGAGAAACAGAGATCAGACCAATAATTCAAAATAGCTGTTTTGAGGAAACTCAAAGAAATTCAAGATAACACATAGAAGAAATTCAGAATTATATCAGATAAATTTAACAAAGAGATTGAAATAATTTAAAAGAATCAAGCAGAAATTCTGGAGTTGGCACATGCAACTGACAGACTGAAGAATACATCAGAGTTCTCTTAATAGCAGAATTGATCCAGCAGAATTAGTGACCCTGAAGACAGCTATTTGAATATACATGGTCAGAAAACAAAAAAGTAAAAAGAATAAAAAGCAATGAAGCACACCTACAAGATCTAGAAAATAGCCGCAAAAAGGCAAATTTAAGAGTTATTGGTCTTGAAGAGGAGGTAGAGAAATAGATACGGGTAGAAAGTTTGTTCTAAAGGATAATAACAGAGAACTTCCCAAACCTAGAGAAAGATATAAATACGTAAGGATAAGAAGGTCATAAAACACTGATATGGTTTTGATCTGTTATATAAGGATAAGAAGGTTATAAAACACTGATATGGTTTTGATCTGTTATATAAGGATAAGAAGGTTATAAAACACTGATAGGGTTTTGATCTGTGTCTCCACCAAATCTTATATAAAATTGTAATCCCCAGTGTTGGAGATGGGGCCTAGTGGGAGGTGACTGGATCACAGGGGCAGAGTTCTTATGAATGGTTTAGCACCATCCCCCTGCTACTGTATAGTGAGTGAGTTCTCATGAGATCTGGTTGTTTAAGTGTGTCGCGCCTCTCTCACTCTCTGTTGGTCTTCTTTCTGCCATGTAAGATGCTTGCTCCCACTTTGCCTTCTGCCATGAGTAAAAGCCCCCTGAGGCCTCCCCAGGAGAAGCTACTATGCTTTCTGTACAGTATGCAGAACCATGAGCCAATTAAACCTCTTTTCTTTATAAATTACCCAGTTTCAGGTATTTCTTTGTAGCAGTGTGAGAATGGACTAATATAAACACCAAGTAGATTTAACCCAAAGAAGATTACCTCAAGGCATTTAATTATCAAACTCCCAAAGGTCAAGAAAAAAGAAAGGATTCTAAAAGCAGCAAGAGGAAAGAAATAAATAACATAAAATGGAGCTCCAATATGTCTGGCAGCAGACTTTTCAGTGGAAACCTTACAGGCCAGAAGAGAGTAGCATGACATATTTAAATTACTGGAGAAAAAATACTTTTATCCTAGGATAGTGAATCTGGTAAAAATATCCTTCAAATATGAAGGATAAATAAAGACTTTCCCAGATAAACGAAAGCTGAAGGATTTTACCAACACCAGACTTGTCCTACAAGAAGTGCTAAAGGGAGTACTTCAATCGGAAACAAAAGGATGTTAGTGAGCAATAAGAAGGTATAAAACTAACTGGCAATAGTAACTACATAGGAAAACACAGAATATTGTAATACTATAACTGTGATGTATAAACTACTCTTTTTCTAAATGGAAAGAGCACAAGAAGAACCAGTCAAAAATAATAACTACAACAACTTTTCAAGACATGAACAATACAATAATGTATAAATAGAATCAACAAAAAGTTAAAAAGCAGGGGCCAAAGTTAAAGTGTAGTTTTTATTCATTTTCTTTTTGCTAGTTTGTTCATGCAAGTAGTATTACATCCTTAACAGCTTTGTTATAAGAGTTATAAGAGTATTTGCAAGCCTCATGGTAATCTCATGAGAAAACACACACAGGGTATATAAAAAGCAAGAAACGAAATTATACCTCCGGAGAAAATCACCTTCACTAAAAGAAAGACAAGAAGGAAGTAAAGAAAGGAAAGAAGACCACAAAACAGCCAGAAAACAAACAATAAAATGGCAGAAGTAAGTCCTTAATAATAATAACATTGGATGAAAATGGACTAAACTCACCAATCAAAAGACATAGAGTGGCTGAATAGATTATTTTAAAAGGCAAAAAAACAAAAAAAAACAGACTCAACATCTGTTGCCTACAAAAAAACACACTTCACCTATAAAGATGCAGATAGAATGAAAATAAAGGGATAGAAAAAGATATTCTATATCAATGGAAACAAAATAGACCAAATTGACCTAATAGATATTTACAGAATATTTCATCCACTGGCTACAGAATGTACATTCTTCTCAGCACATGGATCATTGTCAAGGAGAGACCATATGTTAGGTCACCAAACAAGTATTAAAACATTCCAAAATATTGAAATAGTATCTTCTCTGACCACAATGGAACAAAACTAGAAATCAATAACAAGAGACATTTTGGAAACCCTACAAACACATGAAAATTAAATAATACACTCCTAAATGATCAGTGAGTTAATGAAGAAACTAAGAAAGAAAATGAGAAATTTCTTAAAACAAATTATAACTAAAATATAACATGCCAAACCTATGGGATACAGTGAAAGGGGAAAGTTTATAGCTATAAGCACCCATATCAAAACAGTAGAAAAACTTTCAATACAACCGAATTATGCATCTTACAAAACTAGAAAAAGAAAAGCAAACCAAACCTCAAATTAGTAGAAGAAGAGAAATAATGAAGATCAGAGCAGAAATAAATGAAATGTAAATGAAAAAATAATACAAATGAAACAAAAAGTTAGTTTTTGGAAAAGATAACCAAAACTGACACACCTTTAGCCAGACTAAGAAAGAAAGAGAGAAGACCCAAATAAATAAAATCAGAGATAAAAAGGGAGACATTACAAACAATACCGCAAATATTCAAAGGATCATTAGTGGTTACTAGGAACAACTATATGCCAATAAATTGGAAAAAATCTAGAGGAAATGGATAAATTCCTAGACATATACAAGCTACCAAGATTGAACCATGAAGAACTCCAAAGCCTGAACAGGCCAATAACAAAGAATGAAATCAAAGCCATAATAAAAATTCTTACAACAAACAAAATCCAGGGTCCCAATGGCTTCACTGCTGAACTCTACCAAACATTTAAAGACTACCAATCCTACTCAAACTATTCTAAAAAATAGAGGAGGAGGGAATACTTCCAATCTCATTTTATGAGGCCATTATTACCCTAATATGAAAACCAGACAAAGATGAAACAAAAAAAAAAAAGAAAAGAAAGAAAACTGTAGGCCAATATCACCAATGAATATCGATGCAAAAATCCTCAACAAAATAATGGCAAACTGAATTGAACAACAGATTAAAAAGATCATTCATCCTGACCAAGTGGGATTTATCCCAGGGATGCAAGAATGGTTCAACACGCACAAGTTGATCAATATAGTACATCATATCAACAGAATGAAGGACGAAAACAATATGATTATTTCAATTGATGCTGAAAAAGCATTTGATAGTGTTCAACACCCCTTCATAATAAAAAGCATCAAAAAAACTGGGGATAGAAGGAACATACCCTGACTTTTTCAACTAGAGGATCATGGCAGAGAGGAGGCAGGACTACGTTGTAGCTCCAACTCGGATGGACAGAGCAGGATGTGGAGGCTCATCATGAACTTCTGCTCCAGAACAACTGCAGGAATAAATCAGAAAACCTGAGAGGACCCACAGATCCACCTGAAGGAAGCAGATTTCTCGTGCAGGACCCAGGAAACAACACAAATACTGTGAGTGTCCAAACTGTGGAAGTGGGAAAGGGAGATCGTCCACCCCAGAACACACACCCCCACTGGGGAAACTGAAGGCCTACATTACAGGAGATTTTAACCTTACCTGGAGTTGAGTCAATTTAGAGAGCTGAGTGAAATACAGGGTAGAGGAAGCAGCAGGAAAAGCCCTGGGAGCTCACTGAGTCTCCTAGCAAGTCGTTTTTGCCTGGCCTCACAGTAGTCTTTCAGGAGGGCAACCACAGGTGCTGGGAAAAGACCACAGGGAGAAAACCTCCAGCTGAACTTTGTAACAATTTGAGCTCATTGAGAACACTCCTGGCCAGAACTCAGAGAGGGATGTAAATCCGGTGTGCAGTCTCCACAGGTGAGGCAAGAAGGAAAGTCGTATTTGCTTTCACAGTGGGGAGGCAGGCAGCCTGAGGAAAGCTCTCAGCCCTGCTTACTCACTGCCTGGAAACAGACTCAGTGCTGTTGGGTCAGGGGGCACGGTGGGAGTGAGACCAGCCCTTTGGCTTGTGTGGAAGCTGGGTGAGGCCTGTGACTCCTGGCTTTCCCTCACTTCCCTGACGACCTGCATGACACAGTAGAGACAGTCATAATCCTCCTAGGAACATAACTCCATTAACCTGGGAAGCTCACCCCCTTCCCCACAGCATCTGCAACAAGACCCACCCAAGGAGAGTCTGAGCTCAGACACGCTTAGCCCTGCCCCCACCCAGTGGTCCTTTCCTACCCACCCTGGTACTGAAGACAAAGGGCATATACTCTTGGGAGTTCTAGGGCCCCACCCACCATCTGTTCCTCCCCATACAACCACAGCTGATGCTCTCTGGAAAGTGCCACCTCCCGTCAGGAGGCCAACTAGCACAAAAATAGTACACTAAATTGCCAAAGCTAGGAACCCTCACAGAGTTCATTTCGCCCCGCTGCCACCTTCCCCAGAACAGGCGATGGTATCCACGGCTGAGAGACCCACAGATAGTTCACATCACAGGACTCTGTGCAGACAACCCCCAGTGCCAGCCCAGAGGCTGTTATACTTGCTGTGTGACTAGTCCAGAAGACAGATAATAATCACTACAGCTCCAGCTCAGATCTCAGGAAGCCACAACCATAGGAAAAGGGAGGAGAGTACTACGTCAAGGGAACACCCTGTGGATCAAAGAATCTGAACAACAGCCTTTAGCACCAGACCTTCCCTCTGACAGAGCCTGCCCAAATGAGAAAGAACCAGAAACCAACTCTGATAATATGACAAAACAAGGTTAATACCCCCAAAAAAATCATACTAGCTCACCAGCAATGACCCCAAATCAAGAAGAAATCCCTGATTTACCTGAAAAAGAAATCAGGAGATTTGTTATTAAGCTAATCAGGGAGGCACCAGAGAAAGATGAAGCCCAATGTAAGGAAAAAAAAAAAAAAAAAAGATACAAGAAGTGAAAGGAGAAATATTCAAGGAAATAGATAGCATGAGTAAAAAACAATCAAAACTTCAAGAAACAATTGACATCCTTATAAAATGCAAAATACTCTGGAAAGTGTCAGCAATAGAATTGAACAAGCAGAAGAAAGAAATTCAGATCTCAAAGACGAGGTCTTTGAATTAACCCAATCCAACAAAGACAAAGAATAAGAAAATATGAACTAAGCCTCCAAGAAGTCTGGGATTATGTTAAACGACCAAACCTAAGAATAATAGTGTTCCTGAGGAAGAAGAGAAATCTAAAAGTTTGAAAAACATTTTGGGAATAATCGAGGAAAATTTATCTGGCCTTGGTAGAGACCTAGACATTCAAATACAAGAAGCACAAAGAACGTCTGGGAAATTCATCACAAAAAGATTATTGCCTAGCCACGTTGTCATCAGATTATCTAAAGTTAAGACAAAGGAAATAATTTTAAGAACTGTGAGACCAAAGCACCAGGTAACCTATAAAGGAAAACCAATCAGAACTAAAAGAACTAAAAGTAGAACTGCTATTTGATCCAGCAATCCCACTACTGGATATCTACCCAGAGGAAAATAAGTCATTATACAAAAAAGATACTTGCACATCGCAGCACAATTCACAATTGCAAAAATGTAGAACCAACCAAATGCCTATCAATCAATGAGTGGGTAAAATGTGGTATAAATATGATGATGAATATAATTCATATAAATGAATTAACGGCATTCACAGTGACCTGGATGAGATTGGAAACTATTATTCTAATTGAAGTAACTCAGGAATAGAAAAGCAAACACCATATGTTCTCATTCATAAGTGAGAGCTAAGCTATGAGGATGCAAAGGAAAAAGAATGACACAATGGACTTTGGGGATTCAGGGGGAAAGGGTGAGAAGGGGGTGAGGGATAAAAGACTACAAATAGGGTACAGTGTATATTGCTTGGGTGACAGGTGCACCAAAATTTCACAAATAACTACTAAAGAACTTATTCATGTAACCAAACACCACCTGTTCCCCAAAAACCTATGGAAATAAAAAATTTTCTAAAAAAGGAAGTAACATACCTCAACATAATAAAAGCCATATATAACAGACCGACAGCTAATATCATACTGAGTGGGAGAAAACTGAAAGCCTTTCTTCTTAGATCTGGAAGAGGACAAAGTTGCCCACTTTCATTATAGTTATTCAACATAATACTGGAAGTCTTAGCTAGAGCAATCAGACAAGAGAAGGAAATAAAGGGCATCCAAATTGGAAAGGAAGAAGTCAAATTATCCTTGTTTGCAGATAATATGATTTTATATTTGAACAAAAACTAAAGACTCCACCAAAAAACTGTTAGAACTGATCAACAAATTCAGTAAAATTGCAGGATACAAAATCAACATACAAAAATCGGTAGCATTTCTATATGCTGACAGAAAACAATCTGAAAAAGAAATCAAAAAAGTAATGTCATTTATAAAACTACAAATAAAATAAAATACTGAAGAACTAACCAAACAAATGAAGGATCACTACAATGAAAATTATAGACCACTAATGAAAGAAATTGAAGAAGACACACACAAAAAATGGAAAGATATTTTATGTTCATGGATTAGAAGAATCAATATTATTAAAATGTCCATACTACTCAAAACAATCTATAGATTCAAAGCAATCCCTATCAAACTATAAATGGCATTCTTCACAGAAATAGAAAAAACAATTCTAAAATTTATATGGAATGACAAAAGACCTAGAATAGCCAAAGTTATCCTAAAGAAAAAGAACAAAACTGGAGGAATCATATTACCTGACTTTAAATTATATTAGAGAGCTACAGTTACCAAAATGGCATGGTACTAGCATTAAAACAGACACATAGACCAATGGAACCCTGATATAAACCCATACATCTAGTGAACTCATTTTTGACAAAGGTGCTAAGAACATACATTGGGGAATATGTCTCAGTAAATAGTACTGGGAAAAAATGGATATCCATATGCAGAAGAATAAAACTAGAACTTTATCTCTCACCATATACAAAAATCAAACCAAAATGTATTAAATACTTAAATCTAAGACCTCAGACTATGAAACTACTACAAGAAAACATTGGGGAAACTCTCCAGGACATTTAAGTGGGCAAAGATTTCTTGAGTAATACCCTGCAAGTACAGGCAACCAAAGCAAAAAGGGACAAATGCAATCACATCAAGTTAGAAAGCTTCTGCACAACAAAGGAAACAAAGTGAAGAACGAACCCACACAATGGGAGAAAATATTTGTGAATTACCTATCTGACAAGGGATAAAAACCAGATTATATAAGGAGCTCAAACAACTCTATAGGAAAATTTCAAAAATGGGCAAGAGATCTGAATAGACATTTCTCAAAAGAAGACACACAAATGGAAAATGGGCATATGAAAAGGTGCTCCACATCATTGCTCATCAGAGAAATGCAAATCAAATCTACAATAAGATATAACCCCACCCCATTTAAAATGGGTTTTATCCAAAAGACAGGCAATAACAAATGCTGGTGAGGATGTACATTGTTGATGGGAATGTAAAGTATTACAATCACTATGGAGAATAGTTTGGAGGTTCCTCAAAAAACTAACAATGGAGCTGTCATATGATCCAGCAATCCCACTCCTAGGTATGTACCCAAAGGAAAGGAAATAAGAGATATCTGCACTCTTTATTGAGTTTATTGCAGTACTATTCACAATAGCCATTATTTGGAAGCAATCTAAGCATCCATCAACAGATGAAGGAATAAAGAAAATATGGCACATATACACAAAGGAGGATTCAGCCATAAAAAGAATGAGAACCTGAACCTGTCATTTTCAACAACATAGATGGAACTGGAGGTCATTATGTTAAGTGAAATAAGCCAGGCACAGAAAGACAAAAATTCACATTTTCTCATTTATTTATGGGAGCTAAAAATTAAAACAATTGAATCCATGAAGATAGAGAGTGTTAAGGATGGTTACCATCCTGCAAAGGGTAGTGGGTTGGTGGCAGGGAAGTGGAGAAGGGTAATGGGTTGAATAATAGAAAGAATGAATAAGACCTGGTATTTGCCAGCATAACAGGATTACTATAGTCAAAAATAATTTAATTGTACATTTTTAAATAGGTAAAAGAGTGTAATTAGACTGTAACATGAAAGGATAAATGCTTAAGGTGATAGATACTACATTTGCCCTGATGTGATTACTATGCGTTATATGCCTATATCGAAATATCTCATGTAACCCACAAATATATACATCTACTATATAACCACAAAAATTAAAAATTAATTTAAAAATATGTTGGTGTGTGTCTGGAAAGTTTTCTGGAAAATTTTTATGCCCTAGGTGTATACGCTACATTAATATTTTGAATGTGGTCTAATTAGCCAATCATAGGTAAGAATGTCTCTGTCAACCAAGATTAAATCTGGTCTTCTTAGAATGTTCTTTCTTAATCTATTCTCTCTCTGCAATGATTTGTCTGTAAACAACCTATGTGGCAATCCATTAGTGTACCAGTGGGACTGTCGAAGATGCCTGGTTTCTTGTAATTACTTATTTGGTCATCATAACGCAGTGAAAAGTTACTACCTGTAAGAAGCTGCATTACATTGATTCTAAAGGGTAAATAGGCATTTGTCCAGGGGTGATATGTATTTCTTTCATTGGTTTTTTATTCACCCATTAGAATTTTATTTCCTAAAAAATTACTTCTTCAGTACCTGTTAAGGAAATCCTGATAATATTCTGATAATATGAGAGTTTCACTGGCCTGCTTAATGAAGCAATAGAGCACTGCTAGGCTGTTCATGAAACTTGTCAATTAAACCCTGGGGTGGGTGTTCAAGCTACTCTTCGGGTATAACCGACTTCCTTTGTCATTAACCTGCCCCAACAGTACCATTCTGGACAGCCCACTGTTCTCTAGTTGCAGTCACTCAACATGATGTCCTGGAAGAAGATCTAATCAATTTTTAAATCAACATTACATCTAAAGATGGTACCTATGTGAACTGTTTTTAAGTTGCAGAACTTCTCTTCTCTCTTCAATGATCCTTCTTACTCTCCAAAGTTCCCCATTTGTTTATTTGTTTGTTTATTGAGACAGGGTCTCTCTCAGTCCAAGATGGAGTGCACTGGCACAATCATAGATTATAACTCACCACAGCCTCGAATTCCTGCACGCTATTCTCCTACCTCAACCTCTTGAGCAGCTAGGACTACAGACACACACCATCATGACCAGCTAATTTTTTGTAGAGATTAAGTCTCACTTTGTCTCCCAGGTGGTCTCAAACTCCTGGTCTCAAGTGAGCCTTCTGCCTTGGCCTTCCAATGTGCTGGGATTACAGGTGTGAGCCACTGTGCCCAGCCCTTAGTTATTTTCAAAAGATTTTGTAGAAGGTCTTAGCTATGGGCAGAGCCACGTCCTTTCACCTAATGTACGTCACCCACGTTTTTCTCACCTCTGCTGCTCTGCCTTCCTCACCTGAACACCATCTTGTCCATGAGCCTCTGCTGGTTCCACTGTACTGGAAGTTGCTCAGCAGGCACTGCCACTGCCCAAACCCTGGAGGGCCTGACAGTGCCCAGCTCCAAAGGCACCTGGGAGACCCTGGAAGAGAAGTCTGTCTGCCCCATCTAGTTTATTATCTGCTGATGCTAAAAACAAATACTTCCTTGGTTTTACATTTAGCCCCCTGCTGGCCATAGAATTCAGATAATTCTGGGAAGTAGGCTCTACTGTGCTCAGAGTCCTGCCACCCCTCTGAATTCCAAGCCTTCTTACTGGACTGACGTCACTGATTGCCTCGAATCTCCCCCACGTTAAACCCACCAGTTTTTAGATATGCATACATGTGTTTGAAACTTAGTCTTGGAAACTGCTTGAGCTCAGTCTGGGAATCTTCCTACTTCATGAACAGAAACTGAAAATACCATCAGATGTCAATTTAGCCACTTCACTCAAAATAGCTAGTTGTCAGGAGCCCTCCTAAGGTCCTTCAACTTGGTATGGTACTGTTTAGACTCCCCACTCCACAACCTCTCTACTAAGCTAGGTCAGAAGTCTAACATGAGTCTCACTTGGCTAAAGATTTGTCAGTGACTGCATTCCTTTTTGGAGGGTCTAAAAGAAAAGGTCCCTTTCCCTTTTCCAGCTTCTAGAGCCTGTCCACATTCCTTGGCTTGTGACCATCTTTCTCCATCTTCAAAACCAGGAATGTCAAATACCTTTCTCATTTTTCTTACATAGTCACATTTCCCTCTGACCCAGCCAGGAATGTTTCTTCATTTTAAAGGCTCATATTTAAATTGGGCCCACATGTATAACACAGGATACTCTACTCTTCTCATCTTAAGATATTTGTTCTTAATTAAAAATGCAAATTCTCATTTGTCATGTAAATTGACATAACCACAGGCTCTGGGGATTAGGATGTGGATTTTTTTCAGGAGATGGGAAGATGTAATTCTGGCTACTACACCAAGTCTTCAGGAGAAAGTTCCCAGGGGAGCCTCCTCTTAATAATGAAGCCAGTATTTGCTTGAACTCTAGTTATGCGCCTGGAACTGTGTTAAATGTCCTACCTACATCAACTAATTCAAGCTTCAAATACGAAGTCAATAATACTATGTCATAGAAAGTAAGCTGGTAGGTTCAGAAATTGCCCTAAGTCATGCAGTTAAAACCAAGAGTTGGACCCTGGTTAAGCTGTTGCCATAGCATTGTGACTCCTCGACTGTGCTAAAATTGACTGCATAACATATTCCTAATTTGAGCAGAAAAAGTAGGCAAACTTGCATTTCTATTCATCCAGTATGATGTTAATTTTATGTGTCAACTCAACTGGCCCACAGGATGCCCAGATATCTGGTTAAACATTATTTCTGGGTGTTTGAGAAGGCATTCCCAGAAATAATTACTATTTGAATTGGTGAACTGAGTAAAACATGTGGCTTTCCTCAATGTAGATGGGCATTAACCAATCCACTGAGGGTCTGAACAGGACAAAAAACAACAGAGGAAGTTTGAATGTATTCTCAGTCTGACTGCTCAAGCTAGGACGTCAATCTCCCCCTGCCATCCATGTTCCTGGTTCTCAAACCTTTAGACACAGACTGGAATCTACATCATTGGTCCTCTGGCTCTCAGGCCTTCATACACCACTGCTTTTCTGAATCTCCAGCTTGCAGACAGCAGATCATGGGACTTCTCAACCTCCATAATTACATGAGCCAATAACTTATAATAAATACTTCTCTTGATAGATGTATATATCTATATAGATACATAGATAGATAGATAGATCCTATTGGCTCTGCTTCTCTGGAGAATCCCTAGTAGATTTTAGTACTGAGAATGATTCCAGAGAAAGAGAATTTTAAGAATGAGCTGCCTAAATTGGTTTTGGGTTTGGCTCTCTAATGTGATTAGATTTAAAGACATTAATGACTCTATTTCCAATAGTAAAGAGTGCACTGATAGTCCATGGCATGAATTATAATAGAGACATGAAATATATAGGCATTGGATACCCAACAAACCACTTATAAGAGACAAGGAACTGGGTATGTACTTTTGAACATTTTTAGAAAATAAACAAATATAATGACCTTGTTTGGTTGCTCTTAAGGTCACTAGACAAAGTGGTGAAAGGATGGGATGAGCTCAGGGATTCAATTTCCCAGTTCAAGTGCTGTATGAATGACTTAAAGGCTTCTATGGGTGCTCTGAAGGAAAGCCTTATCTTCTGTAGCTGCAGAGTTGAGATTGCTGAAAGTCAAATGCAAAATCTCATCCAGTGACTGCCTAAATTACAATGTAAGTTGAACTCCCAACCTCACAGGGTGTCTACTGTTAAAGTGAAAACATTGACTGGGAGAAGTATGGGATTCTATAAGTAGGGATGGAGACATGTATGAGGAACCCAATAAAGCTTGGGACATTGAACTCCTAAATTCTGATGAGTCTTCTTTGCCAGAGAAAGTAGTCTCCCTACCCTTAGTAGTATCCCCTGTGTGAGGGGATTGGATTAACTGTACATTTCCTGAGAAAACAGTAGGACTTCCCCTGAGGCAGTTGCCATGTAAGACAATGCTAATTCCCCTCAAGACCCATCCACATCACTTTTCTTTGCTTCTGGACCTACAACTAGACTCAAATGCCAGCAGGTCTCTAAAGATGAGATACAAAGTATGACCCATAAGAACGCATACTAGACTTCAAAATAACTATTTGATTTTTCTGATTTTTACAGACACAAATCAGAGGAACGTGTGTGGGTCTGGATATTAAGAGTGTGGAATTATGGTTGAAGGAAGATAAAGTTGGATTAGGCTGAATGAGCACACTATACAGACGTTCTACATATAATATTGCAGCACAGAAAGTCAAAAAGGGCTCTAACAGTTTGGTCGGTTGGTTGCATAAAACATGGACTAAAAGAAGAGTGATTTGGAAATGCCAGACATGTAATGTAGAGGAAGGGATTAAAAGCTTAGAGAGATTGGAATATTAGAGTGAATTTGTCATTAAAGACCTACGCCCCCACACTAGGAGAATCCAGAAGACATACTTTTCACCACAACCATGAGAAATAAATTTGTGAGAGGAGTCCAACATCCTTGAAGAGCCCTGTGATCACTTTTCTCTGTAGGCTAGACTTTACAATGGGGACTGTAGCCACTGGATTGGGAAACCTAAGTGCAATGGGAGTAATTAGATCCCGGGGTCACAGGCGCCAAGTGGCAGCACTCTATCACTAAAGCAAGATGGACATGGTTACCTGTCCAGGTAACGGACAACAGAGTCAAAGCAGCAATCAGAAGAGTCTATACATGCAGACCTATGACCTTGGCAGGTTTATCACAGACTTCCTAGAAATGAAATAGACAGAAACTCTAGTAAATTATTACTTGAAGTGAACAAAAGTCTAACCTGAATTACAAAAACAGATTCACAGCTCCTCAATCAATTCCTAGAGTTGAGCCAGTTTACAAACCCAGGGCCCCTTAGAAATAAAGGGGAGTCTGGGTCCCCTTGAAGAAGGACTCAGATCACTACCAAAAATTTATACTATTAATCTTTCTCTCAGACTTCCCCAAAGGAACCACTGGCCTTTAACCAGGGTAACTGTAAATTGAGGAAAAGGAAATAATCAGAGCTTTGGAGAATTACTTGATACTGGCTCTGAACTGACACTAATTCCAGGAGACCCAAAATATCATTGTGGCTCACCAATCACAGGAGGGACTTATGGAGGTCAGGTAGGTGATCAATGGAGTTTTCACTCAGGTTAATCTCGCAGTGGGCCTATTGGGTCCCTGAATTCACCCTGTGGTTATTTCCTCAGTTCTGGAATGCATAATTGGAATAGATATACTCAGCAGCTGACAGAATCTTCACATTTGTTCCCTGACCTGTAGAGTGAGAACTATTATAGCGGAAAGGGCCAAGTGAAAGCCAATAGAACTGCCTCTACCCAGAAAAATACTTAGCCCAAAACAATACTGCATTCTTGGAGGGATTTCAGAAATTAGTGCTACCATCAAGGACTTTCAGGATGCAGAGGTGGTGATTCCCTCTGCATCCCCAATTCAATTTGTGTATTTGGCCTGTGCAGGATCTTGGAGGATGACAGTGGATTATTGTAAGCTTAACAAAGTGTTGACTTCAATTGCAGTTTTGTACCAGATGTGGTTTCATTACTTGAACAAATTGACTCATCCCCTAGTACCTGGTATGTAGCTATTGATATGGCAAATCACTTTTTCTCCATATCTGTCCATAAGGCCCACCAAAATTAGTGAGCCCTAATCCAGTATGACCCATGTCCTCATTAGAAGAGGGTATTAGGACACAAACATGCACACAGGAAATTCTGCCAGCAGACTGTCAGAATTAAACAAGAACTGCAACTCTTTTCTGGGTCTCCAGCCTGCCAGTCTACAGATTTTGGACTTGCTAGCCTTACAATCATGTCAGTTGATTTCTTAAAATAAATTCTCTCTCTGTCTCTCTCTCTGTCTCTATCTCTCTCTCTGTCTCTCTCTCTCTCTCTCTCTCTCTGCATGTGTGTATGTGTGTGTGTGTGTGTAGTGCCATCATGGTGCCTACTTTATTTATAGTAAGCGGTAGCACTTGTGGGTCCTCAGCATAGTGCATGAATCTCAGTACATACCGCTCATCACTATAAAAACTACTGCAATGGACAGGTTCATTCATTTAAGTTTTTCTAAAATTTATACTAATTTTTTGATAGACTGCTGGCCATAATATATATATATATACATATATATGTATATATGTGTGTGTATATGTGTGTGTGTATATATGCGTGTGTGTATGTATGTGTGTGTGTGTATATATGTGTGTGAGCGTATGTGTGTATATATATATATAAATATATATATATGTGTATTTTGAGATGGAGTCTTACTCTGTCCTTTGTCTCCCAGGCTGGAGTGCAGTGGGGTGATCTCGGCTCACTGCACCCTCCACCTCCCAGGTTCAAGTGATTCTCATTCCTTAGCCTCCCAAGTAGCTGGGACTATAGGCCCATGCCACCTCGCCCGGTTAATTTTTTGTATTTTTAGTAGAGATGGGATTTCAGCATGCTGGCCAGGCTGGTCTCAAACTTCTGACCTCAGGTGATCCGCCCGCCTTGGCCTCCCAAAGTGCTGGGATTACAGGCATGAGCCACCACGCCTGGACCATAATATTTTTAACTTATTGATACACAAAAAAATTTTCCAAAGAATGGTGCCACGTACAATATTATTGAGTGCCTGCCAAAACAGGATCACTGTTCAAGCCAGGCCTAATGTCTGCATTTTGAAAAATACACAATGAAACAAATACTTTAATATTTCAAGTATTAGAACAAACAATCAAAGTGTTATTTCATTGTCCCTTTATTCTTTATGCAAAACAATATTACAGTACAGCATGCAAATATTACCACATTGATTTAAGCTGTCTGATTATACATTTTTTTGTAAGTCCAAAATAATAACCTCTTCAAAACTGGGGTTCTATTACAACCTGGAGGATTTCTTTCCATCCCTTAAAAATTCTTCTAGGAAATGTGAGTGACAGCAAAGACATAATGTCACTTGAGGTGTCATTAAACCTCAAACTGGCAAATATTTTGAGCAATGCCTTCTCAGTGGAAGTTTGCAAGCCTTACAATGTGTGAATACTTATTATTGCAATGATGCAAAATGTGTCTTTCCGAGGAAGGTGTATTGAAGTCTTTGTGGGAATTACTTCAGAATAATAGGAAAAGTCACAATTTTTCTTTTCCCAAAGAAGAGAGAAAATAAATATATTGTGGGCATTATGAAGCCTTCAAGCCTAAAAAAGAAATTTAACCACAGTCTCCCAGATGAACAACCAATTTTGAAGATGCTGCTTCTAGTATTAGACATTGTTAATTTTAGGGAAAATAAATTTAGTAGCTAAGACATTACATTTTTAACTTACATTTATTTGATTCTGATAAGATTGATCCTTATCTATGAATTTGCTAACTATAGTCAGCCCTTCATATCCTCGAGTTCTGCATCCTGTATTCAACCAATGGCAGATGGGAAATATTTGGGAATAAAAAAACAATAAAAACAATACAACAGCTAAAAATACAAATAAAAATCAATAAAGTATAACTACTATTTATATACCACTTACATTGTATTAGGTATTATAAGTAATCTAGAGATTATGTGCATGGGCTATATGCAAATGTTATACCATTTTATATAAGGGACTTGAGTATCCCCAGATTTTGGTATTCACAGGGTCCTAGGTTTGTGTTTGGGAGGCTACAAGTCAATGCTGAAATGTCATGAGGAAGTCACTTAGCCACCCTAGGCCTTAACTTTCCTGTCTGCAAAATGAAAACAAAAAATGAATTCAATGATTGCAGAGTACTCCATTAAGGACAATTTATTTGCAAAGAACAGAGGCTCTCTCAAAATAGTTCAGGTAGAAGGGTGAGATTTTTGCTAATGTGTGTTGAATCTCTGTTGTATGGGTTCTCTGTCTCTTTCTCAAACCACTCAGCTTTACTTGTCTAGGCTTCTGTTGTGTTTTGGCCTCATCCTTTTACTATTGGCAACCTCTCAACACATGGCAGAAAGGAGCTCATTTAGAAACCTACATCCCTTATAGCTCATGCTTCAAAAAGAAGAGAGCTTTTTCTCCCAGTGCCCACATACCAAATCTAGGAGGAACCCTCACTGGGTCACATGCCTATGCCTGGACCAAAAGGCCAGGGAGACACTACAATTAACAGTCTCACCAGAATTCGTAAGTAGCAGAAGAAATATATGAGTGCTAAGCAGACCAAAATGGGGAGGGAGCAGTTCACCATAGACTCACATGGAGTACGAAAAGCAGGAACGCAGAAACTGGAAAACTGTCAAGCAACTACTTTCTTTGATGGTCAGTCTCTGGGTCCACAGGCGCTCCCACTCCTACTTCTTTTTGAGCATGTGCTCCTTTGTTCTCTCTGAAAACAAAAAAGAAAAAAAAACAAAAACAAAAACAAAAAACCCTTTTCTTGAAAACTACTGTTTCTGACTTTCCATGACATTGACTTCCATGTAGCTCTAACTCCCCACGAAGCTCACGCTGGCCCACACAATGTGACAGTGCAGCCCAGCTCCCCACCGCCCTGACTGCCCCAGAATCTGTGTCCCAATTCTAAATTTCCAAGAGAAAGAACATGACTGAAGCTGGGTCAGGGGTCTGGTTAAGTTAAATTTACCTCTGCAGTGCTACCGGTGGGTGGAGTATTCTGGGAAGGAAATGTGTTTCCCCTCATCCTATTCTACTCACATCTTCTCTCACTATGATACAAACACACATGTGCACACACACAGACACATACACACACAAGCATCTTGCAGATCTCTAAGCACAACGTCTGTCTTGCCTCAAAGCTTTCCACGTACTGTAGCTTCTGCCAAGAGTGTTCTTTCTTCCAAAAATTTTATGACATCCAGTCATGCACCATAATGATGGTTCAGTCAGCAACAGACCACATGTATGATGGTGGTCTGGTAGTTGCATAAGATTATAATACAGTATCTCTACTGTACCATTTCTATGTTAGGTATGTTTAGATTCTGAAATGCGTCTCACTGTGTTACAGTTGCCTACAGTATTCAGTACAGGAACATACCATACAGGTTTGTAGCCTAGAAGCAATAAGCTATACCATATAGCCTGGGCACGTAGTAGACTGTACCATCTAGGTTTAGGATTGTCTAAGTAAACTCCATAATGTTCACAAAATGATGAAATCACCTAAGGACACCTTTCTCAGAATATATCTCCGTCATTTAGCAACACATGGCTGTTTCATCTTAAATATCACCTTTTCAGATAGGCCTTTCTTGCTCACATAATTTAAAGATATCTCCTGAAATTCAGTAGCATTATACCGTGTGTGTGTGTGTGTAAAAATCTGTTAACTATCTATTCTCCTCTTCCTCACTGGTCTGCAAACTTAAATAACAAAAAAACATAAATTTTATTTTTTCTGAAACTTTATTATTTTTAGTCTCTATTCCTTTAAGAAGCAGAAACCTAACATAAGTCAATTTCCCTAGAGTTGTAACAATGTTCTGATGGGGCGTGGGGTGCAGGGAAGCACTGGGTGGGGGTCAGCTGTTCCTCAATATCATCATCTCCCCATGTTGGGGTCTGGTGGAATGAGTTTAATCAAGTCTGATATTTAATCATCCATTCATTTCACTGGTGCATCCTCCCTAATTTCCATTTGCAAGTTGTCTAAGATAGTATCTTCAAAATTAAAGTTTTCTCGTGAACATATTTGTTTAATAACAGGTTGCCTATCTAATTGAGAAAAGAGAAAATGACCCAGTCTATCATGAAAATTATTTTCTTTCTTTGAATGGCTAAGAATTGACATCATTAAGACGGCTGAGTGTTGCAAGAAGTGGGGGAACTTGTAGCACAAAAGTTGGTCCACAGATTGCATTTAAAGCACTATAAACCCATAATTTTTATTAAGGCAAAATATTTGGGAAAATATAAAGTACTATGAGAACATAGTATGAAGCTGTCAGTGGTAACAAAGACTCTAAGCATCTAATGTTCCTTAATGAAATTTCATATGATCTAAATTTCTTTTGCAATCAATGAGCTACTTAAATAGATTGTATTTGCCTGCCTTGTACAGCATTATTTCTGCCAACCAGTTGCTATAATTAATTTGTTTTCATCAGTGAGAGTAATGAGCTGTCATTTATTTCGCTTTTCAATTTATTCTCAACTCATTATGTATTGACAGTGTGTTCAGGGCTTCCTAAAGCTGGCTTCTACTATGACACAAAGAAAGGAGGTTCCTTTATCTTCAGACCGTGTTTGAATGGCATATCTGGCTACCTTTCATAAGGGGCGTATGAAAGCTCAGGATACTGAGTTAATATTTTTCACCATGTTATTTTAATCTATACAAATTACTTACAAAATTTGATGACTAATTTTTTAAGTAACGAGGTAGGTGGGAATATATGTTCCTTCAACTTTGGAAGTTGATTTTCTTGTGTCCAATTCTCTCTAAGCAGTATTCACAATCCAACTAAATAATAATATTTAAAATAATACAGTTTGGTCTTCTAATTACATTGCATTATTATTTCTTAACCCTCTTTGAAAATAAAACACAAATGGTTCATGATGAATCAAAATTTTAACTCTTTCATAAGCAGGAGTGTGTGTATCAAGACACAGGACACAAAGCAAAGTTGGCCTCTTAGTATAACTATCCTACTAATGAGAAAATTCACTTTCATAATAACAAAAAGAGAATTGTTCTTCTGGTATTCTGCATGGTCAGGTAGGAAGAATGTGGAATTTAGATTCAAATATCCTGGAGTTGACTCTTATCAAACTTCTGGGGACCTCATAATGAATAAGGTCATAAAGATTGTTGTATGGAAAGAACCTACAAGAGTACCCACTGTACCAAAAATACCTTCCTGGACCATACCATGGGGGAACAAATGCCAGCACGGAGGCAGTGGAATTAAAAGCACAGACTCTAGGATATGATTGCCCTAAATAAGAGCCTGCTCTCTGCACTTACCAGCTATCAGAACTCAGACAAGTTAAAACTCTCACTCTGCCTCAGAGTTTTATCAACTGTCAACTAAAACTAATAAAATAGTACCACTCTCATAGAGTTGTGAGGATTTAATGAGTTATTTCATGCAAGGTTCTGAAGACTTTGTGTGGGATGCAGTAAGAATTAGATGAATATTCACCATGACTATAACAATGCTGACGGCTAAAAGCCATGGTTTGGTAATGAATCACCCTCCACTTCACTTCAGTTCTGCTCTGTGGTTCTTACTGCTGCTCCCCAAAGGCCTCCTACTTCCTGTGGTTCCTGCTCTATGGAGTGCAATTGATGATGGTTTCTTCTCTATGGAGTGTAATTGATGACTGTGGGCTAAACTGTGTTAAAATTCGTGGCATTTTAAGTGTTCATGTTTTCCTAATTGTAAAAGGGTAACATATACTTGTTGTAGAAAATTAATTTATATGTAATTAATAATTATATAGTAATATAAAAGTATAAAAGAGAAAAATTAAAATTAAAGTAGGATTTATGTTTTATATATTTCTTACTATGCCTTACTGAGCATACAGAGAGATGTTCATAAGTTTACATTACTAAATACACACGCACACACACACACACACACAGATCTGTATATCTTGATTTGTTAATTTAATATTTAATCACGGGCATTGCTCAAAGTTGTTAAATTTTATTAAAGATTAATGTCGATAGCCACATAATAGTCCATCGTTATGATTAATTCACCAGTTTTCCACAGTTAAATATTGAGGTTATTATCACATTTTTGTTAGTATAAATTACACTACTAGAAACATGTTTGTCCTTAAATGTTTGTCCACATTAGCATCATTTATTTTTACCGTATTTCCAGAACTGAACTTAATGCATTGACGCACATTAAATATCTTGATTGAAATAATTTCTAGAAATTTTATAACATTTTTCACAACTTCAGTGGAAAAACAGTATCATAATTATTTTGATTTTCAATTATTTGATTACAAGTGAAGTTGAACAATTTTCAGTTATTTATACTTTGGATTTCTTCTGTTAACTGTCTATGCCTTTTGCCTAATTTTCTATAGAAAAATCTCCATTTTATGTATTCTTCGCCTCATTAGCACCATTATTAGTGTTTTCCCTATTGAATTGTAAGCAGGGGGACGCACTTTCTCACTCTTGCTAGTTCCCTCTGTGTGGATGGAGCTCCACTGCCAACCACTTCTGGAGCTCTTGCCCTCCTGATCCTTCTAGCCCTAGGGATGAGGAATGGCTGATGGGTGAGTTTGGGATAAGGAACTGAGCATGTGTAGCTTAGCTCTTTCCACAGTGTCCCTGTCCAGCTGTTGTAGATACTATAAGCGCTCATCTCATCTGTTCTTCTTTGCTGTAAGTTTTAAAGGAACAGCTTAATTTGGGAGGCATAGGGCTTTCCAGGACTGCCTGGGACCCAGTGCGCAGGTCTGCCTAGTTCTAACGTTCAAAGTCAGAAAGCCCACTGTTGCTACTCACAGAGGTCACCCAAAACCCTTCCTCCGTAATATAAGTAATTTTTGCTCTCTATCTTTCACTGTTTTGTCTCTCCAATTGGTTCAATCTTGGGTAGAGAAAGCAAGGTGTCATTCATTGGGCCTCCTAAAACTCCAAAATCTGTTTGAAACTTGAAAAATATATATATACAAAGCTGAATTTGAGGGACAAAGTAACAATAAAAGATTGGACACCGGAGTAGAAAGTGGAGAGTTTAAAGCCGCATGGATTTGTTTTTCCTTGACATGTCACTGAAGTTTATGGAAACTTTGTTCACAGGCAAGTAGTTGTTTTGCACCTCTTCACTGGGTTTAGGAATATTCAAGCAGGCCTCAGCAAAAGCACAGGGTGCCTTGGTCTCAGCATATCTCGATTTCTCAGGCTGCTGGGCATCTGCAGGGACATACTGCCATTGCTTCACATTGAAACCACACAGGCACCTGAGCAAAAAAATGCAGTTTGAGGGATGGAGAGAATCCAAGCAGGTATGGGCAGCCATGGGGCCACAGTAAGCAGAAGACTTGATTACACAGGAAAGTGTTCTCATGTCATGCTTTTTAGATATTTTGGAGTTGTGTAAATTATTTGATGCTTTCACTTGGGTTTTTTTTTTTTTTTTTTTTTTTTTTTTTTTTGCCAATTAGATCAAATCTTAAATTATGACTGTGTTCTACAGAAACTACAGAAAAATGGTGTGGATTTTTAGCTTGGACTTGTTAATGTGAGGCCAAAGTAGAGGGTGGCATAGATTTCTCCAAATATTGTGATGTTTCATGTCATTCGGAACTTCATTCATGAAAAATAGGAAATAGGGGAGGAGCTAAGCTTGAATACAAGCTTAGCTAAGCTCTTGTCCACAAACGCTTAAAAGTCTGTCCCTCATATAGTCTCAAGTTGACTCTGGATTTTTTAATTGCATAAGTTCTGAAATGGCTTAAAAATGGTGTAAGACACAAGTTGTAGCTGGATTCATAGAAGAGTGGTTTATTTCACCAAAACATAAATAAAAATAAGTAGGGCCTTTAGTATAGAGACAAATGCTACCTTCTTAGGCTCAATTGAAATATTGCAGAACCAAGAAAGAAAGGTAATTTAAAAGGCCTGGGCTTGAAACATTCTGCCTCTAGGAATCAAGTTTGCTCAGAAGTCAAGGAAGACTTGAGAGTGGCTTTTAAAAAGAAATTGGTTCAGCCTTCATCTCAGAACAGAAGCAGTAGAAACATGAAAATAAATGAAGAAAGACAGATTAATTAAACTGGAGGAAGAAAAATAATCCTCAGGAGAAAGATTAAGCTCTGAGGAAATGGATTATGTGGATATTAAAGGAAACATAAGGTCTTGAAGGTCAGAATAGATCAATAATGATGAGAATATAAAATAAACAATAGTGTTATATAATAATAAATTAATAATAAAGGAGCATTACACCCAGGTGTTGTGAGGATGAAATGAATTAATATATAGAAAGTCCTTAGAGCAGTGCCTGTATGTGGTAAATGCTCTACCTGGGTCATCTGGCGCTGTTATTATCAGTGCTGTTAAGTTTAGAGAAGTAAAGATATGGGCATAATAAGCAGAATAAACTGTTAGACACCAGGGCAGAAAAGAGAATAAGGATACGTTAGTAGAAACGTCTCTCACTTCGGCCAAAAACAATGGAGAATTAAAGCTAGTCAAGGCTTCCGATATCCAAGAGCTGAGGAGCAGTGGTGCTCTGGGGAGCAGGGGCAGAGGTATTGGTCCTCACCAGACTCTCAGGGCATTTCTATTCAGAAACCTGAGGTGATTCTCCAGCTGAAACAATGAGGGATTGGAGGCAGCCATCTCTCCTGGGAGTGAGTCTTCCTAAGTGAAAGCAGTTTCATAGGAAGAGGGATCTAGGGATCATATCCCCTGTGGCCAATGGCCCACAGGCCCACTCACGTGACAGAGCAATGCCATTCAGATGAATCCCACCCTCACTACATTCTGGGGGTCGTAAACACCATTTTTGGTGTTAACACTCTATTTTGTTGTTGTTGTGGTTACCTCAGCCTTTTGCCTTCATTTTCCTTACTTAGCTAATGGTTCTGCCTGTTGCACTCTAAACTCCACTGGGACATCACCTGGGTCTGTCTTGTTCATTCCCAAATTTCTAACACTTAGCACAATGCCTAGCATATATTTGTTGAACAAATAAATACATGGGATAGCTATTGAAGATGCTAAAGAGTTTTCTTCAATTTCCTTTTGGTCCTGATCATTTCAAAGCACATAATTAAAAATATAATTATGCTTTTAAATTTTAAATTTATATTATCTTCCCATTTTTCCTATATATTGAACATAAGCTTCATGTTCTAATGAGGGAGTAGTAAGTCAAAAACTCAGTTGCCTGCAGGGATACCGAGTTAACACAGATGACTAAAATGATCTGCCTAAAAAACTGTAGGGCCAAAACTGTCTAGCTCCAAACCTAATACCTGACTAATTATATTTATTCTTGGTTACGCTCACATTTTCCTACTTCATTTCATCTCTCTCTCCCTCTCTCTCTCTCTTTCAGACATTGTCTATAAAAGGATAGTAGAGACTAATGTCAAAATTATCCCCTTTTTTCAGACAGGACTTGCCTTTTTCCTCTGTCTGGCAAATAAGGTGAGGGGCCGAACACCTGGTTCTAATAAAGAGTTGAGCTGACTCAGGACGGATACAGCTTTAGAGAAAACCCAGCTGGCTTCATGTTGGAGCTCGTGTTTATTACAGGTCTCTCCTCTAGCAGGGCTTCATCTACTGAAGCCCCTGAAAACTGGAATAAATTTGCTTTTGCTTTTCTCTCCAGGCCCCATCCTTCCTGATCCCCAGCACTTAGCAGACATATGCATTTGTGGTTCCTCAAGATTCCAGTTAGAGTCACCCCATCGTCAGGTTTGGCCAGGGGAGAGTGAGAGGAAATTATGTAAGCTAGTTCTCAGCAGAAGCTTGAAAAAACACTGAATGTTTCCATGCATATACTCTTTTCCCTCTGCCATGAGACTGGCACGTCTGTGTTCATTTCTTAGACCTGCCAGATAAGATACCCACAAAACTGGAGCTCAAATAACATAAATTTATTGCCTCACAGTTCCAGAGCCTAGAAGTCCAAAATCAAGGTGTTCAAAGGATTGGTTATTTCTGAGGACTGTGAGGGAAAGATCTGTCCAGGCCTCTCTCCTTGGCTTGTGGATGGCTGTCTTCTCCCTGTGTCTCGCACATCATCTCTCCGGTAAACCAAAACTAAAATACTAAACCCCCAACCAACTGAATAGACCCTTCCTCTCGCCAAGGGCATTCCAAGTTAACCTAAAAAACTAGTTCAGGCCATGATGGGAAATAGAAGTAAGATGTGCCTCATTATACCTTCCTTCCATTGGAATTTAGGCACAGCTGACCAGCATTAACATCAACACAGAGACCTGAAGACTGGTGAAACAGACTTTTGTAGCAATAAGACCCCAAATTCCAGCCTGACTCTAGTGTCACATCACATGACAGATCGCTGGTACACCCTGAAAGAAATAGAAGTATTTTACCCCAAAATATATTTCTTTGACATATTTTCAAATGGCCCTGCGAAAGTATCTCTTATGGGGAAAATCTACATTCCGTAGGGAATCCCTGTTCCTTTCCAGGTTTCTTCCCTGACCCAGGAGAGAATTAACAGAGTCTGGCACCTATTTAGGTCTGATAAGAGCTCTGAAGCCTGCTACCTGGAGGCTTCATCTGCTTGAAAAAACCTTGGTCTCCACAACCCCTTATCTTAACCCAGACATTTCTTTCTATTGATTCCAGGTCTTTAGATAATAACTGTTTCAACCAATTGCCAATCAGAAAATCTCTGAGTCCATCTATGACCTGGAAGCTCCCGCTTTGTCTTGCCTTTCCAGAAAGAACCAATGTACATATTACATGTATTGATGATGTCTATGTCTCCCTAAAGTGTATAAAACCAAGCTGTAGCCCTGCCACCTTGGGCACATGTTCTCAGGGTATCCTGGGGCTGTGTCACAGGCCACTGGTAACTCATATTTGGCTCAAAATAAATCTCTTCAAATATTTTACAGAATTTGACTCTTTAGATCAACATGCCTCTGTGTGTGTCTGTCTCTGTGTCCAAATTTCCCTGTTTTATAAAGACACCGTTCATATTGCATTAGGGCCTATCTTACCTAATTGTATCTGCAATGACTTTCTTTCCAAATAAGGTCACATTCTGAGGTACTAGGGATTAGAACTTCATTACATGAATTTGGCGGGGATCATAATTCAACCCCATAACAGTGTCAGAAATTACAACTGCTTTTTCATCCTGAATCCAAGAATGAAGAAGACATGCAGAACAAAGCCTTCAGGGCCTTACAGACCCATAGCTGACATGCAACATTAGACATAAATAAACCTGTATTATTGTAGGCCACTGAGAATTCAGGGGTGGTTTGTTACCACTGCCTTATTTAGTGTAAATTACTTAACACAGCATCTAATATGCATTCACTCAACGTATTTCTTTTGGTTTCAGTTAGTGTCGTGGGTTGAACTGTATCACTAAACAGATAAGTTTAAGTCCTAGTCCCTGATATCTGTGAATGTTATCATACGCAGAAAGAGGTTCTTTGCAGAAGTTAAGATGAACGCACGCTGGATTAGTGTAAGCTTTAACTCCAGTGACTGGATACATACAGGGAAGAAAGTCATGTGAAGACGGAGGCAAAGATGGAGTGATGCATCTACAGGCCAAGTGCCAAGTACTGCCAGAAACTACCAAAAGCTAGGAAGAGGCACAGTAGGATTCTTCCCTAGAAACTTCGGAGGGAGTGTGGCCTTACCAACACCATGATTTCAGACTTTTATCCTCCAGAATTATGAAAGAATAAACTTATGTTGTTTTAAGCCATCCAGTTTGTGGTATTTTGTTTGACAGTCCTAGGAAACTAATACAGGTAGAATGAATCCCTACTCTCACTGCGATGTTTCTTTGCACTCTGCTTCCTCAAGGCCAGTAATTCTCAGTGCAATTCCCTCATCTTCATAGTTTGTGAAATGCCACCAAGATATGGCAACAACTTGTCTGAAAGTGTCTTGGTGGTGGTGTGTGCTTTACTTTGTCTTTCTGTGTATAGTCATTGATATTTCAGTGGAAAGTTAAAAATGTGTGCCAGGTGCTCCTAAAGCTGATACTCTATAACTCTCATATCTAATATGTTTAAGCATTTAGGAAAGAATTTTCCATTGAAAACTGAATATTCCAAATCAACTGCGGAGCAGTAGTCAATAATACCAGGGAAAAGACTAGACGTAAAGTGCAACACATACTTCAGGAAACCAATGCCTAAAAACCCCTGTGTCTTAAGATCTGATAGGCTCAGTTGTAGGAAACTCCACCTGCCTGCACATTTCTGGCCTTTATCTATGATACCTTCAGGACACCAGAAGGGAGGGAATAATTTTATTATTAATTTTACTGTAATGATTTAGGGTCACTATTTGGAGTGCAGCCATAGCACCCTCTTGCCCAGACACCTTCTGATAGCGCACAAGGAGGGCAGAGCAGAGCGTCTAAGCGCACAGGCCAGAGTCACATCATGCTTCTTATCCAATTGGCCCCAGCAACGATTAAGTGAATCAGTATTTACCTCAGGTGAGGAGGCACCTGTGACTGACTTCTGCAACCTTAGAGTGATTCAACAGGAACTATATCAAGCAGCAGAGAATGACTGAGGTTGACGGTGGCTTTTATAGAGGCAGCTGGGAATCAGGGGCTTATAGCTTTGGGACAGTACCCTAACGAACAGGACTCAGGGATTAGATTAATCATTATTACTACATTTATACCTATTATATTTTCTAATTCAAAAGAATTGTACAATCATTGAAGAATAATTCAAACAATATAGAAATATATTTCAAAGTCCCCACAGCATTGTGCCCCAAAATAAACACTGTCATCTATGTGATACACAAATGTCTAGAAATTTTTTAGTTCTCTAATAATATAACCCCTCTCCCCCTTTTTGATAAAATGAGATTATACTACACTTTGTCTAACAATTTGCTTATTGAACTTAACAATCTGGAGATACCTTTACAATTTTATATGTCTACTTGTCTTTTATTTTACTTTTTTAAAACAATGTTCTCATCTGCATAAAAATGAAACATCCTCATTCCAAAATATTTAAGCTATTCAGAAGAGTACAAAACAGCTAGCAAATATATATAATGTAAATACTTAAAAATACATCTCATTAACATTGGATGAACTTCATTCTAGCTATTAATTTGTGTATAAATATATGGAGAATAAAAAAGAGATAGACATATGTATATTTTTATAAAATAATTTTGTAATATAAATAATATTTAAATCAAAATGTGATGTTACTTTAAGTTAAACACTAGAAAGATAAATTGAAATAAAATTAATAGAACTTATGAAGTCAGACAAACAAGTGTCTTCTTACAAAGAATTAGATGGTTAAGGTTATGGAAAAATCCAAAAATCATTAAAAGATTTGGTTCCATTATGTCATTTTAAACTATATATTTCAAGTATCAACAATGTCAGTTGACTCTCCCCTATGAAAGATAAGAAAATATTACTCTCATAGTGCCTCCCTCTCCTGACTTCTAGATTTGAGTTACTTTTATTTGAAAACCAATCCCATTATTATTTTGCCTTATCTTCACATATAAATGCATTTAATATTGTAGCAGAAACTACGAAACATTTGTTCCTACCCCTCTTTTCTACTCCAAAGAAATCCATTTTGTTCCAGTTTTTAGGCCTTTTCTCATTGCCATGTGCTTCAGGATAAGCCTGACTCCAGAGAGTAACTCCTAATTAGTCAACCCTGGTGATCTCATTCTCCTCACCAACGATTGGTTAGTATCGTTGGCATGCAGTACAGTTCCAGCCAATGAGACATGAGGATAACTAATAACTTCCAGGAATTATTTCCTAACTTTTGAAAGGAAATACACAGAAAAAGTCTATTCCTTTTCTGAATGTGATTGCATTTAGCTATGATGCCTGGATTGCTGCCGCTTCTTTGAATCCTGAGAGCAGATCTGATATTTTGAGGATGAAAGAACATAAAGATTCAGAGAAGCTGAGTCCATGATATGCTCACTGGACTCCTAAACTGAACAATATGGAGCTACACTGTTTCTGAAACTTCTTGTTATATGAAGTAATAAATACTGTTTAAGTCATTTTGAGATGGATTTGTTCCTTGAAGTCAACATCATCTTCAAAGCTATCCTAATAAACATAAGTATTTACCACTGATCCTTCTTACTATATATCACCTCATGATTTAGAGAGAGAGAATGTGTGTGTGTATTTTATTTAATCCTAGGGTAACTTCATGGCAAGCTTTATCTACTGGGAAAGTTCTATTACTGATATAAATAACTCACTCTTTTTTTTTGTTTGTTTGTTTTTGTTTTGAGACAGAGTCTCACTCTGTCACCCAAGCTGGAGGCAGTGGCACGATCTTGGCTCACTGCAAGCTGCGCCTCCCGGGTTCACGCCATTCTCCTGCCTCAGTCTCCCAAGTAGCTGGGACTACAGGTGCCCGCCACCACACCCGGCTAATTTTTTTTTGCATTTTTAGTAGAGACGGGGTTTCACCGTGTTAGCCAAGATGGTCTCGATCTCCTGACCTCGTGATCTGCCCGCCTCTGCCTCCCAAAGTGCTGGGATTACAGGCATGAGCCACCGCGCCCGGTCTAACTCACATTTTTAATTCATTCACAAATTTATTGATTGATGAATTAGTGTGTGTAAATATATAATCTATAATCTTGACTGTAGGAGAAGATAGGCAATAAAATAAATAAGGACATTACATGGGGTATAAGAAGGTAATAATTGTTATGGCAAAAAGTAGATCAGGAAAGAGGGTAGGGAGAACCATGAATGAAGGGTGGGGAAAGGGTTGCAATTTTAAATAGGGTGGTTGGTGAAAATTCCATTGTTCTGTGCAGTTCTCATCATGACATTCCATTTAATCACTTGGATGCACTGTAAATTAATAATTTAACCTATTGTAATTCAGTTGAGTAATGTCAAACTCCTTTGTTCAATTTTAGAGTATAAAAATATTTTAATACAATAAATTGGGCCTATGATGCTCTCCTTGGAGAATATTATTCAAGCAGATATTTAATTGTTATCTGAAAGTTTGACTCCACCAAAGTTTGGGAAAATCAACACAGTCTCCTGAGAAGATAATTTTAAAACATTTGTTAGAGACACAGTTTCCCATGCCTCGGAAGTTAAACATAATCTCCATCCTCTCATCCAAACTCTATTTCAAGTGTCAATCTGCTGATAAATGAAAAGGAACCTGATACACACTAACTTTTTATCTACCTGGTTACTTATTCTTCAAAACAATAAACAATAACTATCATTTATTGAAGATAAGATAAATATCAGATGAGGTAGCACACTTAATACAGAATCCTCCTACAATTTTACAATAATGTTATAATCTTTCAAACTTCTCTCTCCCTTGCTTGATTTTACAGATTTATCTCAATGAAGCATTTAATGAAGCAACTAATGCATTTCTTTTATTTTTCCAAGAAGTCACAACTCTTTGTCCGTTCACATTTCGTTCACTTTCCATAAAATTAAATTATACATTTATAGCAACAGGTAAAATCAATTTAAATCAGTTTGGTAGCAACAAACAGACAAACAAACAAACAAAAAACAACATTTCACATGCAAATCAAAAAAAGTAAGGCTGGGCATTTTTCTTTAAGTACTGCTTATCCCAAGGTACCGCGTGGCCCTATCACGTGATAGAACTAAAACTTTAAAAGCACTAAATAAAACTGACAATCAAAATCTCTCCTACTCCATCTTTTTCCTTTCATTTGGCCAGAGTTAATTCAGAAATATTTTAGCATTGCATTCCTTTCTGTCATGCTGGACCATGGGGAGGGTGAGCCTCCATCATTGTCAGGCAGGGAGAAATCATCACCTATGACAGGAGAGCAGAGAGACACCAGGATTCATAAGAGCTGGACAACATGTCACATACACAAGGAAGGCTGCAAGCACAAAGTCAGAGAAAGCGAGGAGATCTGAAGTTTCTGAATGATATGACCAATGATCAGGCTTGGAGAATATTTCTAGAATATTAGACAGAAACCAGGAGCTAGATGATCAAAGAAAGACAAAGATAGGGATAAATCAAAAGCACATCCAGTCAGCGCCTGGAAGACTGAGGCAGCTGGGTGCCATCTTTCAGCCAGTATTTCTCTCTGACATTTCTCCAGGCGAGGCCAATGTCCTCTCCCTTTCTTCCATGAGATTTATAACACTATGTCAATGCTATGTCCAACTCCCTAGGTAAGACTTCTTATCTTAGTAAACATACTTGTCACAAGTTAAACACAAAGAAAACAATGTTTAATGCTACTTTGTAGGTATTTCCTAAAGCTCAGAAGTGGAAAGAAAATCACAGAAGAAAAGAAATTGGACATTCTCAGGAATCCAAAATGTAGGAGTGTGGGTGTTGAGGGAGAGATAAAAGAGAAAAGTCAATATTCAAGTACTTGATCTTTAAAATAGTAAAAAATTTATATGACTATGTTTTTGGATGCTAGATGTCATCTGCATCGGATCCTCTTGTGACCGTTTTAAAACATGGCCACAAACTCTTTGCTGGGCTGGGCAGGGATCTATGTCTACTCCCCTTGATTCCGGCCAAGATGTGGCTTCTTTGACAAATAGAGTGTAATAGGTTTCTCTAGAGGGACAGCTCTAATAGGATAGCTATATATATATGAAAGGGAGTTTATTAAAAAGTATTGACTCACATGATCACAAGGTGAAGTCCCTTTTAGCCAGGCATGGTGGCATATTCCTGTAGTCCCAGCTACTCAGGAGGCTGAGGCAGAAGAATTGCTTGAGCCTGGGAGCCTGGGAGGCGGAAGCAGTGAGCCGAGATTGAGCCATTACAAGTGCACTCCAGCCTGGGTGACAGAATGAGGCCCTGTCTAAAAAAAACAAACAAACAACAAAAAACAACAACAAGGTGAAGTCTCGCAACAGGCCGTCTGCAAGCTGAGGAACAAGGAAGCCAGTCTGAGTCCCAAAGTCCCAAAACCTCAAAAGTAGGGAAACCTATGATGCAGCCTTCAGTCTGTGGCCGAAGGTCTGAGAGCCCCTGGCAAACCACTGGTGTAAGTCCAAGAGTCCAAAAGCTGAAGAACTTGGAGTCTGATGTTCAAGGGCAGGAAGCATCCAGCATGGGAGAAAGTTGAAGGCTGGAGGACTCAGTAAGTCTGCTCTTTCACCTTCTTCTGCCTGCTTTATTCTAGCCTAGTCATGCTGGCAGATTGAGGGTGGGTCTGCCTCTCCCAGTCCATTGACTCAAATGATTCAAATCTCCTTTGGCAACATCCTCACAGACACACCCAGGAACAATACTTTGCATCCTTCAATCCAATCAAGTTGACACTCAATATTATCCATCACACAGGGTTCATAGGAAGTGACACAATGACTTGATGGTAAATCCTAAAAGCCCAGGCCACTTCTGCCTGGTGTGCTGGAAAACTCACTCAGGAGCCCTAAGCTGCCCAATGAGTTCAGCTAGCTTGAGCCCACTATGGAGAGGCTACAAATAGGGACTCAGGTAACAGACCCAGGCTTTGAATCTTTCCAGATGAAGCCCCAGTAATGGGGACAGAAGATACGCCTTCGCAGCTATACTTTGTTTGAGTTTCTGACCACAGAAAGTATGGACATAATAAAATAGTTGTCTTATAATGCTAAGTTTGAGGGTATGGGGGTAGTGTGGAGGTGATCTGTTATACAAAAGAAATAATTGAAATATTCCCAATACTCTTGAGTAGTAAAAAGTATTTATTTATGTGCCCACTATACCCAAGCTGCACACACCCACAGGCATGCAAACTTTCATTATCTGCCTCTTTCCTTCTGAAGAGAAAAGAAAGGTAAATACTGTTTTAGCTGAGTTTTCCCTATAACGTTATTGTTGTTGTTGTTGTTGTTGTTGTTGTTAGAAACTATTCAGGATCTTAAGAACAATCATTCCTTAAGAGGATATATAACCTATTCTTGAGGAATATGTTTTATTCAAGGACATGCTTTGACCTTTCTATTGCACTCAAAGGTTAAATTAAAGATTATATCATTCAAACCCCTAAGAGATGGGAAGAGGCACCCACACATGCTTACTACCATCTGTCTGCCTTTGCCCTACTCTTCTCTGCCTCTCACAGCCTTGTGCAAAGATCATCTGTCATTCCCAGTTCTGCAAGAGGTAGGATGTGCTCGTGTCTGATGCTCAGATTTGGAGCTGCAGATCCTCTCACTATGAACCAAGCAGATGGTATCCGTAAATCCAAAAGCTAGATGAGAAATGGCTTTTATGTAGAAAGATCACTTTTAAATTATCCTATATGTCATGTTCCTGTGAGCCACTTTCTTCCAAATATTCTCAGCAACATCTTCATAGATGAATTTACTAAAAACATACTTTCTTTTTAAATGTAAGCCCAAGATAGACAGATGATCCAAGACCCAGATGATTCTATGACTTTCTCTTCCCATTTCATATATCTTGAAGAAACATTTAAAAAGTACAACAAAGATGTTTTGACTAACTAAAAAATTTATACACAGGAATACATATTCCTAATGTTTATTCAGAACTCCCAGATGTCAAAAAATTGTATACTCTAAATTAAAAGTTGCCAACTGCTTTCCTTCTTGAATATTAGGTATATTATTAAAGGAAGTTATATAAAATAATTCATGTTTCGTAAAGGAGTTTGTCATATCTCTACACCATATAAAAAGAAAAGTAAATCCAGGGATCAAACACTCATAAATAAGAAAAGAAAGGAAGCTATTTTACTGGTGTCATACTTAATAGTAAAGAGACAGTGCTAATAGGTTCTAAGTGGCTGCTTATCTAAGCTTCTTAATTTGTAAGCATGTAATGGTTTTGACAATCTACTTCAACCAAATTCAGCTCTATGTCAGACACTCAAGGCAGAGCACATGGTGTGTCCATTGTGAATTGCAGACAGGCACCTTCAAAGCACAGATGCAGAGACAGGGATGAATAGGACCTACACAGCCTCAGCAATACTTCCTTTGGACAAAACAGAAAGCAATGAATTCCTGTGAACCTATTCTGAAGCGTGTGCCAGCGTCACTTCCTGAGCCTGAGCCGTCAGAAGAATAAGGGGTTTCCTGACTTTCAAAGTCCTCCATCCATGCTGGGCAGGCTCATTGCTAAAAGAAAGAATCCCTTCATCTCAGCAGCTTAATACAATATTTCTTGCTCATGTAACAGTGTAGTGAGGGTGGGTGGAGGGCTCTGTTCTATGCAGTGATTCAGGGACCTCAGATCCTTCTATCTTGTGACTCCATCATTGTCCAGCACCTTGGAGTCCTTTGTTAAATCCTCTCCATTGGGACAGCTCACTAGGGAAAAGTGAAGAGGTGTGACCTCACTTGGTCTCACCATCTCAGCCTGGATGGTGACACTCATCATTTTGCCTCACGTTCTTCAGAAAAGAACTAGTCTCATGGCCCCACCTATATGCAAGCTCTGCCACAAACATTTAAAAAAAAAAAAAAAAAAGGTTTCTTTTTTTTTTTTCCATTTTCCACAGTTGAAAGAGACTGTCTAACTATAGCAGAGAATGATAGGGTAGAAGATAGCCTGGAATCAATAGTGTGTGTACTAGATAGAATAATCCCCTCACCAAAGACCTCCATGTTTAATCTCAGAATCTGTGAATGTTACCTTATATGGCAAAAGGAACTTTGCAGAAGTAATGAAGTTAAAGATTTTGAGACCTTTTTAAAATTTCTTCTCACTTTCCTAGTGGCTTCTTCTCTAATCCTGACTAGGAAAATTATCAACTAAAATCTTACATATTCCTTTAAGATGTAGCCCAATTTGGTGGAAATATACTAACATTTGATGTAGACATCATTGTCACCTCAATAATTTATTCCCATTATCTGTGAGAAAATGTAAAAGTTTGGCTGAACAATTATAATGTGACATTTAAACTTCTCATTTACCAACCTCAAGATTTCCAATCTTAGAAATCATACTTAAAGTAAAGCTCTCAACATGTTATGCTATTCTTAGCTCAGTTAGAAAATGATGCTGGTTATAGCAGCATAGCTATGATGTTGCCATGGTTATCCACCTATTAATGATTAAATTTGCTTCCTTTTATACTTATTAGAATGCATATTTTGAAAATGGAAAAGTTTCAGTGTATTAGAAGATTACAAGATCCAAAGTTCTCAAACAAAAGTTTATGTATTAGAAGCCTGTTTAGGCTCTGATGTTCAGAAGATACTTGTTGTATGTCCCCTATGGGTTTTGTTTTAATTTTATTTTTCTCATCAGCTATAAATGGATAAGTATTTTATGCATCAGAGATATAATTTCCTGGGAAGAGAGAAACCTGGTGAAAAATAGTATGAATTATTCAAAAATATAAATTTGTTTAAATACCACAAAGCATCAGCAAATTAAATGTTTATTTGTTTCAATTATTTATCAGATCCATCCTCTCACATCTACATAGAAAATTATCACCATCAACTTCCAAGCCAAGCAAAGTGTTTTAGAATCACACAAATAAGATTAATGACTGCGAATTTTTTACAGGAATGATCCTAAAACTCATAAGGCAAGACACGTTTTTTTCAATTTTATTTTTAAAATCACTCAATTGCTTGTCTCTTTTCCACCTTCCAGCACAGCAAATAATTAGTATCCTCACATTTATAGCCATCACTATAAGTTTTTAGAAAAAGAGCCAAAACTTGGAAACTGTTTACAACACATCTGAATCTTTAGATTATTTTGCTCTGTATTAGATGGGAAAAAAAAGTTGGCGGGGGGGCCTATGATGTCATGTTTATCTTCCTATGCTTCTCTATCTGTTTATTCCACAGGCATTTCCTGAGTGCTTAATATGTGACAAGCCCTGCCCTGATGCTAGGGATTTGGGAATGAACAGACTCAGTTCCTATCTTTATAGAGCTTTTAATAGCACTGGTAAGAAATGATGAGGCCTAAACCAAGGCTTGTGAATGGGGCAATCCCTTCTGAAAATAGGATGGACCTTTAGCCTGGCCTTCAAATTCTTCAGCCTATATTTTAAGCCTTTCTTGCAGGAATTTACCACACTTCCTTCAAACAGGCTATTTGTGTACATCATTAGAAACCAAATTCCTGTGACAATGGTCCTATTTGCTATCTGCAGTGAGAAAATTATATCCAGATTTCAAGGTCTAACTCAAATCTCTCTTTCTCCATATGGCCTTCCATGACCTGACGTCTTCTCTCAGTCCTCAGTCCTCTGGACACCTGAAGACTCTTTATTTAATGTCAAAAATCATGTGGAAAACTTTTGACTTTCCAGTGTGAGCCAGATACTTTACAAGGTATATTTTGTTTCCATATTGAATGAAACTTATAATGAAAATATCCCCATTTTAATATAAAAAGACTTGAATTTCAGTGGAGATAAATAAGTTACTACAGGTTAGAGCTACAATTCAACTCAGAACATTATGATTCAAAAGTCTATGTTATTTCTTTTTTTTTTTTTTTTTTGAGGCGGAGTCTCGCTCTGTCGCCCGGGCTGGAGTGCAGTGGCCGGAGCTCAGCTCACTGCAAGCTCCGCCTCCCGGATTTACGCCATTCTCCTGCCTCAGCCTCCCGAGTAGCTGGGACTACAGGCGCCCGCCACCTCGCCCGGCTAGTTTTTGTATTTTTAGTAGAGATGAGGTTTCACCGTGTTAGCCAGGATGGTCTCGATCTCCTGACCTCGTGATCCGCCCGTCTTGGCCTCCCAAAGTGCTGGGATTACAGGCTTGAGCCACTGCGCCCGGCCCCAAGTCTATGTTATTTCTAACACACCATAATGACTTAATAATAAGTTTTAAATTTCTTATCATCTTATACATTCTGTTGAGTTAGGAATCATCTTTAGATATGTCTGTATTTCCCTTAACACCTAAAAACCAATGTTTTTTCCATGATAGATTCTGAATAAAATGCTGTTTCATGATTAAGATAATCATGACCAAAATACAAGATAAAATTATAATAAATGTCTTCCTCCCCAAGTGATATATAAAATAACAATTAGAAGAGTCAGGAAGGCCAGGCAGGCTCATGCCTATAATCCCAGTACTTTGAGAGGCAGATTGCTTGAGTCAGGAGTTCAAGACCAGCCTGGGCAACATAATGAGACCCCCGCCTCTACAAAAAGTCTGAAAATTAGCAAGGCATGGTGGTGTGTGCCTGTAGTCCCAGCTACTTACGAAGCAGAGGCGGGAGGATTGCTTGAGCCCAGGAGGTCAAGGATGCAGGGAGCAATGATGGCATCAATGCTCTCCAGCCTAGGTCACAAAGCAAGACTCTGTCTCTAAACAGATAGATAGACAGATAGATAGATAGATAGATAGATAGATAGATAGATAGATAGATCAGTCAGGAAGGAGAAAATCATAGTGGGCTAGCATAGGGTGGAAAAGAAGCTTAGAATGAAAGGTTGTGTAGAATTTAAGCTGCTGATGTTAGTGGGCAAAAGCATTTCAAATATGGGAAAAGCTAAGAGTAAAAGTCTAGAGATGAGAATGCAGAAGGTCTGTCCATTGGTTTGCAATTGGAGGACTCTGACTACAACAGAATGATAGAGTATAAAATAGCCTAGAATGATTAGTGGGTGTAGTGGACAGAATAGCGTATGTCCCTCACACCCCACAAAGACATCCATGTCCAATCCTGGAACTTATGAATATTACTTTATACAGTAAATGGGTCTTTGCAGAATTAATTAAGGATTTTGAGAGAGGGAGATAATCTAGGATTATCCAGGTGGGCACAGTATAATCAGAAGCATCCTTGTAAAAGATGGTCAGGGAATAGAAACAGATGTTAAGACAGAAGTAGGAATTTAGAGTGATACAAGCAAGGGGCCAATGAGTCAAGGAATGTAGGCAACCTCTAGAAGCAGAAAAGGCAAGGAAACAGATTCCCTCCTGAAGGAATGCAGCTCTGCCAACACCTGATTTTAGACTTCTGATTTCCAAAACTGTAAGAGATTAAAATTGAATTATCTTAAGCCAACCCATTTGTGGTCATTTGTTACAGGAACAATAGGAAACTAACAATAGGGTACCAGGACATTAGATGCTTGAGGGCCATACTAAATAACTAAGAATCTACCCTGAATGCATTGAATTTTTCTAAGCTTAGAATGGAAATAAATTAATGTTATGAAGATGAATTATATTGTTACAGTTATTCAGTTATCTGAACCATTGTGGTAGCATTGAGAATGGAGCCAAGAAGCAGGTATGAAGGATTCTAGGAAGAAAATTGTAGAAACACCTGGAGACTATCTCTGAGGAACTCAGAAAAGCAAGAAAGATTCAAAGAGCATACCTAAATTATGAGTGTGAGAGGTATAACTGAGAGAACAATGTAGGTGGAATAGTAAGTGTTAAGGAAAATAGTACATGAAGTGCTATACATGTTGAGTTTAGTTATCTGAGGTCATATCCATTACACAACAGAAGATGGACTACTAGAGAAAGAGAGATGCTTGGATATGCTGCCAACTAATTGTGAGCTCCATGAAAGTAGAAATAAAATCCTTTTTTCATTACTTATAAACCCAAACACAGCACACTTCACGTAGTGGATGCTAAGAACATGGCTGTTGATGGGGGAGATACCTGATCATGCTAATAAAATGTCTTGCACTAATGGAACAGAACAGAGGCCTCAGAAATAACAATACACATCTATAACCATCTGATCTTTGACAAACCTGACAAAGGAGAAAGGATTCCCTATTTTATAAATGGTATTGGGAAAATTGGCTAGCCATATCCAGAAAACTGAAACTGGACCCCCTTCCTTCCACATTATACAAAAATTAACCCAAGATGGATTAAAGACTTAAACATAAGACCTAAAACCATAAAAACTCTAGAAGAAAACCTAGGCAATAAAATTCAGGACATAGGCACTGGCAAAGACTTCATGATTAAAACACAAAAACCAATGGCAACAAAAGTCAAAATTGTCAGATAGGATCTAATTAAACTAAAGAGCTTCTGCACAGCAAAAGAAACTATCATCAGAGTGAACATGCAACCTACAGAATGGAAGAAAATTTTTTATATCTATCCATCTGACAAAGGGCTAGTATCTAGAATCTACAAAGAACTTAAACAAATTTACAAGGAAAAAAACCACATCAAAATGTGGGCAAAGGATATGAACAGATACTTTTAAAATAAGACATTTATGCAGTCAACAAAACATATGAAAAAAAGGTCAAGGTCATTAGAGAAATGCAAATCACAGCCACAATGAGATATCATCTCACACCAGTTTGAATGGTGATCATTAAAAAGTCTGGAAACAACAGATGCTGGAGAGGATGTGGGGAAATAGGAAAGCTTTTACATTGTTGCTTGGAGTGTAAATTAATTCAACCATTGTGGAAGACAGTGTGGCGATTCCTCAAGGATCTAGAACTAGAAATACCATTTGACCCAGCCGTCCCATTACTGGGTATACACCCAAAGGATTGTAAATTATTCTACTATAAAGACACACGCACACATATGTTTATTGCAGCACTATTCACAATAGTAAAGACTTGGAACCAACCCAAATACCAACAATAATAGACCGGATAAAGAAAATGTGTCACATATACACCATGGAATACTACGCAGTGATAAAAGAGGATGAGTTCGTGTCCTTTGCAGGGACATGAATGAAGCTGGAAACCATCATTCTCAGCAAACTAGCACAGGAACAGAAAACCAAACACTGCATGTTCTCGCTCATAAGTGGGAGTTGAACAATGAGAACACATGGACACAGAGAGGGGAACATCACACACTGGGACTTGTCAGGGGGTGGGAGGCTAGGGGAGGGATAGTGTTAGAAGGAATACCTAACATAGATGACAGGTTGATGGCTGCAGCAAACCACCATGGTACGGGTATACCTATGTAACAAAGCTGCATGTTCTGCACATGTATCTCAGAACTTAAAGTATAATAAAAGAATTTTAAAAATTAAAATATCTTTCAGACACTTCTGATTTGAAAACAGTCTCTTTGGGATAAATGTCTAGTTGAAGGGTTTATCTCTTTGTGAAGCGATATCCCCTCCTCCTCTTTCCAATTTTGCATTTGGGTTCAGAAACCGTATATATCTATGTGGCTTAGATGGGAAGCATTGCCCAGTACTATGCGTTCCTCTAGGTCTTGATATGTCTGCTGAACTATGTCTGGGCCCATTTAGTCCCTGGGTGTCTTTCACTGATCTCTGCTGAATTGGGACTGTTCCATGTGGCCACTTGAGCATCATTCTGGCACTGTTGTAGGTACCATGATCTCAGGCTACCAAGGTGATACAACCTCCTCATCCCTATCAAAGGCATCTTGTATTTCCTTCCAGCCCATCCCCTGCCTCTTAGAGATAATTCCCTTGGAATTCTCAGTTGCTTCCTCTGCATCATTCTGAAGTGTGCCAGATCCAGTGAAGTTGTCATCAAGCCCAATGGCTTAGCTCTCCTCCTTCTGTCTTTGTTACTCAGCCATTCCCACATCATGATGGACATGATAGTGTTAAATGCAGATATCTCTGAGATTCAGGAAGGCTTTCTTGAACTGTACATTTGCAACCCTGAATCCTCCAAATTTATCTGAGTATTTTAAAACAGGCTGCTAGTTTTCTTATTTTCACTCTGTGGACTTTAAAATGCCATATTTGAGCAATGGCTTCACAGTGACTTCTTGGTTGTAGACAGCATCTTTTATTTCCTTCCTTAAAGCAATAAGCATAGGTCTCATGACTTGGCCTTAAGGATAGAAGACTGCAGAGAAAGCAAAGGAAATATTTGAGAAAGGAAAATTTATTGAAAGCCATTTCAAAATCATCATTTGCTTCTAAAATAAAAGGGTTGAAGACAAGAGCATGAATGAGAGTAGAAAGAATGAGAATAAGAAAGAATAAAAGTTGAGGACTGAAGTTGAGGAAGATTACAAAGCAGGATATGGAGAAGTTAAGGAGACAGAGCAGATTCTGAAAAACAAGTATTGAGACAGGAGAATAACCCAGTGCTCACAGCACCCAAGTCCATAGGAGGAGAGAACTTACCAAAGAGGAGATGAGCAAAAAAGTGAAGAGGTCAAGGAAAATGGAGATCCAAAAGGGATTTCAGGATCTACAAGTGTACAGTAACTGTTAACATTTGACAGGTCAGAGTTAAGAGTAGAATTTGTATTAGGACCCAGAGAAATTTCAGGAAATACTTCACAGTAGAATATTGCTTTCAATGTTATCGGAAGCCATTACACACACACACACACACACGTACGCACACACACACATACACACATACACTCAATATTTACTTTTGTTATTATCCCTATGTAAACATTACTGGTACATGGCCACCCTACTAAAGTATATCTTGTGTAGGTATGTATGTATGTGTGTGTGTGTGTTTGTGTGTGTGTGAGTGTGTACATGCCTGTGTGGGTAAAACTCATTCTCAATTATTTTCTGTACATGGTACATAATTCTCCTTTTAAAACACACCAAAATTATTGTGATTTCAGCAGATGGTAATCTCAGTTCTTACCATAAAGTTCCAAGGCCAGAAGAATGTTATTGGTCTAATAAGCTACTAAATAAAGTAATCATTTTGATTTTTCAAGAGTTGCTAAGCTTTAAGTAAGGGACAAATGTCAATTTTAGAATGGAAATTAAGGCTTCTGTTGTAAAAACACTGTATTAATTCCACAGAGAACTTATCAGGTAGTAGATTATATACCACCACATGTATCCAAAATTCATTTCATTAGATACTCAAGGAATTGAATTTTATACTTCAAATACCTTATTGGTCACTCCAAAATTCATTAATAATTATACTTTTTCGTTAAATATTTCATCATAAAAATATATTCAATAAGGCAGGCAGATTATACTTTTCCATATGTGATAGGTATCAAAATATCTCTGTGGTACTTTTTTTTAAATATACCTATTAAAATGGGCCAAATGGATACATGATATAAATGATGAATTGATGGGTGCTGACGAGTTGATGGGTGCAGCACACCAACATGGCACAAGTATACATATGTAACAAACCTGCACGTTATGCACATGTACCCTAGAACTTAAAGTATAATAAAAAATAATAATAATAAAAAAAAGAAAAGAAAAAAAAGAAAGAAAAAAAGTGCCTGAACAGCAGAATGACCAACCTGATAAATACTAAACTAAAAAGACTCATGAGTTCTAGACAAAGAGACTATAGGCAAGATATTTAAGCTTTTTGAACCCATTTCTCAATCTATACATTTATCTGAAATCTATAAATATTTAGAATAATGAGGGGCATAACTCATATGCTAGGCCAAGATATGGTGCATAAATCTCAAGTAGTAAGATGCTACTCTTTTATTATTTATTTAAATGTTTCGTTTTATAAAAATATAAAATGAGAAATATTTTATATTTATAAAAATATAAAACATGAAACATAGTTTAGTAATAGAATGGAGAATCAGCAAAAGATTCGTAGATTCATTCAGATTCACTTTCTCGCTTTCAACACAATGTAATCATTTCAGCAGGCCATTCTGTTGATATATGTTCTGAGTATACAGAATATCAATGAAATTCCTGTGTTAGATTTTATAAAAGTAAAAATCAAATCCATGCAATTCATTCTTTTCTCACTTATTTAATGTCTAAATAAAAGCTCACCCCCTTGATCGACAGAATGGCTGGAACTCTTAACCTCATTTCTTTTACCAAAACTTAATAAAGCCCACATGAGGCTACACAGTGACAAACAAAACCGAGATTTAGAACAGAAAGTGTATTTGAGGGTATAACAGCTTATCAAAGTCTTGGCACGTTCTCAAGTTATCAGATACAGAGGAAGACTTTGATACCAAATCAGGCAAACAATAAAAGCACATAAGATTTGCAGACTGGTATCATCTAATTTACTGACCTGTTTACACTTCAAGAAAAGGACTAACATTTCTGAGGTTGAATGAGGCTGAAAAGAAAGAATAAAAAGTTTGGTGACCATGGCAGCTGATGAGGGCATGCATTGCTGTCAGTAAATGCCATTGGCTGATATCTTCCATGCAAAGTGATGCATTGGTCCTGCAGAATCACATTTAATGCAGAAACCGGCACATGAGGGCACAGAGTTTGGCTCTTACATTATTACTTTTTAAAAGAAAATAAAATAGAAACTTAATTTTACAGACCTCTCATTGACGCTCCCTGAACTTAAATAATTAAACATTAGTGTGTGATTTAAAAAAGTGGTTTTTTTTTTTTTTTTTTTAGTCCCTAGGGTCCCAAGGGGTGAAAACAGCCACATACTTTGTTAGAAAAATGGCTTGCAACTAACATGCTGCTTTCCCCAGAAATAACTGGTATGTGGGGAAAACACAATGAAGCACATATTAATAATGTAAAAGCTAGGTTTTAAAAAGGCTCCAACTTTCAACAGATAGTTAACAATTTGCTTCTACATTATCAGAGAAAAATCTGGGAAGGAATTCAGATGAATCTTTCCAATCCATCAGATAATATTCATGAACTTATTTTGCATATCGATCGGAGATTTGTCACGTTATGGTCTCTAAAAATCAGCATTTTTACAAGGCTGTTTTCCTTTCCTTTCAAGCCTTGTCTTTGATTTCTTATTCTCTCCCCAAATAAAAACATTGTATTCCACCAAAACCTTGCAAATCTCCAGATTGTTCCAGAAATGTTTCTCTGTGGAGCTGTTTGTTGTTTTTTCTTGAAACAATGGGTTCAATAACTAGCTTTGTTTGTTTGCTTGCTTGCTTGTTTTCATAACATGCTTGAGTCTTCATATTAAAACCACTTGAGTTTCCCCTTTCCTCTGAACTTTCCTTTCCTGCAACTCTTTTTTTATTGTGTCTCTGTATGTCCAGCTAAAGTATTACAGGTGAGAGAAGATGGGAGAATGGTCTATAATCCCCCAAGGTGAGAGAAAGGGAAAGCTCAGGTGCCTTTGGTATGAAGAATCGCTCAAGTGCGTTATGAAAACAAACAAATATGAAGAATCATGTAGGAAAAATTTATTTCAATTTATCCCAGGTCATGACTAGCAACACAATTTGCAGGGTCTAGTGCAAAATGAAAATGTGGATCGGGAGCAAGATGGCCAAATAGGAACAGCTCCAGTCTCCAGCTCCCAGCGGGGCGGCACAGAAGTCGGGTGATTTCTGCATTTTCAACTGAGGTACCGGGTTCATCTCACTAGGGAGTGCCAGACAATCGGTGCTAGTCAGCTGCTGCAGTCCGACCAGCGAAAGCTGAAGCAGGGGGAGGCATCGCCTCACCTGGGAAGCGCAAGGGGGAAGAGAATCCCTTTTCCTAGCCAGGGGAACTGAGACACACAACGCCTGGAAAATCGAGTAACTTCCACCCCAATACTGGGCTTTACCAAGGGTCTTAGCAAAGGGCACACCAGGAGATTATATCCCACACCTGGCCAGGAGGGTCCCACGCCCACAGAGCCTCCCACACTGCTAGCACAGCAGTTGGCTATCTAAAGGCAAGGCAGCAGCGAGGCTGGGGGAGGGGCACCCGCCATTGCTGAGGCTTAAGAAGGTAAACAAAGCCACTGGGAAGCTCGAACAGGGTGGAGCCCACAGCAGCTTAAGGAGGCCTGCCTGTCTCTGTAGACTCCACATCTGGGGACAGGGCACAGCTAAACAAACAAAAAAAGCAGAAACCTCTGCAGATGCAAACGACCCTGTCTGACAGCTTTGAAGAGAGCAGTGGATCTCCCAACACGGAGGTTGAGATCTGAGAACGGACAGACTGACTGCTCAAGTGGGTCCCTGACCCCTGAGTAGCCTAACTGGGAGACATCCCCTACTAGGGGCAGACGGACACCCCACACCTCACATGGTGGAGTACACCCCTGAGACAATGCTTCTAAAGCAAGAATCAGACAGGTACATTCGCTGTTCAGCAATATTCTATCTTCTGCAGCCTCTGCTGCTGACACCCAGGCAAACAGGGTCTGGAGTGGACCTCAAGCAATCTCCAACAGACCTACAGCTGAGGGTCCTGACTCTTAGAAGGAAAACTAACAAACAGGAAGGACATCCACACCAAAACCCCATCAGTACGTCAGCATCATCAAAGACCAAAGGCAGATAAAACCACAAAGATGGGGAAAAAGCAGGGCAGAAAAGCTGGAAATTCAAAAAATAAGAGCGCATCTCCCCCTCCAAAGGAACGCAGCTCATCGCCAGCAACGGATCAAAGCTGGATGGAGAATGACTTTGACGAGTTGAGAGAAGGCTTCAGTCCATCAAACTTCTCAGAGCTAAAGGAGGAATTACGTACCCAGTGCAAAGAAACTAAAAATCTTGAAAAAACAAAGGAAGAATGGATAACTAGAATAATCAATGCAGAGAAGGCCATAAACGAACTGACAGAGATAAAACCCATGACACGAGAAATATGTGACAAATGCACAAGCTTCAGTAACCGACTCAATCAACTGGAAGAAAGAGTATCAGCAATTGAGGATCAAATGAATGAAATGAAGTGAGAAGAGAAGTCTAAAGAAAAAAGAGGAAAAAGAAATGAACAAAGCCTTCAAGAAGTATGGGATTATGTGAAAAGACCAAATCTACATCTGATTGGGGTGCCTGAAAGTGAGGGGGAAAATGGAACCAAGTTGGAAAACACTCTTCAGGATATCATCCAGGAGAACTTCCCCAACCTAGTAAGGCAGGCCAACATTCAAATTCAGGAAATACAGAGAACACCACAAAGATACTCCTCGAGAAGAGCAACTCCAAGACACACAATTCTCAGATTCACCAAAGTTGAAATGAAGGAAAAAATGTTAAGGGCAGCCAGAGAGAAAGGTCGGGTTACCCACAAAGGGAAGCCCATCAGACTAATAGCAGATCTCTCAGCAGAAACTCTACAAGCTAGAAGAGAGTGGGGGCCGATATTCAACGTTCTTAAAGAAAAGAATTTTCAACCCAGAATTTCTTTTCCAGCCAAATTAAGTTTCAAAAGTGAAGGAGAAATAAAATCCTTTACAGATAAGCAAATGCTTAGAGTTTGTCACCACCAGGGCTGCCCTACAAGAGACCCTGAAGGAAGCACTAAACATGGAAAGGAACAACTGGTACCAGCCATTGCAAAAACATGCCAAAATGTAAAGACCATCAATGCTAGGAAGAAACTGCATCAACTAATGAGCAAAATAACCAGTTAATATCATAATGACAGGATCAAGTTCACACATAACAATATTAACCTTAAATGTAAATGGACTAAATGGTCCAATTAAAAGACACAGACTGGCAAACTGGATAAAGAGTCAAGACCCATCAGTTTGCTGTATTTGGGAGACCCATCTCACATGCAGAGACACACATAGGCTCAAAATAAAGGGATGGAGGAAGATCTACCAAGCAAATGGAGAACAAAAAAAAGCAGGGGAGGCAGAGCTTGCAGTGAGCCGAAATCACGCCACTGCACTCCAGCCTGGGCGACAGAGCGAGACTCCGTCTCAAAAAAAAAGAAGTTGACACCAGAGCATTAAACCAACACAGAACCCTTCTAATGTAGGGCCTGAGTGCTAGTGCATAGGATACGTAATATATTGTTAATATGTTGGTTAAAAAAAAAAGCATTACACAGCTATAATTTGAGACACAGTGCTGAACAAGTCTTTGCTTTTGTTTTTAGTTTGTGTGCTTATTTGTCTTTTATCTTTTTAAATGCAAATGTTCTCAGGAAATGTCGAATAGCTGCTGCTCATTGTGCCTGCCTTAGCCTTTGCCTCCCGCTTTCAAAAGTAGAATCTATGAGACATAGGCTTTCTTGAGGTGGTTTGTTTTTGCAAGTTACCCCAGGGAACCATAGAGGCATACTGTGGACAGTGAAATAGGAAAGGAAGAAATCCAAGGAGGTTGTGATGGTTAATTTTATATGTCAACTTGACTGGGCTAAGGGATACCCAGATAGCTGATAAAATATTATTTCAGGGTTTGCCTGTGAAGGTGTTTCCAGAAGGATTAATATTTGAATCAGTAGATTGAATAAAGAAGATGCCCTCATCAATGCAGGTGGGTATCATTCAATCTGTTGAAGGCCTGAATAGACCAAAAAATGTGGAGGAACAGTGAATTCCCTCTCCCTTCTTGACCTGGGATATTTATCTTCTACTGCCTTCAGACATTGGTCCCCCGGTTCTGAAGCCTTCAGACTCAGAGTATTACTTACGCCCTTGTCTTCCCTGGTTCTCAAGTCTTCTGGTTTGTACTGGAACTACACCACCAGCTTTCCAGGTCTTCCAGCTTACAGAAGGCAGATTGGGGGACTTCTCAGCCTCCATAATCCCATAAGCTTATCTATATATCTAGATATATAGATATATATCTAGATCTATATCTATATAGATATATCTAGATATCTAATATATCCTATTGGTTTTGTTTCTTTGGAGAAGCCAGTCTAACACAGTTGTGTTACTGAGACTGCCACTGCTATGGGAAACTGGGCTAGATCTCCCTGAAACCCTCTGAAGGGCAACAGAGAATGTGCCTCAACATTGGACACCCCACCTAAGAGGTGGAAGGAGCTTTTATCCTCTGGGTCATGTTGCCCGTTAGCCAAGTATGGCCCTATAAGGGGTTAACTCCCTGGGCTTTCCATATTGCATGTGAGAGTGCCTGGATAGACTTCATGCAGTTGAAACTGGGCTCTGTCGGGGGGTGGGCAAACAGGCCCTGATACAGTGATCCCCCCACCCAAGCTGGGGCTTACCAGCAGCACACCCAAATTGATTTCTAACTAAAGCTCTTTACTACTCCAAATACCTATTAACACCTTTCCGGACAGGGCTATACATGCAGCACAGTTTGGAACAAAGAAGAGCAACTATTATAGGAGTTAGATCTTCCTTTTCAAAGAAATCCCACCTTGGGAAGGGCAGATTAGGTATCTGAAAGACCAATGGAAAAATTAGGACATAGAGAATGAAAGCCTGATTCCAGCTGAAAGGCAGTTGTGTAATTGTTTTGAATGTCCTCCCACAGATAGAAACATGAGGAGATGGCCCCACCAACTGTGTTCTGTGCCAGCTCTCCGGGAACTCTTTAATGTATATCCAGAGAGTTTTAACAGGGGGGATATCACTTTTATGCTGTATAAGTCAGACATTTTTTCAAACGATTGCTTGATGAAACAGAAAATAACCTTTCTGCCTGCAAACTGGTAATAGTAAAAAGTTATTAGTGAACTTGGCTACAGCTAAAAATTACACAAAGAGAAACCAGTTCCTTCTTTAAGACAATTCTAAACACAAGCACTCTGGGTCTCCAAGACAGCTGGCAGTAATTTGCACAGACATATTGTGAATAAATGTCTTCTTACTATATTTGTTTAACTGCGACAGCAGACTCATAGAGCAATCTCAGCACTGAGAGGGGAAACTCCCTAAATATGTTTTGTGTAGGTGTTTCCACAGAAGTCATACAATTAACATAGAAATTAGGAAAACAAAACAATCTTTACATAACTAAGTTTACATTTCTACTTTTATTTAGGAACTCTATGTTTATGTTCATTTTCCATCAATAATTTGCTATAAAAATTGCTTTCAAGCATCTTCTCTAAAGCACTTTGCCCATTTTCCCATCAGTCAACATTGTTGATGGTGTCTTGAGCCCTGAACTTGATAGTGTGTCAGCAAGATGTTGATACGTTTAGCAAAACACAAACATTTCTGTCTCCTAAGGAGGCTATAATTGAAATATCAAAATGACAACGTTTCCTGTACTGAAGAAACCATTTTTATTAGGTTTTTTAAAGACCAGATTTATCTAAAGAGCAAATAAAATGCTTTGAAAAAATGCTTTTATCAGGATTTTCAAAATGTAATTGCTTTACTCTTAAATGTTTATTTGTAATTGGAAAACATGACTTTAAATATTTAGTTTTCCATCTGTTTTAAAATGTGAACACCCACAAAGGTTGTATGTTGCCAGTTTTCCCTACGCTCCTTTTTATTGCCACAGTACACTTCTGCTTATAAACCTGGTAATTTCACATAAAAATAGCTCAATAGCATGGGCCTACAAAGCAAGACTCCTTTAAAACTAGTGTATAAGTGTATTAAAAAACAGACCAAGGTATATTTAAATTTATTTTTAGATATGGGATTTCAATAAAAATTCCTTTATATCGATAAGGATATTATTTGCAGACCTCACATGAATTAAAGTTTTACTTGCAATATTACAGGCAAAGATCACACACAAAAAATTCAAACTTAGAGAGAAACCTGGAACTTCATGTTCTTTCTATTACATTTTATTTCTATATTTCATATTTTCTCTTTGCCATATCTATTTGTAATTCAATAAAATAAAACAAATATGTTAGAACTTTCTCTCTAAGTCTGGGTAACTTTCAACACAGCAAATCATAAAGTATCCAAGTCTCAGTTACCTGACCAACAAAATGAGGATATTGTACCAAACAACCACTGTCACCTTAAGCATTATAATTAAGTGTTGTCACTGTTTTTATTGTAGACCTTCTGGTGGAAGAGAGGCCTGGAAACCTTCCTGCATTGTCTTAGTTAACTGGCTTTATCCAGAGAAGAAACAAACTTCTCGTATCTTCATAACAGGAGGTAGTTTTGCAACTTATAGTGAGGTGCCCGCCAAAGTTAGGCTCCTACATCCCTACAGATACTGGGAAATAAGGGGTACTATCTTCCTTGATTATTACATTTCAAAGAGATGGCTCCCAGGTTCTTGAGAAAGACTTCACGGGGTCACAAAGTTGACAAAAGGTCTATCTAGTTTTCAAAAGAGTATCTACACATTTCAAAAAGAAGAGAAAGCACTTAGTACAAGTTTTCCAAAGTAATTGCTCTTTTAAAAAAAGTAGGAGTGGGGCGTTTTCCTTATTTTCAACAGGGAAAGTTAAGCCTCTTCTTTTTCTTTTTCTTTTTTTTTTTTGAAACAGAGTCTTATCTTGCTCTGTCGCCCAGGCTGGAGTGCAGTGGCACGATCTCGGCTCACTGCAACCTCCGCCTCCCGGGCTCAAGCAATTCTCCTGCCTCAGCTTCCTGAGTAGCTGGGATTAGAGGTCATGCACCACCAGGCCCAGCTAATTTTTTGTATTTTTAGGAGAGACAGAGTTTCACCATGTTGCCCAGGTTGGTCTCAAACTCCTGGCCTCAAGTGATCCACCCGCCTCAACCTTCCAAAGTGCTGTGATTATAGGTGTGAGCCACCATGCCTGGCCTTATTTTCCATTTCTATTTGTCCTTAAAAGTAATTCTCAGTACAAGTTCTAGTTTTTTTCAGCGGTTTCCTAACTGGTATATAGATTTCAGTTTTGTTCTCAAAGTCACATCTTCATCACTTCCCACTCAGGGTCTTGCCATGTTTATTTGCCTTGGGGTATTTTACGCTGCATGGCAAAACGCATCAGTTGGCAATTGCCAATAGAAATGAGGGTAGTATGCTCTTTTACTAAAAGACTGGGGAAAGGATTCACGGTTGGAGTGTCCCACAGGTAGTTGGAATCATAGTCTGTAGAGTGTTCCAAGGGAAGAACAAAATCCCCTCCAAACTCAGAAAACCTTTTTCTAAAGGTATTATAGAAGGAAACAAGAATGATTTTATTATTAAAGAACTTTGAACTAAAATGTAATAATTCACAGTACAGGCAATTGATTAAAGACATTGTAAAGATAGAAAGTAATCTTCCTCTTTTATATAGATTATAAATCTTCCTCTTTTATGTATAGTCCATTACACTTATGTTTCCAAGATAAAATTGCTGATTTTCTCATATCTCTATGACTTTGAAGTCAAGTGACAGCTGAAATTACACTTATAATCTCCTGGAGACAGAAGCTATGGCATTATCTTCCTCCATCATTACATTTCAGCCATCTGGCTTTCAGGTACTTGAGGGAACAATCCTAAATTGTGAGACTGGTAAGAGGCTTATTTAGAATTTTACTTTCTACAAGAAGGTGAAAGAACTGGGGGTGGGGGTGATGCATAGTACACTAGGGAGTTTGGGCATGCGGTTTCACGTAAGAGCTCACGCCCAGTGGAAGCAGTGGACACTCATGCCTTTGAAGGATTTTGTGAGCTTGGAAAATGTGCATATCAAAGATGACCAGTGAAGGCTTGAAACCATTGTGCTCTTTCCCAATTGTTTTGTATAATTTAAGAGTCTCACTATCATTGGATAACGCTAGATAAAAGGAGGAAACGTTTCATACATGACACAGACTGAATTTCTTATGAACTAGGAATGGGAAAAAAGTAACTCAACTCAGAGTTATTATTCTTAAAAACAGTAATATGTGACATTTTTACATCAAATGTGGTAGAATAAAATTCAGAACTATATTTCATTATTGCCTATTTTATACCAGTTACTGTTCCATGTAACATGACTGAGAAGATCTTTGCCATGATGGAAATCATAATGTGGTAGGAAAAAATCACACAAATATGCAGATGATTGTAATAAAGGAGGATAAATTATAAAGAGAGAAGTACAGGAAGTTATGGATGTTGCTTAAAACCCATATTTGGGGTGTTAAGGAACGTTTACAGATATAGAAAAGTTTAAACTGAGACCCAGAAGATGGGTGGGAATTACTATGTGTATGTACAGTATCCTAAAGGTACCATTCAATATTGATTTAAAGAAGTGACCTTGACTGAATGCGGTGGCTCATGCCTGTAATACCAGCACTTTGGGGGGCTGAAGTGGGTGGATCGCTTGAGCTCAGGAGGAGTTGGGGACCAGCCTGGGCAGCATAGCAAAACCTCATCTCTATAAAAAATACAAAAATTAGCAGGGCATGGTGGTGTGCACCCATGGTCCCAGCTACTCAGGAGGCTGAGACAGGAGGATCACTTGAGCCCAGGAGGTTGAGAATGCAGTTGAGCCATGTTCACACGGCGACACTGCAGCCTTGGCAACAGAGCAAGACCCTGTCTCAAATAAATAAACAAAAAGTAGTGACCTCCAAGTAAAAAGAAAATCCAATTCTCTAAATATGTTTTTACACAAGTAAGACAGTCTGGGCTATATCTTAGAAATATTTCAATGTAAAATAGTTAAGCTTCAAAGCAGAAAATTTTCATTATCTGGAAAATACTTTTATTCATGATACCTCCTTTCTTTAGCAGTGTCAGATAAAATGTTCTTTTATTTCATGAACTTTAGATTTGATTGATAAAAAGGTTAGAAAATTACTTGATCAAAGTGGCTATACTTTTCCTTCAAAAGGAGCTCACTGAGTAATTAACAGGTGCAGAGAGAAATCATGATGTTACCTACCTGAAGTGATTGATGCTTCCCAATGTCACACAGTAACACAATTATGCAAATGCTTTGACATCTGCTGTAACAACTGACCGCACTGAGGATGCTGCCTGCTCAGGACACTTGTTACCTATGACTGCTCTCCCATTAGGGACTGGACCACGACTACTCGTTCTGAACACACCTGTTTAAAGGTAGATTACATGTTCCTACAGTACATCTTCTGTTGTCTACCTCAAAGGGGTGACCTAATGACAGTCTCCAAAAAATTCACATAAGCGAATACAATTTTTTTTTTTTTTGGAGACACTCTTGCTCTGTCACCCAGGCTGGAGTATAATGGCACAATCTCGGCTCACTAGTAGCCTCAACCTTCCAGATTTAAGTGATTCTCCCATCTTAACCTCTTGAGTAGCTGAGATTACAGATATGAGCCACCACACCCAGCTAATTTTTGTATTTTTAATAGAGATGGGGTTTCGCAGTGTTGTGCTGGCTGGTTTTGAACTCCTGACCTTAAGTGATCCACCTGCCTTGGCCTCCCGAAGTGCTGGTTTTACAAGTGTGAGCCACTGTGCCCAGCCACAATTTTCTTTTTTTTTTTTTTTTGAGACGGAGTCTCGCTCTGTCGCCCGGGCTGGAGTGCAGTGGCCGGATCTCAGCTCACTGCAAGCTCCGCCTCCCGGGTTTAGGCCATTCTCCTGCCTCAGCCTCCTGAGTAGCTGGGACTACAGGTGCCCGCCACCACGCCCGGCTAGTTTTTTGTATTTTTTAGTAGAGGCGGGGTTTCACCGTGTTAGCCAGGATGGTCTCGATTTCCTGACCTCGTGATCTGCCCGTCTCGGCCTCCCAAAGTGCTGAGATTACAGGCTAGAGCCACCGCGCCCGGCCCCAGCCACAATTTTCTACTGAGAAATCTTTTTAAAAATCAAGGTGAAATTTTACCTTTGTAATCTCAACACTTTGGAAGGCTGAAGAGGGAGGATCACTTGAGGCCAGGAATTCACGACTAGCCTAGGCAACATCACAAGACCCCGTCTCTACTATTAAATTTAAAAATCAGCTGAGCCTGATGGCCCCCACCTGTAGTTAGTCCTAGCTGCTCAGGAGGCTGAGGTCGGAGGATCACTTGTGTCCAGGAATTCAAGGCTGCAGTGAGCTATGATCACACCACTGCACTCCAGCTTAAGTGATAGAGCGAGACCAGAAAGAGAAAGAGGAAAGGGCATATGAATAAATCCCTGCATTTTTAAATCATGAAAACTTCTTAGTGGCTATTTTTTAATAGCTCAGTTCATAGATACATAATTGGTATATTTCAGTACTTTATTAAATGAAATAAATATTTCCCACAGAAGATACTTGATGAAAGCAGAATGCTTTTCTTTTTTCCATTTAGAAAAATAGTAAATTCAATTAAAATGTATTTAATTCATTGACTGGAAGTTAGGCAAAGTATGATTAGTTTACAGGATACTGTAAATATATGATAAGTGGCAGATAATGGTAATCAGGAGGTTCTTTAGTTGAGCTTTTTAAAGTTAAATATTATATGTGTTGACACTGCACATCACATGGAAATTAATCCTTAAGTTGGAAATTTAGGTATAATTGCAACTAATCATTTTAATTGTGTAATTGCCTAGTCTGAATGGACTGCTTACTATAGCTGTGTCACCGATAACTTTGTAATTATATCTAAGTGTCTTGAGGAACAAAATAATCCACCAACACTGTATTATCCACTAATAGAACTATAAAGCAATGAAGTTACGGGCAATACAGGCCCATGCAAATATGCTAAAATAATAGTTCACAGATTGTTATGGTCCTCTAAAATCTCCAGGCTGGCTATCAGGATTTTTATCTCATTCCAAATAAAAATAGCCTTATCTCTTTTCAGATTATAAAATAATAAATGTTCAATTTTTAAAATGTCCATACAAGACAGAAATGTAAAAGGAATAAAGAGGAAATTAGCTTCAATGTCTCCACCCAAAAAAATCACACTGCTAATATTTCTTTTTATATCTGCCACACTTTTTACCATCTATACAGATTTTCTTACAAAAACTGAATCATTTTTAAACAATGTCGTTCATCTTGCTCCTTTTACTTATTAAAATACTTTGGAATCTGTACATATAATCTATCTTATTTAATGCATATATATTGTTTCAATGTATATATTTTCCTTATTTAACCATTCCATTTTAAAAATAAATTTAGTTTCTATGTTTCTTTTTTTGCTATTAGTATTATAAGAAGCACTTTGACAAAAATTCTTATACCACTTTTATGCACTTTATTTACATTTCTGGGCCAAAGAGGATTTATAACTTAAAGGCTTTGGTCAAATATTTGTAAATTTTCCTCTAAAGTAGTCATCAATTTCCTGTTTCATTAATAATAGATGAAACAGACTGTTTCCTGTTACTTTCACCAACACTGGTTCTTATCAACATTTTAAACTTTTGTCACACTAGTTTGATTTTCTAAGGTCTAGGGTGGAATACCAAAGAGGGGATATCAGGGGTAATATAGATGCTCATGTTCTTGATTGTAATGCTATTTCATAGGTACATACCTATGCCAAAACTCAGAAACTATATACTTCCAATACATGCAGTTTATTCCATGTGGACATGGCACTCATTTCTGGGGCTAGGGCAAGCCTAATTCAGCCCAAAGCGAGCTTCAGTGTCCTGGCTTTTAAATTACTGATGACCCAGCATTCCCCATAACCCTGTTTCTCACCTATAATCCAGAGAAAAGGGGATAGGAGAAAGTGATATTAGTACTGCCATCAAAGTAAGGAAGCTTATCCCAAAGCAGGAGAATGTGAAATATAAGCAAAGGCCAGGTTTAGGGAGACAGGCACAGAGCAACGGACATACTGATCTTCACTGGGTCCCTAAAAGGCCAGCTAACATGACAGCACCAACTACAAGCTCCAGTTCAGAAATAAGTTTAGAAATAGACCTTGGATACATACGTGGAAACAAAAGAAACAAAAGGCAAAGCTGTTCATGAAAGCAAGAGTTACAGGCCTCAAGAGATCCAGAGCACGAAGTGGAAGTAGCACAGAATGATGAGCGTCCTGGGCTCCCTGCTGGGCTTGAAGAAATACAAGAGCTGTGGGAAATACTTCAGTGGGAGATTTGCTGCTCTCATTGAGGGGTGTCTGCTCTTTAGAAAGAGTAGAAGCTATGTTCCTAAATAGGTTGCACTCAACTTAGCATGGATTTTGGAATGCCTCTATCAAGTAAGACTCTAAAGGAAATGTAATAGGCTTTAAAAATGCAGAATATTGCTGAAAAGACAGACTAAAATTTTGTAAGTTTTGATAAAAGATATGAGTGTTTTAGATGACATTCAGCATTCTCAAAAACAATGAAGCAGTTTACATAGGTGGTGAATTTTTTTCAGGTGATCCAAGAAAGTGTCATGATTAACCTCCTCATGGGTGACCATGGCTATCACCAACAGACCTTGAACTTCACAAGAGATACATTTTACATAATTGAAATGAATTTGGGTGCAACTTAGCAAAGTGAAACTAATGACTCTTTCTCTTCTATTTTTTTTTTTTTTGTATCAATGTCTTCACCTACCCCTACTAAAACAAAATAAAGCAAAACAAAAACACATGAAACTCAGTCACATTATTTTTTCTCAATTTTTTAAATCAAATAAATGCTTACTTGCCATTAGCTGATACATATTAGGTAGTCAATGCAATCATGCCCATTTGTTATACTCAGCTCAAGGCAATAAAACATTGATGCTTTGGCATTATCTCTTCGCAATATCAAAGTGTGACAGTGTGACTTTACAGAGTTTTGTGAATAGTCACAGAGTATCAGGTAGAGGTTGATCAACCATGGGGTGCTAGGTTGAATATTATGTTGGGGAGTGTCTATGAGGGTGTTTCCAGATAAGGTTTGAATCAGTGGACTCAGTAAAGAAAACTGTCCTCCCCAGTGTAGGGAGGCATCACCCAATCCACTGAGGGCTTGAATAGAACAAAGAGGTATAAGAAGGAAGAATTTACCCCTATTGTTTCCTGCTCGCCTGGCTGAGCTGAGGCATCAGTCTTCTCCTGCCCTTTGACTGGGATTTATGCCACTAACTCCCTCTGGTTCTCAGACCTTCAAACTCGACTGGAATTACACCACTGGCTTTCCTAGGTCTCCAGCTTTGCAGATGGTAGATTGTGGGACTTCTCCACCTCCATAATTATATGAGCACAAATCTTATGTTAAATCTCTCTCTAGATAGATGTACAGTACATATCCCATTAGTTCTATTTATCTGGAGAAGCCGGACTAATACATGGTGTGTTTGAATGCAAATTCCATTCTCTTCAGAGTCATTTATTCATTCAACAAGTATTTATTAAGGGACTAGGCACTGGGAATACAACAGTAAATAAAGTTCTTGCCTACGAGGAATATATATTCTGGTGAAATTGTATCTTTTTTTTTTTTTTTTTTTTTTTGTTGAGACGGAGTCTCGCTCTATCACCCAAGCTGGAGTGCAGTGGCCGGATCTCAGCTCACTGCAAGCTCCGCCTCCCGGGTTCCCGCCATTCTCCTGCCTCAGCCTCCTGAGTAGCTGGGACTACAGGCGCCCGCCACCTCGCCCGGCTAGATTTTTGTATTTTTTTTTTAGTAGAGACGGGGTTTCACCGTGTTAGCCAGGATGGTCTCGATCTCCTGACCTCGTGATCCGCCTGTCTCGGCCTCCCAAAGTGCTGGGATTACAGGCTTGAGCCACCGCGCCCGGCCTGAAATTGTATCTTAAGTGTGCTATTATATTGTATCCTAGACAAACAATTCTATCCCTACCACTTGGAAATAGCTGAGTGTCACCATTTTCATAGGAAGCACCAAAAACTGGAAAGTTTAACCGCATAAGCACTAGAGCCTGATGGAGCAATTTAGTTTTTATTTTGGTTCTGGACACATCTCATGTTTGTGATTATCTTATCTTCATTGGAATCCAAAGGGTAAATCTGATATCAGCCTGTGAAATGGGGATTTTCCTTCTCAGATTATTTTTTCTTCCCCTGGAAGAAGGGTAGGCTATATGGATATTCAGGGTTCAGAATACACTTTGGTTTAAAATGTATTCTGTCAGATTGAAATAGCGGAGCAAACCTACTTAAACCCTCCTTCCTCCAGACGATATGGAGGAAGAAATCAATCGATGAAGAGTAAGCAGTCACTTCTCACATATTCTCATACACTGTGAATGCTCAAGGGACAGTTGCTCAGTGGAGGGCTCCTCAAGAAGGCTGAGGCCCAATCTAGAGTGAAACTTGGAAACTTCCACCTGCCCCAACAGAATCTGATTAACTGAAAATAAGGGTCTCAGAAAGGAAGCGGTGCCCTGCAGGAGCCATCATGTCCTGCTCACTGCCAGCACTATTTGTGCAAGACAGGAAGGTCCAGATCAAGACGGTCCCAGGGACGAGTGGCCGGCAGGTGAAGTTTCTCTCTTCTCTCTCTCTGTTTCTCTCTCTCTCTCTCTCTCTCTTTTTCTTTCCCTCTCTCTCTTCCCTGTAGTCTGGCATTCCGAATACATAATCTGTGGAAATATGCACTTGGATAAACGCAAGAGCTTGTCTGTGAATTAAGTCAGCCCAAAAGCCATTTTGCAATATCTCACAAATGCCAATATTTCCTCTCTCACCATTCAACTCACAAGTGTATTGTAAAACTTTAATAAAACAATTTAGTCTTAAATGGTCTAACACAGACTATGTTGCCTAATATAAATATTCACTTCAATGTTTTAAGAAAACATCAGTTACAGTTAGTTAATCTATATAAATGGAAATGTCTGAACATAACATAGCATGGCACAGGTATGTTATAATTTCTAGGTTAATCAGATATGATTTCTACGTTGTAGACAATGCTTAACCATCACTCAAGTGCCACCAGTGATAGGGATAAAAGTGCCACCAGTGATAGGGATAAAAGGGAAAAAAAGCAATACAAGAATTCCTGATCTACATTCTGGTTATTCAGCCTCTCAATTATAAACATGAGCTAAAACTGCAAAGAACAAGATGGTTGAATAGGTGGTTCAACAAGATGGTTGAACTGCCTTTACACAGTTTTTTAAAAAATCACCTTTTGACCAGCTAACCACAACCTCTTTTCTCATTTATTAATATTAACCGCCACAATTCCTTAACCTTGTGCAACCCTTCTCACAGAATAAATACATGTATAAGAATAAAATTACAATAATTACATTCATAATACAATCACAGCAGTAATTACGCACAATTTATTTGGGAATATGGAAAGCAGTTTTGAAAAGAAATATTTTTAAACAGCTCAAATTCATTTCTAAAAATGAATCAAATGTTTAGAAGACATTTCATTGAGCAAGAAAGACCAAAAGAGCTCCAACACGATGGTGCTCTTTAATAACGATTTTTAACCACCCAAGGGTATAATTCTCATTGTTTCATTTAATCCTCTCTATGATTTAAGTAGCTAATTTTGCTCTTCACCAGATTTATTGCCATAAGATACACTCCTTTCATTTTTACACCATGCTTTTGATTTAACCAAGGAAATTACTGGTAAAGGATTTAAACTGGATAAAATATGCCTTTTGAGGGGCATTTCTGGAGGCAGCGTTCAGCTTAAAAACAAAGTAAACACACCCAATTTACTGTTGCCAATCAATGAGCTAACCTTAAAATAGTTTTTAAATAAAGTTTGAAACTGTAATAAAGCAATGTGATGTGTTTAAATAGCTTGTGAGATCACAATTCTCATGATTCCTAAAAACCCCTCTTTTAATGTTTAATACATTGTGTGCTTTAGTTGCTCTGTAATTGTAAAGAGCATATATGCTTAATTCCACTTAATTCCCAAGTTTCTTGAAGAAGTTTATTCACATAGAACATCTCTCTCTATTATAGATCAGGGACTGTTAAAGATATTCATTCAGTAATGTAATGTTAATAGATTACAAAAATCACATTGCTCTCTTATAAACACCCTTATAAACAATGACTTTTCCTTCTAAGTTTTAAAAATATGAAAACTTAAAAGCTCCAAGGCCATAGCCATTCACTCTTAATCATGAGGCTTCTGAGAAATTTCCAACCGACTCTTTGAGAAGAGTTTAAGTAAATTTACTCACTAATTTTACACAGTCAGTGTTTTGGGGGAAGCTGCAGAGTTTTCAGCTCCAGTCAAATTCCCAACCTAGTCATTTCTGAAAATGCCCCTTGCTTACCCAAGCTTTCCAAAAACAAACCTCTGTCCTAAAAGACCTGGATTTGAGGTATTATCACATAAAGAAGCTATAGAGAATGTTTTCCATATAAGGCATTTCATAAAGAAAAGTGTTACATTTCCAAAGAGTAGACAGAACAATGTTTGTCACCTACATTTTAAATTTTTCTTCTAATTCCAGATTCATACTATTTGATAAATTTCCTGTATTTTTTCTCTCTCACTGCCTTCATATGCCCACGCAAAGGAAAATCACAAGACCTTACTCTTCATTAGGACTCACGGGTCATACCAATCTAAATCTGATTAACTCATACTGGGAATTACCAAAATACAATTTCAATTTACAGAGAAAGATTAAAAGGTACATTTGGCATTTGTACTGCAAGTCAGTAGTGGGTGAAGGGCTATCAGTTTCAGAGTGTTATTCTTTATTTTTGTAAGCTTATATAAGTTTTAAAAGGCTTATGAAGTGAGTTTTCTAGCCAAGAAATTAGACAACTAATCAATCCCTAGAAATTCCCCACTAGAAAAGCTTATGAGTCCCTGCTGCCAGGCCCTTCAGCTTAATGAACCCACAAATATACATGTCACAAAACACAGAGGCAGAAGTGGTTTGCTTGAGAGAATCAAAGTAGAACGTTTTAAAGGATGTAGCTAAAGGAGACCCAAAATCTAAGCATTTCCTTGTCTTCTGTCTCTTTCACAAACCCAATATCCAATCCATGAATAAGTCCTGTCAGCTCTTTATGTTCAAAAATTATCTAGGCCACCTCCTTTTTCTGCAGGTTTACGGCGGCTAGGACCCTGTGGACAAATCCCAAAATCAGCCATGAGCAAGGCTTTCGTCACTGCTCAGTAATGTGGGGCTCTCAGCGTGGTCACACTCAGCCTTGACCAAACCCACCTCACATCTGAATTTCCTTGCAAATATCCTTCCAGGGTATTATAATTTTTGTCAGTGGTATGCTGTGTGGTGGAAAGCAAACTGTCTGTTGAGCACTGAGTGCTTTGTTGTCCCTCCATTTGGTCCCTAGAATCTGGCCACCCTGAATATCAATAAGCCTACCTCAGAGAATGCAGAGGTTGTCAAGTAAACCCTGGGGCTGCTAGAGGTTCATGTGAGGACTAGGAAGTTTCTGGTGAGTGAATATGACTCCCCAGCTATCATCACCATTGCCTGCACTCCACTGCATCTCAACAAGTAGCTCCTGGACCATTCTTATCACCAGGCCTTCTTAACACCAACCCTTCGTTTCTTACCTACATCCATCAATCTCAATTCTGGACTGCCTTGAGGAAGTTGTAACTGCAAGAATATGGCCTGATGGGTGCTAACATGTTTGCAGAGAGCTCGCCTAAGAAGGAGATCCCATGGAAAAAGAAGAATCATCAGGAGAGGGAAAGCAGAAGGCTGAAGCTCAGAAGAAGGAAGAGAAGAAGGCAGGACTTCACTAGACTGGTCTGGAGGAGAAGTTGCATAAATGTGAATAGAAATGCTGCTGAGCCCATGGCTAAGGACACCTTTGTTCACCTTCCCAAGAATACTTTTATATTGGATGAGTGTAGGTGCAAAATCTCCCACGAAAGCACCCTTTCTACAGTGCTATCGTATTTCCAAGAGTGTTTAGTTGGGATGACTAGTATTTGTGGTGTGATGAACATAGCATACCCAGCACTCACCCTGACCCTGATGAGCTAACCTAATCACTGGGATGCTGGACAGTGGTTGAACAAACTGAGGCCAAGGCCTTCAGTAGTGTCTTCCTCTTTAGAATCAACTTTATTTTTGGACTCTGGGCCAGAAAATTGCCTTCCAACTGAGTCCAAGTTGGAAGATGTGCTGTGAGTAAAGTAATTGGCATGGTGGTAACTGAATCCTAAAAAGGAAGTGTCTTTTTGAAAGTGTCTTCCAGAATGTAGGCAGAGTCTTCAATTAGGGCAAGATCATCAAGTCAACATCTTTTGCCATCACCTAGTGTAGTTACTCACTAAAGGAAACCAAACACTGACAATCTCCAGAATTTGACCACTTTTCTCCATTACCATGGCTACCACTCTAGTACAAACCACCATCTTTTTCACCTCCACTAATATAATAGCTTCCTAACTAACCTTCCTGCCTCCACATTTGTCCATTGTAGTCTGTTTGCACAAGTCATCCAAGGTTTATATTTTTAAAAATACATATCAGACTATTTTATTCCCCTGCTGAAAATACTTCAAAGGTGTTCCATGACACCTAGATAAAATCCAAATTTTCTATACAAGGGAATGTATTTAAGCAAAACCCTGACAGAGTGGTTAAGGCCCTCCTTGCTCCTCACGGTGTCTCCCAGGTGACAACTCCTCTACTTTCTTATAAAAAACTAAAAAACCCTGCTCCTCTCAGGGTCACTGTTTCTACTGACTTCTTAATTGCTGCTGTCCCCTACAGACCTCCTCATTACTCTCTTTCTTTTGACAAAGACTTTGGCATCTGGCTCATGGTCTTCCTCTTCAGCCCAAGCTCTGCCACCACTAGGAGGGACTCCAGTGCCAGTGCCCATCTTAACCCCTGGTCTCTGAGATTTCAGGCTCCTTATGTTCGGTTATTTTCTAGGAACTTTTGAACTCGATTACCTCCAAAATCGGTTATTAAAATATCCCACAAATTCTCTCTTTTCAGCTGGCTAAAGTATTCCAACTTAAACCCCACTGAGATTTCTATTTTGTTAAGCAGTCTTCTTGCTTCCAAACTATTTTTTCAGTACTTTCTTCCTTAGCCATCTTTTACTCCATGACCTACAATTCAAGTAGGTTTTAAACACTTTAAATTTGCTTGTCCTCTTGTTACTACAACTTCTATTCTTCATATAGAAAAAGTCACAGAATAAAATAGAATGATTCCACTTTAAACTCATGTTTACCAACCCTAAGAGGCTTCCAGCATTACCTGGCATTCCAATTAATGATGCACTGTTCAAGTCACTCTCTCCCTCTCCAAAGTGGCTTCAATTCTCCTTCACTCCTCGAAACTCCAATCCTCTTGCTCCCCATACAATATCAGCATACAACTCCTAAATATTATTTGCATAAAAGGTTAAAATTTAAACGTTCATAGAATGTCAAAAATGTACATTTTTCAATTAAAAAAAATAGAAAGTAAGTGTAGTAATCACAAGCCCATAGAAAGAAGATAGTCAAGTGACTAGTTCTATCGGACAGAAGGAAGAAACAAATTCAAAGAAAATGCATAAAACATAGAAAGTAATTTACCATGGCACAAATAAATCCAAATATTTTGGTAACTTTACAAATACAAATAGATGGATTGGGGCAAGGGGAGGGATAGCATTAGGACGAATACCTAATGCATGTGGGGCTTAAAACCTAGACGACAGGTTGATCGGTGCAGCAAACCACCATAGCACATGTATACTTATGTAACAAACCTTCACATTCTGCACATGTATGTCAGAACTTAAAATAATAAAAAAAAGACTAAAATTTCATTTAAATGACAGAGACTTCAGATTAGAATTTTTAAAATAAAATCTAGCTATGTGCAGTTTGTGAGATATACCTAAACCATAACGACACAGACAAGTTGAAAGTAAAGTGATGAAAATATGTATACCAGGCAAATAATAAACAAAAAAGGTGGTACATTTACTTCCCTATCATTCAAAATCAACCTTAATGCAAAAATAATCACTGAGGATAGAGTCAGTACATGATAAAAGAATAACTCTCCAGGAGTATACAGCATATTTAAATTACAAAAAAGAAAAATTGACAGAACTACAAACGGGTATTTGAAAAATCTGGAATTATGGTGGGAAAACTTTAATATATTTCTCTTAATAATAATAAACACATACAGCATTCAATATCATTAACATTTGTCAGGTACTACTTTAAGCTCTTTGCGTAATAATTCATTTACCCCAACTCAGCATCTCCACTTGGATGTCTAAATAGACTATCAATCTTAACACACCCAAAATCAAACTTCTAATTTTTATCATCATAATTTGTCCCACTCATAGTCTTTCCCATCTCAAGTGATACTCTCTTGTTCCAGTTGCCCTAGCCAAATACAGTGGAGTGTTCCTTATTCCTCACTTTCTCTCATACTCCATATCCAATAGGTCAGGAAGTCCTGTTGACTCTATCTTCAAAGTATACCAATCACCTCTCACCCCGACCTCTGCTACCCTCGAGCCCAAGCCATTATCATCTTCTTCCTATATTACTTCAGTAGCTTCATAACTGGTCTCCATGATTCTACACTTTCCTCCATACCATTCTGTTCTCAACACAGACATTGGGATGATTATTTTAGAATGCATGCCAGTTCAAATATTTGCTCAAATACCTCTGACTTCTCATTTTATTTCGAGTGACTGTCAAAAGCTTACATATCTTACAAGGCACTGTGAACATAATGACTTACAAGGCATTATGCGTGTAGCTCCCTCTCACCTATCAGACCACTTATGCTACTGTTCACTCGCTTGCTCACACCTTTCCAAAACATGGTTGAATTTTACATTATGCCAACCATAGTCTGGTCCTGTGACTTTTGCACTGGCTCTTTCCTCTGCCCACAAGACTCTTGCTCCAGATATCAGCATGACTAGCTTCCTCAATTTCTCCAGGTTTCTATTCAGATGCCATCAGTTCGATGAGGCTTAGCATGGCCACCTTATTTAAAATTAGAACCTGACTCCTGCCTGAACTTAATCCTTCCACCCAAGACAGTCTAAGCATTAGGAGGGAGGCGATTTTTGCATACACCATTCACTTATATATCACATGTGCCAAGAGCAAAACTGGCACAGAATAGGCAGTCAGTGAATATTTGTTAAATTAGTACATGAATGAGCAATTCATTTTTCAATTCAATTTTGAGCAAAAACAGAAAATCACTAGCAGTATATTACTTCATTTAGCATATCAGTATTACAGATGAGGAAACAGGCACAAATAGGCTAAGTAACTTGCCCAAGTTTACATAGCTAGAGAGTGCTAGAAGAGGGATTTTCTTTTATTTCCCCGACACGCACATTTCTTAGACTCCTGTACTGTACTGACACTCAATTATTGCTCCTCAACCATTGAGAAATAAAGCAAACAATAACAACAAAAAGATTGCGACTAGAATATTTGAGTAACAAAGTAAGCAAATGAGGCATGTATAAAAATTCATTCCTAACAGAGAAAATTCATATTTTAAGCATATATAACATATTTCCAAAAATAAACCATGTTACAGATCAAAGAAAATTTAACATCAAAGACTCAACATAATACAGAACACATTATTTTACTCAAATGCAATAAAATTAGAAGTTAATAAATTAAACACAGTGTATTAGTCTGTTTTCATGCTGCTGATAAAGACATACTCAAGACTGCAAATAAAAAGAGGTTTAATTGGACTTACAGTTCCATATGGCTGGGAAAGCCTCAGAATCATGGCTGGAGGTAAAAGGCACTTCTTACATGGCGGCAGCAAGAGAAAATGAGGAAGATGCAAAAGCAGAAACCCCTGATAAAATCACAGATCTCATGAGACTTTTTCACTACCATGAGAACAGTATGGGGGAAACTGCCCCCATGATTCAAATTATGTCTCACTGGGTCACTCCCACAATACGTGGAAATTATGAGAGTACAATTCAAGATGAGATTTGGGTGGAGACACACAGCCAAACCATACTAGATAAAGATAATACAGAGATGGAACCTAAAAACCATACTTCTAAATACTTCATGCATTAAAAAGCCATCATAGAAATTTGGATCAGAAAGAAACATAGGCTGGGCATAGTGGCTCATGCCTGTAATCCCAACACTTTGGGAGACTGAGGCAGGAGGATCACCTGAGGTCAGGAGTTTGAGACAGCCTGGCCAAAATGGTGAAACTCTGTTTCTACTAAAAATACAAAAATTAGCCAGGCATGATATGTACGCCTGTAATCCCAGCTACTCTGGAAGCTGAGGCAGGAGAATTGCTTGAACCCAGGAGGCGGAGATTGAAGTGAGCCGAGATCACGCCAGTGCACTCCAGCCTGGGTGACAGGGCAAGATAAGACTCTGTCTCAAAAAAGAAAACAAAAAGAAAACAAAAAGAAAAGAAAAAAAAAGGAAAGTAAAAAGCACTAGATATATAAATTTCCGGGTGTAGTAACATTTGCTTCTTTTAATGTCTTAAATGTAGGTTAGAAAACAAGAAAGACCACAAATATGTGATCTATTTGTTCTCAAGAATCTGAAAACATAATTTACAGCAAATATAAAAATGTAAAAGCAGGAAATAAAAATTAGAGCACAAAATAAAGAAAACAAAAAGAAATATGATTCCCAAAACCTGGAGCTACTTCTTTGAAAAGACTGTAAAATACCCAAGTCACTGGCAGTACTGATCAAGAAAATGAGACAGTAAAAATAAACAGTATCATGTATAAAATAAGGCATAATAACAGAGATAATAAAGATTTCATAATATGAAAATACGATAACTCTATGCCAAAAAGTTTTTAAACTTAGACAAAATTGAACAAATGTATGGGAAATATGAATTATGTAAAGTGACACAAGAAGAAATATAAAGCTTTAAGAGATTTATAACCATTAAAAAATTGGAGTCAATGGTTTAAAATCTACCCACAAAATCAAAAGAGAAAAACACTTGCTGCAAGCAGAAAACCTTATACCGTATATATATTCTTCAAAACTATCAACAAACATATACTCTCTAATCCCAACAATTTTCAAGGACAGAAAATAAAGAACACTTCCCTAACTCATTGTATGATGCTCATATGATCTTGATGCAAAATCTGAGCAAGAACAGTACAAAAAGCAAAAGGAAATCTAGAGGCCAATCTCACTTATAACCAAAAATACAAATATTCTAAAAAAAAATACTAGAAAACCAAATCAAGGATTTTGTGTATATAACACATGAGTAATCTAAGTAGGGATTTCCCAGAACTATAGGAGGTTTACCATTAGAAGACAGATTAATGCACTTCACTTAAACATGAACAGAGGCATTTATCTTTACTCCTTCCTTATACATTACTAAAATGACCAAATGGTTACTTTTTTAGGCTATTAATCCAGAAGGCAAACAGAAAAAGAGAGCAGATGACAGGAGGTAACAAAGAGGCTCACTCCATGCCCAAACTCCTACAGTGAAGCCACCTTTGGGTGTGTCCCAACCACACACTCACAGAGCATCCAGGAAGCCTGGTCAGGCCCCACTCTAAGGTAGAAACAGCCTTAACAACAAACAAAATCCTGGCATGTGTGGCAACACGGATGAACCCAGAGGACATTATGTTATGGGAAATAAGTAATGCACAGAAAGATAAATACTACATGGCCTCACTTATTTGTGGAATCCAAAAAAGTCAAACTCATTGAAACAGACAGTAGAGTGGTTGTAATTTTCCATTATGGGGATGGCAGGTGGAGGGGTAGATTGAGGAGATGTTGGTCACGCACAAAATTTCAGTTCAGAGGAGTCAGTCCAGGAGATCTATTGTACAAGATCTATTGTACCACATGGTGACTATAGTTAATAACAATGTATTGTATACTTGAAAATCACTGAGATACATTTTAAGTTTTCTCACCACAAAAACATGATAAATATGTGAGGTAATACATATTTTAAATAGCTCTTTTTAGTCAATCCACAATGTAGACATATTTTTAAACATCATATATATATATTTTTGTCAATTAAAAAACAAAAATATTTTTGAAAATTTTCAGAAAGAGTTGAAACTGTTTCAAAATAAATAGGTTTTTAAATGAAAAAAAGAGATAACTCTATATTACATTAAACTCTAATAACATTTTCAGGAAATGAAAATCTCAAACAATATATCTCATTGGCACCCTTCCCCAGGGGCTACAATATTTAGATAGTATCTAAACATGAAAATATTTAGGCATCATAGTAGTAGAAGCATATCATTCAGAAATATGGAGATAAATGCCTGAAGTGGGGGTTGGGGGGGAAAGCAGCTCAAATGTTTGAGGTTTGTCAGTCTTGCTACTGGTGAGCAGGATTTGGAATGGAAATGGTGGCACAAAGAACATAGATTTGGGAGGATAAGCCTCGCAGTACAATTTTGCTTTTTAAACAATGTACCTTTATTCCTTTAATAATAATAAAGGTTCACTTTTTTTTTTTTTTTTTTTTTTTTTTTGAGACGGAGTCTTGCTCTGTCGCCCAGGCTAGAGTGCAGTGGCCGGATCACTTTTTAAAAGGCAATGTAAATAATCACATTAACAATTTAAAGAAACACCATATATTATTCTATGTACAATAAAAGCATTTAATAGAATTCAACGTCCAGCCACGTTAAAATGTCCTAGAAAAACAAGATTATAAGATAACTTTCTTAACTTGATAAAACACTGATATGGTTTGGATCTGTGTCCCCACCACATCTCATGTTGAACTGTAATCCCCAGTATTGGAGGTGGGGCCTGATGGGAGGTGACTGGATCGTGAGGGTGGTCTCACGAATACTTTAGCACCATCCCCTTGGTGCTATTCTCCTGGTACAGTTCTCAGGAGATCTGGTCATTTAAAAGTGTATAGCACCTCCCTCTTCTCTGCCTCCTGCTCTGGCCATGTGAAGTGCTTGCTATCGCTCTGCCTTCTGCTCATGATTGTAAATTTCTCCCCAGAAGCCAAGCAGATGCCAGCATCATGTTACCTATACAGCCTGTGGAACCATGAGTCAATTAAAACTCTTTTTTAAAAATATATTATCCAGTCTTAGGTATTTCTTTACAGTATTGCAAGAACAGACTAATACAAAGACATTTACCATGAACCTACAACAAATATCATCATATTAATAAAATATTATTGAGCATTTACTGTCAGGCAATAACAACCCTTTGAGATACATTTATTATACTCATTGGCATATGAGTATACTGAGGCACAGAAACATGCGTTAACTTAGCCAGCAGTTGCATAAGGAGTAAGTGGCCAAGCCAGGATTTAAATTCAGGCTGTCTAGATCCACCACCCACACTGTTAAGGGCTAAACTATACCATCTTTCATATCGAAGGAAAGTTAGAGTCACATGCTTCGACGTCACAAAAAAATCAAGGATGCCCGATTTCGCAGCTTCTACTTAACATTACGAAGCTCCTACAGGGTGTGGCATGGAAATAAAAATAAAAGTATAAAGATTTAAATGGAAAACACAGGCTGAGGGCAGTGGCTCATGCCTGTAATCTCAACATTTTGGAAGACTGAGGCAGGAGGACTGCTTGAGCCTAGGAATTCAAGACCAGCTTGGGCAACATAGGGAGACTCTGTTTCTACAAAAATAAAAATAAAAAATAAAAAATAAACTGGATGTGGTGGTGTGCCCAGGTAGTGCTATCTACCAGGGACCCTGTCTCTATTCAAAAAAAAAAAGATAAAAACAGAACTACCATTATCTTCAGATATGATTGTCTACATAGAAATTGAAGATAATCTACAAAACATTACAACTAATAAGAAAGTTCTAAAATGGGTGCTAAATATAAAATCAATATAAAATTCAATTCATCTTTCTATCCATCAGTGACAATCAGAAACATAATTTTATAATATACCATAAGCAAGAGAAATAAAATCTATAATTTATCTGTTAGTAAATCCAAGAAAAAGGATGTAAGATCATTACAAAGACATTTATAAAGCTTTATTGAGAGCTATGGAGTTGTATAAATAAATGAAGCTATGCAATGTTCATAAACAGGAAGAATTAATATTATAAAGATGCAAATTCACCCCCATATTGATCTCTAACTTCAACACAATAACAATCAAAACTCTCCCAGAAACTGTTATGGAGCTTGATACACTAATCCTATAACCATATTATATACATATATTTAATAAAAGTTTAAAAGTCTGCGTGGTACTGATAGACATCAACTATAGGAATGATGAAGGCTTCAGTTAAAATTGTAACATTTACTTCCTTAAGAAAAAGGTTAGCAATCTGAAGCAAATATGGCAAAATGTTAATGTATGTTAAATCTGTGTAGCCAGTACATGAGCTTTTATTATAACATTTTCTGAACTTCTTTCATTTTGAAATTTTGCCGAATTTAAGTATTTTCAGAAGGAAAGTCAGTGATGTTGAGTGCTGCTGTGAGAACAGATAACTGTTAAATCATCCTTTAGATTTGCTATTATAGACATCACAGTTGACTAGCAGGAGCTGATGATGTGAGATGAAGGGGCCAGAACATGACTGAATTGGGTTGAGAAATCAGTACCATAAGTAAATGGAGACAGTGAATATAGATTAGGTCATTAAAAAGCCCATGGGTTTTTTTTTTTTTAACTAATTCAACAAAAATGAATTGCAAGTTGTGTTTATGGCACATAAAGCTTTGTAAAACTATCTCTGTTCTCAAAGAGCTAACATTTTAGTGAGGCTGTTTTATCAGTCATCTTCTCACCCTTCAGTGGCATGTCTACTCTGAAGGCTCTGTGGTATCGTGGTGTGGGAGAGGGGTCTGGCCTGCAATGGTCCTGCACTGGCAGCAGGAGCCATGCTCTCTGGTTGCTGCCTTCAGTCCCACCGACATCCTTGGGATGTTTGTGATTCTAGTGCATTTCCAGTCCCATGGCTTATGCTGCCATCCACAGCTGAAACTTTTTATCACAATCATGAAGCACTTCGTCATCTTCTAGTCTTCTTTCAGTCCTTCATCATTTCCCAGGATGTGGCAGGGACTCTGGGCAACTTTTAGGTGCTTTTTAATGTCATGGTAGAGCTTAGTACATGGAGAGAGTGCTACATCAACTTAAAATGGCTTCCTTTCCATGTTACTGCTGCCTGGAGAGTCAGCCAGGGTGGGTGGAGGTGAAGAGGTCCCAGGTCTCCTTCCAATGAGCACTCACCTGCACCAACTTGTCTTGCTTTTGTTCCAAATATCCACTGTCCTTAACTCAAGAAACCTACTTTAGGCAAGAGAGAGGAGCAGCAGCGAGTCTCTCTTTTTCCATTTAGTTCTGTATTCCACCAAGATTAAGGTTGTTGAACTTCAGAGCTAAAAATCAGTTCTTCTGTCCTCTAGTTCCTTCTCCCTACCATCATCAATATTTTATTATTAAAATGTTCAAACATACAGAAAAGTTGAAAGAATTTTCCAGTGGACACCCACATACTTATCATCTGGCTTCTACACTTAACATTTTGTCCAACTCTCTTTATCATATATCTATCCTCCATCAGCCTGCCATTGTTTTTTAATACATTTCAAAATAAAATTGCAGAGATCAGTACACTTCACCCCTAAACCTGCAGCATGCACATCATTAACTAGAGCTTAATAATTATTTATAGTTATTTTGGGCAAAATATTTATGTAGTAAAATCGCAAATATTAATGCACTATACAATGAGTTTTGACAAATGCACTTACTGGGTAACTGCATCCCCTGCTCATCCCCTGAAACAGTTTCCTCGTACCCATTCATAGTCAAAACTTGCCCCCTCTCCAGATCATTTTTAAGAAGGGTCTAGAAAGTTCCTCTCCTGGAATTTTCCATCAACTAGAAACATGATCCCTTCTCTACCATAATCTCCCTTCTCATGAGTCCTGAGCACTTCTAGTGGAGAGAGATGGCTGCAAATGAAATTCTATGATTCCTGCAGAGAGCAGGGTAGTAATCATGGCTCCTTCAGAAATTTCCTTTCCACCCTCCCCAACTAATCCTTTGGCTTATTTTCAATCTGCCCCAGACCCAAAGGCTTATAGATTTTCTCACCCATATACCATTGCATACAAAATTTCATGTGAAGAGGTGAAAAGCCCACACTGTAAAAGGGAGTCTCCCCTGACTTCCTCAAGCTACACCATATCTGCGGAATATATAAATGTACAGCACATTTCTTAATAATGCACTTTGATTAGAAATTTTTGTCTGTGGCCCACTCTCTGTCCCTAGGTAAATCGATAACCAAATCATCCACATTAGTGTTTATGTTACAGGAGCTTTGGGGTGTCACTTTTCTGGCCAGAATCTTGTGGCTCGTGGTGTCTTTGCCCAAGTTCTGCTCAGGCCTGCTGGGCTAGTTCTGCCCACTCGTCCTGGCAGGCTGCACTCGACTCATGCTACCAGCCTGGATCCCATGTGTCCAAGGAAGTCTGTGAGTCAGGCATGGAGCAGCAAGGGGTGTGTGAGTGTGAGGTCTGGCCACTGCGCAGTCAGATATGCCGGCTGCTGCCACGGGGCAGTCAGCTCCAGGTCCTGGCATGGGTGCCAGTTCTCTGAAAGGTTGTGGCTGGACCAGGTGCCCCACAAGCAGCTTCCCTAGCTGGCACTGGGGAATGTGGTGGCACCTGAAAGCTTGGAGATGCCAGGAACTGCAGGACCCCAAACAGGGAGTCACAGCCCTGGCTCCAGGAGCTCCCAGGTCTGGGCTCCCCAAAGGGCTGCAGCTCTTCTCTCCTTCTTTTTGCCCACAACGTGGTGAGCAAGGCGCATGTTGCAGCACTGTTTATGTGATAGCTCTTTTAGCCTCACCATTTGGCAGGTCCCAAGTTCTTGTCCTGCACCCAGGAAGAATAAGGTACACGGACAAGTGAAGGGTGAGCAAGACGAAGCTTCTAGCAGAGAGGGTGGTTCCTCTCTGCAGGCAGGTCGTCCCAACAAGTGCTCACCTCCCAGGAGAAAGGGTAGCTCCTCTCTGCAGCTGGTCTTCTGGTTGTCTGCTCTGCTCTGGCTGCGGCCAGAGCTTTTACGGGCCTCAGAGGGGAAGAAGTGCACGCTGATTGGTACATGGGCAGCCATGGGCGGGCCCGGAAAAGACACCACTCTGGTCCACAGGACTGACAGCCCAGCCCCCAGACTTCAGGCCCTCCTTGGCACCCAGCTGCCCTCAGTCCTCCCTCAGCTTGCCCCATATCCTGTGCTTGTCAGCCAACAAAGTCCAGAAAAGACTGAGGCAGCAGGGGACTGGTATGTCAGCATTGCCCTGAGTGTGAGCACACCCAGCCAGGCTGTGACGGTGCCCAGGCTCGGCCCCAAGTCTGCTCCAAGATCAGAGTGGGCACCGGGAGCAGGGAGAGGCCAGGCAGCAGGACCAGACACGCCGAATCTGCAGGGTCAAGGGGGGTCTTCCTGGGCTCCCAAGGGTGCAGACTGCAGAGATGCCTGGGTCCTGTGCCTGGGAGAGTGAGGCTCCCATCCACTCCATGGAGCTTGCAGGCAGCCCCAGCTATGCCTTCCCACTGCAGCCGACGTGATGACAACAGTCACTCCAGAAGGCCCACCACTGCCGTCATTTACACCCCCTTTTTGGCCTCTTCAGGAATATGGTCATCTCGTTTCCTCCCAAACAAATGAAGCATAGAATAAAAATGCAGTATGCTTTCTATTTAGGAGGTGAGGTAGCACTGAAGGTAATGCCTAGCTCTACCTGTACTGACCTTGAAAGCTGACAATCAAGCCCTTCTCCTGGCCAAGGCCACAGCTATTATTTGAAAGCCATCTGGCTCCTGTACTTGCAGCTGAGTACAGGAGGAGGCTGAGGTAGGAGGATCCCCTGAGCCCAGGAATTCGAGGCCAGCCTGGACAACGTAAGAAGACCTAGTCTCTATAAAGAAAAAAAACCATCTGGAATACATAAATACACATTGTTACAACGATGTTTTTAAAAAAGATACAAAAGCATCACTATGTTTAGATCACTCATTTGTTCATTTTAAACTTAAGACTATGAAAATTAAATTACGTTTACTGAAAAAAAGTTACTCTGCATATACAATAAGGTATTCACTTCTTTTATGAAATATTTTAAACAAATAGAAGGGTCCACTTACAATCATTGGGGCATTATATCTTTCAAAAATACTTTATTTTATTAGGAAAGCAAATCCTTTCTCTTATGCTTTAGTAAATAAGAAAAGCACACTTTGTGAGCTTCATTTCAACAGTAACTAAGAGACATTTGGCAACAGTAGGAGCACAAATCTGTTAACCATGGTACTTTTGTAATAAACAAATAGTATTAAATGAATTTATGTATTATATTAAACAAGTGTTCTGGATAATTAACATTTGATTTCTATTTATTCCAGGGTCTTTAAAATGGTGATGGCCACACTTGTTCTATTAGGAAAACTCTTTAAAGAGAGAAAGCCTCAAAACGCTTGTTGTCAAGGATGTTTCACTGGAATTACAGAGCACATGAAGAATAGTGAATGTGACTGTATCAACTTCAGACTCCCACGTTAAATACAAAACAGTATCTGTCAGAACCATAAACTATCTTAAAAGAGAAAGAGGAGTTTTCATGGATAGGCTTTAAAGTCTCAAAAAATAACAATAATTTCCTTCCGTATCTCTCTGTTGCTTATTCAAGCTAACCTACTTCCTGATCCTCTCCCACGTCACCACTAATCTTTATTGAACACCACTGCTGCCCCTGAAAAGGATATTCCAGGAACATGCTAAACTTGTGACTGCAAAGACACAACTGCCAAGACACAGTTCAGAAAAGATACACGAATCTACACCCTCCACAGGAAATTAGCAATTCCCAGTATTAAATTGCTTGCTTGTTGTTGTATATTGTCAGTTTGGTTTTGACTCGGTTTGTTTTTGTGAGGAATACTGAAAATTCTCTTGTATAATTTAAGAAGGTAAGAAAGAAAATGCCAAACTTAATTTCCACCCTAACTCTCCATTTTGATATTGTGGCCAACCAAAATTGAGATTTAGCATCCCCACACACTGACTACCGCCCTATTATTCCTCTACCCTCTACTCTCCATCCAAGAAAAAACCAGGAACTACTAAAGGAGTTAGAGTGGATGCCCTTTAAGTCAACTGATATCAACTGTAGTATTATCCGAGGCAAGGAAAGTCCAAGTATAAGAATATTGAGGGGCGGAGCAAGATGGCCGAATAGGAACAGCTCCAGTCTCCAGCTCCCAACACGAGCGACACAGAAGACAGGTGATTTCTGCATTTTCAGCTGAGGTACTGGATTTATCTCACTAGGGAGTGCTGGACAATCGGTGCTAGTCAGCTGTTGCAGCCCAACCAGCGAGAGCTGAAGCAGGGCGAGGCATCGCCTCACCTGGGAAGCGCAAGGGGGAAGGGAATCCCTTTTCCTAGCCAGGGGAACTGAGACACACAACACCTGGAAAATCGGGTAACTCCCACCCCAATACTGCTCTTTAAGCAAACGGGCACACCAGGAGATTATATCCCACACTTGGCCGGGAGGGTCCCACGCCCAGGGAGCCTTCCTCATTGCTAGCACAGCAATCCACGATCTAACTGCAAGGCAGCAGCCAGGCCGAGGGAGGGGTGCCCGCCATTGCTGAGGCTTAAGTAGGTTAACAAAGCCCTGGGAAGATAGAACTGGATGGAGCTCACAGCAGCTCAAGGAGGCCTGCCTGTCTCTGTAGACTCCATCTCTGGGGACAGGGCACAGCTAAACAACAACAACAACAACAACAACAAAAAGCAGCAGAAACCTCTGCAGACGCAAACGACTCTGTCTGACAGTTTTGAAGAGAGCAGTGGATCTCCCAACACGGAGATTGAGATCTGAGAACGGACAGACTGCCTGCTCAAGTGGGTCCCTGACCCCTGAGTAGCCTAACTGGGAGACATCCTCCACTAGGGGCAGACTGACACCCCACACCTCACATGGTGGAGTACACCCCTGAGAGGAAGCTTCCAAAGCAAGAATCACACAGGTACACTCGCTGTTCAGCAGTATTCTATCTTCTGCAACCTCTGCTGCTGACACCCAGGCAAACAGAGTCTGGAGTGGATGTCCAGCAATCTCCAACAGACCTACAGCTGGGGAACCTGACTATTAGAAGGAAAACTAACAAACAGGAAGGACATCCACACCAAAACCCCATCAGTACGTCACCATCATCAACGACCAGAGGCAGATAAAACCACAAAGATGGGGAAAAAGCAGGGCAGAAAAGCTGGAAATTCAAAAAATAAGAGCGCATCTCCCCCTCCAAAGGAACGCAGCTCATCGCCAGCAACGGATCAAAGCTGGACGGAGAATGACTTTGAGGAGATGAGAGAAGAAGGCTTCAGACCATCAAACTTCCCAGAGCTAAAGGAGGAATTACGTACCCAGCGCAAAGAAACTAAAAAACTTGAAAAAAGAGTGGAAGAATTGATAACCAGAATAATTAATGCAGAGAAGGCCATAAACGAACCGACAGAGATGAAAACCATGACACGAGAAATACGTGACAAATGCACAAGCTTCAGTAACCGACTCGATCAACTGGAAGAAAGAGTATCAGCGATTGAGGATCAAATGAATGAAATGAAGCGAGAAGAGAAATCTAAAGAAAAAAGAAGAAAAAGAAATGAACAAAGCCTGCAAGAAGTCTGGGATTATGTAAAAAGACCAAATCTATGTCTGATTGGGGTGCCTGAAAGTGAGGGAGAAAATGGAACCAAGTTGGAAAACACTCTTCAGGATATCATCCAGGAGAACTTCCCCAACCTAGTAGGGCAGGCCAACATTCAAATTCAGGAAATACAGAGAACACCACAAAGATACTCCTCAAGAAGAGCAACTCCAAGACACATAATTGCCAGATTCACCAAAGTTGAAATGAAGGAAAAAATGTTAAGGGCAGCCAGAGAGAAAGCTCGGGTTATGCACAAAGGAAAGCCCATCAGACTAACAGCAGATCTCTCGGCAGAAACTCTCCAAGCCAGAAGACAGTGGGGGCCAATATTCAACATTCTTAAAGAAAAGAATTTTAAACCCAGAATTTCATATCCAGCCAAACTAAGTTTCAAAAGTGAAGGAGAAATAAAATCCTTTACAGATAAGCAAATGCTTAGAGATTTTGTCACCACCAGGCCTGCCTTACAAGATACCCTGAAGGAAGCACTAAATGTGGAAAGGAACAACCGGTACCAGCCATTGCAAAAACATGCCAAAATGTAAAGACCATCAAGGCTAGGAAGAAACTGCATCAACTAACGAGGAAAATAACCAGTTAATATCATAATGGCAGGATCAAGTTCACATATAACAATATTAACCTTAAATGTAAATGGACTAAATGCTCCAATTAAAAGACACAGACTGGCAAATTGGATAAAGACTCAACACCCATCAGTCTGCTGTATGCAGGAGACCCATCTCACATGCAGAGACATACATAAGCTCAAAATAAAGGGATGGAGGAAGATCTACCAAGCAAATGGAGAACAGAAAAAAGCAGGGGTTACAATATTAGTCTCTGATAAAACAGACTTTAAACCATCAAAGATCAAAAGAGACAAAGAAGGCCATTACATAATGGTAAAGGGATCAATTCAACAGGAAGAGCTAACTCTCCTAAATATATATGCACCCAATACAGGAGCACCCAGATTCATAAGCAAGTCCTTAGAGACTTACAAAGAGACTTAGACTCCCATACAATAATAATGGGAGACTTCAACACCCCACTGTCAACATTAGACAGATCAACGAGACAGAAAGTTAACAAGAATATACAGGAATTGAACTCATCTCTGCAGCAAGCAGACCTAATAGGCATCTACAGAACTCTCCACCCCAAATCAACAGAATATACATTCTTCTCAGCACCACATCACACTTATTCCAAAATTGACCACATAATTGGAAGTAAAGCACTCCTCACCAAATGTACAAAAACAGAAATTATAACAAACTGTCTCTCAGATCACAGTGCAATCAAACTAGAACTCAGGACTAAGAAACTCAATCAAAACCGCTCAACTACATGGAAACTGAACAACCTGCTCCTGAATGACTACTGGGTACATAACGAAATGAAGGCAGAAATAAAGATGTTCTTTGAAACCAATGAGAACAAAGATACAACATACCAGAATCTCTGGGACACATTTAAAACAGTGTGTAGAGGGAAATTTATAGCACTAAATGCCCACAAGAGAAAGCAGGAAAGATCTAAAATGGACACTCTAACATAACAATTAAAAGAACTAGAGAAGCAAGAGCAAACACAGTCAAAAGCTAGCAGAAGGCAAGAAATAACTAAGATCAAAGCAGAACTGAAGGAGATACAGACACAAAAAACCCTCCAAAATATAAATGAATCCAGGAGTTGGTTTTTTGAAAAGATCAACAAAATTGATCGACCGCTAGCAAGACTAATAAAGAAGAAAAGAGAGAAGAATCAAATAGACACAATAAAAAATGATAAAGGGGATATCACCACCGACCCCACAAAAATACAAACTACCATCAGAGAATACTATAAACACCTCTATGCAAATAAACTAGAAAATCTAGAAGAAATGGATAATTTCCTGGACACTTACACTCTTCCAAGACTAAACCTGGAAGAAGCTGAATCCCGGAAGAGACCAATAGCAGGCTCTGAAATTGAGACAATAATTAATAGCCTACCAACCAAAAAAAGGCCAGGACCAGATGGATTCACAGCTGAATTCTACCAGAGGTACAAGGAGGAGCTGGTACCATTCCTTCTGAAACTATTCCAATCAATAGAAAAAGAGGGAATCCTCCCTAACTCATTTTATGAGGCCAACATCATCCTGATACCAAAGCCTGGCAGAGACACAACAAAAAAAGAGAATTTTAGAACAATATCCCTGATGAACATTGATGCAAAAATCCTCAATAAAATACTGGCAAACCGGATCCAGAAGCACAGCAAAAAGCTTATCCACCTTGCTCAAGTGGGCTTCATCCCTGGGATGCAAGGCTGGTTCAACATTCGCAAATCAATAAACGTAATCCAGCATATAAACAGAACCAAAGACAAAAACCACATGATTGTCTCAACAGATGCAGAAAAGGCCTTCAACAAAATTCAATAGCCCTTCATGCTAAAAACACTCAATAAATTCGGTATTGATGGAACATATCTCAAAATAATAAGAGCTATTTATGACAAACCCACAGCCAATATCATACTGAATGGGCAAAAACTGGAAAAATTCCCTTTGAAAACTGGCACAAGACAGGGATGCCCTCTCTCACCACTCCTATTCAACATAGTGTTGGAAGTTCTGGCTAGGGCAATCAGGCAAGAGAAAGAAATCAAGGGTATTCAGTTAGGAAAAGAAGAAGTCAAATTGTCCCTGTTTGCAGATGACATGATTGTATATTTAGAAAACCCCATCGTCTCAGCCCAAAATCTTCTTAAGCTGATAAGCAACTTCAGCAAAGTCTCAGGATACAAAATTAATGTGCAAAAATCACAAGCATTCTTATACACCAGTAACAGACAAGCAGAGAGCCAAATCAGGAATGAACTTCCATTCACAATTGCTTCAAAGAGAATCAAATACCTAGGAATCCAACTTACAAGGGATGTAAAGGACCTCTTCAAGGAGAACTACAAACCACTGCTCAGTGAAATCAAAGAGGACACAAACAAATGGAAGAACATACCATGCTCATGGATAGGCAGAATCAATATTGTGAAAATGGCCATACTGCCCAAGGTAATTTATAGATTCAATGCCATCCCCATCAAGCTACCAATGAGTTTCTTCACCGAATTGGAAAAAACTGCTTTAAAGTTCATATGGAACCAAAAAAGAGCCCGTATTGCCAAGACAATCCTAAGTCAAAAGGACAAAGCCGGAGGCGTCACGCTACCTGACTTCAAACTATACTACAAGGCTACAGTAACCAAAACAGCATGGTACTGGTACCAAAACAGAGATATAGACCAATGGAACAGAACGGAGCCTTCAGAAATAATGCCACACATCTACAACCATCTGATATTTGACAAACCTGAGAAAAACAAGAAATGGGGAAAGGATTCCCTATTTAATAAATGGTGCTGGGAAAATTGGCTAGCCATAAGTAGAAAGCTGAAACTGGATCCTTTCCTTACTCCTTATACGAAGATTAATTCAAGATGGATTAGAGACTTAAATGTTAGACCTAATACCATAAAAACCCTAGAAGAAAATCTAGGTAGTACCATTCAGGACATAGGCATGGGCAAGGACTTCATGTCTAAAACACCAAAAGCAACGGCAGCAAAAGCCAAAATTGACAAATGGGATCTCATTAAACTAAAGAGCTTCTGCACAGCAAAAGAAACTACCATCAGAGTGAACAGGCAACCTACAGAATGGGAGAAAATTTTTGCAATCTACTCATCTGACAAGGGGCTAATATCTAGAACCTACAAAGAACTCAAACAAATTTACAAGAAAAAAACAAACAACCCCATCAAAAAGTGGGCAAAGGATATGAACAGACATTTCTCAAAAGAAGACATTCATACAGCCAACAGACACATGAAAAAATGCTCATCATCACTGGCCATCAGAGAAATGCAAATCAAAACCACAATGAGATACCATCTCACACCAGTTAGAATGGCAATCATTAAAAAGTCAGGAAACAACAGGTGCTGGAGAGGATGTGGAGAAATAGGAACACTTTTACACTGTTGGTGGGATTGTAAACTAGTTCAACCATCATGGAAAAGAGTATGGCGATTCCTCAAGGATCTAGAACTAGAAGTACCATATGACCCAGCCATCCCATTACTGGGTATATACCCAAAGGATTACAAATCATGCTGCTATAAAGACACATGCACACGTATGTTTATTGTGGCACTATTCACAATAGCAAAGACTTGGAATCAACCCAAATGTCCATCAGTGACAGACTGGATTAAGAAAATGTGGCACATATACACCATGGAATACTATGCAGCCACAAAAAAGGATGAGTTTGAGTCCTTTGTAGGGACATGGATGCAGCTGGAAACCATTATTCTCAGCAAACTATCGCAAGAACAGAAAACCAAACACCGCATGTTCTCATTCATAGGTGTGAACTGAACAATGAGATCACTTGGACTCGGAAAGGGGAACATCACACACCGGGGCCTATCACGGGGATGGGGGAGGGGGGAGGGATTGCATTCGGAGTTATATCTGATGTACATGACGAGTTGATGGGTGCTGAGGAGTTGATGGGTGCTGACGAGTTGATGGGTGCAGCACACCAACATGGCACAAGTATACATATGTAACAAACCTGCACATTATGCACATGTACCCTAGAACTTAAAATATAATTTAAAAATAAATAAATAATAAATAAATAGAGAATATCAAAGGTTGCTCCTTTTCAAAAAATAATGTCAAATTGTTAATAGAAGGATCCATAAAAATCTCTCAAGCAACTCAAAGGCTCAACTCAAAAATAACCAAAGATATTAGATGTAATATTTTATTCCAATACTTTAAGAGGATCCCAGCTGTACCTGAGGGGATGGCTATTACTACTACTACTACCACTGTTACACACACACACACACACACACACACACACCCTTTCCACAATTCTCTCCACTAGATTTACATTTGATCCTACTCTCTGTAAAGCCACAGGACCCTAGAAGAAAAAAATATTACTCATATTCAGGATACAATTGAATACCTGTAACATTAGAAAGACCTAGGATTAAATTATATCTGTAGAGAAATATAAATTCTGGAAAAATGGAGAACAGGTGACAGAGAATGAGAGGAAAAGAAGTAAGAGAAGACAGTGAGTGAAAGTGGAGAAAGCAGTTCTGTGGCCACTCTAGGGAGGTCAACATAGTGAAACTCAGTGCTTGTGAAGGACTAGGAGCACAGTGGTTACCCAAGGAGTACAATGCCTCATCTCCACATCCATATCTCACCCTCTTGCCTTTGGGGAACAGCTTGGGCACAGTGACCTATGCTTTGTAGTAAGAAACTGTTTAGGCCTTCAGTGGTGACACAGGTGTGCTCAGTCACGGACACTGGTCACAGGCAGTGTCTGGAGCTTCACATTCCAGGCTTCAGCCTCTTTCTTTGTGGATCATCTGGAAGCAAGAAGTGTCTTCCTCGAGACTATAAGAAATTGAGGACGGGGTTTGTCAGTTTCATTTATTGCTCTATAACATGGCCTGGAACATATACACACTCAATCAACATTTGTTGGATACCAGCTGAATACAGGCCAGTAAGAGGATCACAGCACCTCAGTGGATTCATGATTAGAAACTTTCTCTTAATGTCCAGACTTATTATAATTTCCTCCAAATATCACATAGTTTAGAAACTATTTGGTTTGAAAAAATGTTCAAACTAATCTTAAGGAGTTAGGAGCTTTAATTCATAATTAGCAAATATTTAATCCCTTTTAACTTTAAATACCAGAGAAAGAGCAAGTAACCTGGGAACACATACACAGAGAAGGACAAAAACTTTGCTTTTATTTATTTTTCTTTAACTTTTTTTTTTTTTCCTTGAGACAGTGTCTCACTCTGTCACCCAGGGGGAAGTGCAGTGGTAGGATTTCAGCCCACTGCAATCTCAAACTCCTGGGCCCAAGCAATTATCCCACCTCAGCCTCCCGAGTAGCCAGGACTACAAGTGCGTACCACCATGCCCAGCTACATTTTAAATTTTGTTTTGTAGAAATGGGGTCTTGCTATGTTGCCCAGGCTAGCCTCAAACTCTTGACCTCAAGCAGTCCTCCCGCCTCGGCCTCCAAAAGTGTTGGGATTACAGACGTGAGCCACTGCACCCCAGCATACGTTTATATTTAAAGAGAAGAGATTAAATTTTTTAAGTTTAATTTATACAAATCATAATTTAATGATTCCAAACTCAGACTAATTATAAATAAAGTAAAATCTAGGAACAGAATATTTGTTGTGCTTTATTTTTTTATAGAATATTTATGGTAAGCCAAATTTTCCCAAGGCATTTCTTTGGGCCCTGGAGAAAGAGACATAAGTTCACATAGTAAAGGGTTATAACTACTTTACAAATAATATTCACATGTAATGATTTCTGACTAGGTAATATTTTTACAAGGTTTGAAAATCAAAGTAACATTTTTGAAAGTATATCTTGGCCAGGCGCAGTGGCTCAAGCCTGTAATCCCAGCACTTTGGGAGGCCGAGGCGGGCGGATCACGAGGTCAGGAGATCGAGACCATCCTGGCTAACACGGTGAAACCCCGTCTCTACTAAAAATACAAAAAACTAGCCAGGCGAGGTGGCGGGCGCCTGTACTCCCAGCTACTCGGGAGGCTGAGGCAGGAGAATGGCATAAACTCAGGAGGCAGAGCTTGCAGTGAGCTGAGATCCGGCCACTGCACTCCAGCCTGGGCCACAGAGCGAGACTCCGTCTCAAAAAAAAAAAAAAAAAAAAAAGTATATCTTGAGAAATCTTAGTTCTACCCCATTTCTGTCCACCTTGTCCCCACACCCATTCTGGGTAATCATTTTTATTTGTTTCTTGATTATCATTCCAAAGTGTCTTTATACAAATATAAATAATTATAGATTTTTGTTATTTTTTCATCTTTGTTAGTTTAATTTGTACACAATGCTGTTCCTTGCTTTCTCCATTAATAATAATACAGCATGGAGATCTCACACCAGCATTTTATGAATGACCTCATTCTTTTTTTTTTTTTTTTTTTTTTTTTTTTTGAGACGGAGTCTCGCTCTGTCGCCCAGGCTGGAGTGCAGTGGCGCAATCTCGGCTCACTACAAGCTCCGCCTCCCGGGTTTACGCCATTCTCCTGCCTCAGCCTCCCGAGTAGCTGGGACTACAGGCGCCCGCCATCTCGCCCGGCTAGTTTTTTGTATTTTTAGTAGAGACGGGGTTTCACCGTGTAGACCAGGATGGTCTCGATCTCCTGACCTCGTGATCCACCCGTCTCGGCCTCCCAAAGTGCTGGGATTACAGGCTTGAGCCACCGCGCCCGGCCGACCTCATTCTTTTAATAACTGTGTGGTGAATCAGGTCTCTATTGGTGGGCACTGGTAATGTTTCTTGTTTTTTCTATTGGAGATGATGCCATAATGAGTTTATACATACACTATTTTGTAACTGAGTAGATAGATCTGTAAAATAGACTCCCAGAAGTAAGACTTTTGGAGCAAGGAGTAAAGTGCAGTTATCATTTTGGTGATTATTGCCAGATGTTCCTCCACAGGAGTGGTATGCTCCACTTGCCACCAGCAGCAACATATGATTCACTGGCACTGTGTGTTGTCAAATCTTTCGGTTTCCACCAATGTGGCCGTGAGAAATGTTACCTCATTTTTATTTCTCTTACTATGAGTGGGGCTGAGCATCTTTTCACATGCTTATGGACATTTCTATTTCTTGTTCTGTATCTATCCACTCCTGCCTTTTAACTATTTTTCTGTGTAGTGGCTGGTCTTTTTCTTCACAGTATTAGGAGCCTTTTATATAGTAGGAAAGTTACATGTTTGTCTGTGATGTCAGTGGCAAATATTTTTGCCTTGTCTATTAACTGTCTTTTGCTTTGCCTATTGGAGTTTTCAGGTGTTTTATTTCCATTCAGAAAATATGACTACATTGTCCTTTCTAAACATTACACAACCCTAGAAGGTAGCACAATTATTTCCATTATTCAGAAGACTCCAATCTATAGGGATATTAAGTAAATTGTCCAAAAACATACAAATCTGACCACAGATCTAACTTTGAAGATGATATAAAATTCATTATGCCATATTGCCCTCTCACTATGAAGATAAAAAATGAGAAAAGTAATAAAATTATCTCACACTGTACATTGGTTATATTTTTATCCTCACACCAACTCTATAGATTATTTATTTCATTTACATTACAGATAACAATTTGAGACTACTAAAAGGGAAATAAATTTCCCCAGTTTGCACTGACTTTTTCTCATCTTCATGGATTTATCTACCTTCAATCTTTGAGGCCGCTGACCTTTGGATGGGGTTTAACATTAAGTGTTCCATTGAGGACTGAATTTTGCTTACATTATGGACCCTGAAACTCTTGTAAATGGTTACATGGCCCTCACTGAGTTGTATACAAGGAAGCTCAGATTTGAATCTGTGACCCACACGTGGAATTTGTGTGCTCACTACTCCAGACTCTTAGTACTACTCTACCCTTCTTTTCCTTGTATTTCTTTAATTTATCTTGTTGAATTGTGTGTATTGTATCATCACCTAAATTAACTTTAATAAGAGTGTAAATATATATTCAAACTAAGTATTTTATCTTCATTTTAAAATCCTTTAAATATTCCAAAAATATTATGATTGAAACTCTACTAAATCCAAATTATGACTCAAATTAAATGAGTTAGTAAAACAAAGTTTATTGCATCTGCACCAACATTTCACTGAATTCTTCTTAATCTGCACTGACCCATAAAACTTTACTGGAGAAGAGCAAAAATCTCAAGTGAATCCCTGCTCCATCAACGAAGGTATCCAGGTTCTCTCACTGGGACTGACTAGGCAGTTGGTGAGACCCACACAGAGCAAGGAAAAGCATGGTGGAGTGATGACCCAGGAGCCAGACGGGATAAGGAGAGCTCCCACACCCAGCCAAGGGAGGCGTGAGTGACTGTGGTACCCCACCCAGGAAACAATGCATTTTGCATGGATCTGTGAATCCTACGGATCAGGAAATCCCCTCATTAGCCCACCCCACCAGGGCCTTGGGTCCCAAGCACAGAGCTGTGCAACCTGCTTGGGCTGCAGCCAACAGCAGCAGGCCGGACCGAGTTCCCAGGCAGAGGGATGGCCGCCATCACTGTAGCTCCAGTCAGCCATTATTCTCTGCCGGTGTCAAGAAGACTGGGCAGTTTGGACCAAGAGGAATTCCCCACAGTGTAGCACAGTGGCTGTGGCAGATCATGGCCAGACTGCTTCATTAGGTGGAACTGGGATCCTTCCCTCCTCACCAGGAGGGGCCTCCCTACAGGAATTGCAGCAACTCCAGCCACAGGTTTAGGGAAAGAAGTCTGATATCCTGGAAAGGAGCCCCTGGGGGGAGGGACAGTGGAGGTCTCATAGTTCAGTGGACCTAGTCTTTCCTGCCTGCTGGCAGTCCAGACGAGGAGAATTCTCCCCAGTGCAGCCAAACCTGCTCAGCCAAGGGGCAAGCCAGACTGTTTCCTTAAGCAGGTTCCTGATGCTGTGCCTCCTGACTGGGTAAGACCTCCCAACAGGGGTCACCAGACACCTCATACAGGAAGGTTCCTGTTGGTAATAGCTTCATGGCCCTCTGGGATGGAGCTCCCAGAGGAAGGAGCAGGCAGCCATCTTTACTGTTCTGCAGCCTCCCCTAGTGAAACCTCCAGGTAAGGGAGGAACCCCGGTTAAATGGGTCTAGAGTGGTCCCCAGTAAACCGCAACTAAAGGGCCTGGCTGTTTAAAGAAAAACAAACAAACAAAGCAACAACATCAACAAAAAAGACCCCACAGAAACCCCATCCAAAGGTCAGCAGCCTCAAAGATCGAAGGTAGATAAATCGATGAAGATGAGAAAAAAGTCAATGCAAAAAAACCCTGAAAACTCAAAAAGCCAGAGTGTTTCTTCTCCTCCAAATAACTGCAACACCTCTCCAGCGAGGGCACAGAGCTGGGCTGAGGCTGAAGTGGATGAATTGACAGAAGCAGGCTTCAGAAGGTAGGTAATAATGAACTTCACTGAGGTAAAGGAGTATGTTCTAACCCAATGCAAAGAAGCCAACAACAATGACAAAACATTATGGGAGCTGTTAATCAGAATAAACAGTTTAGAGAGGAACATTAATGACCTGATGGAGTGGAAAAACACAACACGAGAACTTCACAGTGCAACCATTGTGTCAATAGCTGAATAGACCTAGTGGAGCAAAGGATCTCAGAGCTTGAAGACTATCTTGCTGAAACAAGACAGGCAGACAAAATTAGAGAAAAAAGAATGAAGAGGAATGAACATAACCTCTGAGAACTATGGGATTATGTAAAAAGATCAAACCTATGACTGATTTGGGTAACTGAAAGAGATGAGGAGAATGGAAACAAGTTGGAAAACATACTTCATGATATCATCCAGGAGAACTTCCTCAACCTAGCAAGACAGGCCAACATTCAAATTAAGGAAATCCATAGAACCCCAGTAATATACTCCATGAGAAGATCAACCCAAAGACACATAACCATCAGATTCTCCAAGGTCAAAATGAATGAAAAAAGGTTAAGGGGAGCCTCAGAGAAAGGCCAAGTCATCTACAAAGGGAGGCCCATGAGGCTAACACCGGACCACCCAGTAGAAACTCTATAAGCCAGAAGAGATTGGGGGCCGACAATATTTGACATTCTTTAAGAAAAGAATTTCTAACCCAGAATTTCATATCTGGCAAAATTAAGCTTCATAAGCAAAGGAAAAATAAAATCCTTTTCAGACAGGCAAATGCTGAGGGAATTCGTCACCACCAGGCCTGCTTTACAAGAGCTCCTGAAAGAAGCACTAAATACAACAAAGAAAAACCATTACCAGCCACTACAAAAACACACTGAAGTACACAAAACAATGACACTGTCAAGCAGCTATATTAACAGGTCTGCAAAATAACCAGCCAGCATTATGACAGTATCAAATTCACACATAACAGTATTAACCTTAAATGTAAATGGGATAAATGCCCCAATTAAAAGACACAGAATGGCAAGCTGGATAAAAACACAAGACCCATCAGTGTGCCATATTCAAGAGACCTATCTCACATGCAACGACATGCATAGGCTCAAAATAAATGAATAGAGGAAAATTTACAAAGCAAATGGAAAACAGAAAAAAAAACAGAAGTTGCAATCCTAGTTTCTGACAAAACAGACTTTAAATCACCAGAGACCAAAAAAGACAAAGAAGGACACTACATAATGGTAAAGGGTTCAATTCAACAAGAAGAGCTAACTATCCTAAATATACATGCACCTAATACATGAGCACCCAGTTTCATAAAACAAGGTTTTAGAGACCTACGAAGAGACTTAGACTCCCACACAATAATAGTGGGAGACTTTAACACTCCACTGTCAATATTAGACAGATCATCTAAACAAAAAATTAACAAAGATATTTAGGACATGAACTCAGCTCTGGATCAAGCGAACCTGCTAAATATCTACAGAACTCTCCATCCAAAAACAACAGAATATACATTCTTCTTAGCACCACATGGCACTGACTCTAAAATTGATCACATAATTGGAAGTGAAACACTCCTCAGCAAATACAAAAGAACTGATATCAAATAGTCTGTTAGAACACAGCACATCAAATTAGAACTAAAGATTAAGAAGCTCACTCAAAACCACACAACTACATGGAAATTGGACAACCTGCTCCTCAGTGACTCCTGGGTAAACCATAAAATTAAGGCAGAAATCAAGAAGTTCTTTGAAACCAATGAGAACAAAAAGACAACATACCAGTATCTCTGGGATGCAGCTAAAGCAGTGTTAAGAGGGAAATTTATAGCCCTAAGTGCCCACATCAAAAAGCTAGAAAGATCTCAAATCAACATCCTAACATCACAACTAAGAGAACTGGAGAACAGGCTGAATGTGGTGGCTCACGCCTGTAATCCCATCACTTTGGGAGGCCCAGGTGGGCAGATCACCTGAGGTGAGAAGTTCAAGACCAGCCTGGCCAACACGGTGAAACCCCATCTCTATTAAAAATACAAAAGTTAGCCAGGCATAGTGGTATGCACCTGTAATCCCAGTTACTCAGTCAGCTGAGGCAGGAGAGTCACTTGAACCTGGGAGGTGGAGGCTGCAGTGAGCCGAGATCACACCACTGCACTCCAGCTTGGGTAATAGAGCTAGACTCTGTGTCAAGAAAAAAAAAAAAAAAAAAAAAAACAGAGAATCAAAAGCAAACTAAAGCCAAAGCTAGCAGAAGAAAAGAAATAACCAAGATCAGAGCAGAACTGAAGGAGATAGAGACACACAAACAAACAAAAATTTCAAAAAAATCAACAAATCCAGGAGCTGTTTTTTTTTTTTTGAAAAAATTAATAAAATACATGGAGCACTAATTAGAATAATAAAGAAGAAAAGAGAATAATCTAATAGACACCGTAAAAAATGATAAAGGGGATATTACCACTGATCCCACAATAAATACAAACAACCATCAGAGAATACTATAAATACCTTTATGCAAATAAGCTAGAAAATCTAGAAGAAATGGATAAATTCCTAGACACATACACCCTCCCAAGACTGAACCAGGAAAAAGCTGAATCCATGAATAGACCAAAAATGAGTTCTGACATTGAGGCAGTAATAAATAGCCTACTAATAAAAAAAGTTTAGGACCAGACAGATGTACAACTGAATTCTACCAGAAGTAACAGAGGAGGCGCCACCAGTTGAAACTATTCCAAACAATTGAAAAGGAGGGACTTCTCTCTAACTCATTTTATGAGGCCAGCATCATCCTTATATCAAAACCTGGCAGAGATACAACAAAGAAAGAAAATTTCAGGCCAATATCCCTGATGAACATTGATGTGAAAACTCTCAATAAAATACTGGCAAATCCAGCAGCACATTAAAAAGCTTATCCATTATGATCAAGTTGGTTTCATCCCTGGGATGCAAGATTGGTTCAACATACACAAATAATAAATGTGATTCATTAGATAAACAAAACTAAAGACAAAAACCACATGATTATCTCAATAGATAGAAAAGGCCTTGATAAAATTCAACATCCCTTCATGATAAAAACAATCAACAAACTAGGTGTTAAGAAACATACTTCAAACGAATAAGAGCCATTTATTACAAACCCAGAGCCAATACCATACTGAAGGGTCAAAACTGGAAGCATTCCCCTTGAAAACAGTACAAGATAAGGATGTCCTCTTTCAACACTACTATACAACATAACAATGGAAGTTCTAGCCAGGGCAATCAGGCAAGAGAAAGAAATAAAGGGTATCAAATAGGAAGAGAGGAAATCAAATTGCCTTTGCTTGCAGATGACATAATCCTATACCTAGAAGACCCCACTGTCTCATCCCAAAAGTTTCTTAAGCTGATAAGCAAATTCAGCAAAGTCTCAGGATACAAAATCAATGTGCAAAAGTCACAAGCATTCCTATACATCAACAACAGACAAACAGAGAGCCAAACAATGAATGAATTCCTGTTCAAAATTACTACAAAGAGAATAAAATACTTAGGAATACAGCTAACAAAGGAAGTGAAGGACCTTTTCAAGGAGAACTACAAACCACTGCTCAAGGAAATCAAAGAGGACACAAACAAATGGAAAAACATTCCATGCTTATGGATAGGAAGAATCAACATAATGAAAATGGCCATACTGCCCAAAGTAATTTATAGATTCAATATCATTCTCACTAAACTACCATTGACATTCTTCATAGAATTAGAAAAAACTACTTTGAAATTCATATGAAACCAAAAAAGAGCCCATATAGCCAAGACAATCCTAAGCAAAAAGAACAAAGCTGGAGGCATCATGATATCTGACTTCAAACTACACTACAAGGCTACAGTAACCAAAACAGCATAGTACTGGTACAAAAACAGGCACAAATGAAACAGAATAGAGAACACAGAAATAAGACCGCAAATCTACAACCATCTGATCTTTTACAAACCTGACCATAAAAAGCAATGAGGAAAGGACTCCCTATTTAATAAATGGTGCTGGGATATGCACCATAATAAATGGTGCTGCAGCTGGCCGGCCATATGCAGAAAATTGAAACTGGACCCCTGCCTTACACCTTATACATAAATTAATTCAACATGGATTAAACACTTAAATGTAAAACCCCAAACTATAAAAACTCTAGAAGAAAATCTAGGCAATACCATTCAGGACACAGGCATGTGTAAATATTTCTTTATGAATATGGAAAAAGCAAATGCAACAAAAGCAAAAATTGACAAATCAAACCTAATTAAAATAAGGAGCTTCTGCAAAGCAAAAGAAACTATCATCAGAGTGAACAGACAACCTACAGAATGGGAGAAAACTTTTGCAATCTATCCATCTGACAAAGGTCTAATATCCAGAATCTACATGTAACCTAAAATACAAGAAAAAAACAAACAACCCAATTAAAAAGTGGACAAAGGACATAAACAGACACTTCTCAACAGAAGACATTTATGCAGCCAACAAACATGAAAAAAATTTCAACATCACTGATCATCAGAGAAATGCAAATCAAAACCACAGTGAGATACCATCTCGCATCAGTAAGAATGTTGATTACTAAGAAGTCAAGAAACAACAGATGCTGCTGAGGCTGCAGAGAAACAAAGTAGATCCTTTGCTGCACTTGGTCTATTCAGCTATTGATACTGGTGGTTTTAGACTGTTGGTGAGAATATAAATTAGTTCAATCATTGTCGAAGATAGTGTGGCGATTCCTCAAAGACCTTGAACCAGAAATACCATGTGTCCAAGCAATCCCATTACTGGGTATATACCCAAAGGAATATAAATAATTCTATTATAGAGATACACGCATGTGTATGTTTATTGTTATTCGCAATAGCAAAGTCATGGAATCAATCCAAATGCCCATCAATGATAGACTGGATAAAGAAAATGTGGCATATATACACCATGGAATACTATGCAGCCATAAAAAGGAATGGATCATGTTCTTTGCAGGGACACAGATGGAGCTGGAAGCCATCATTGTCAGCAAACTAACGGAGGAACAGAAAAACCAAACACTTCTCACTTATAAGTGGAGGCTGAACAATGAGAACATATGGACACAGGGAGGAGATCAGCACATACTGGGGCTTATGAGGGGGTGTGGGGGAAGGGAAAGCATTAGGAAAAATAGCTAATGCATGTTGGGCTTAATACCTAGGTGATGAGTTGATAGATGCAGCAAACCACCATGGCACACATTTTCCTATGTAACAAACCTGTACATCCTGCACATGTACCCTGGAACTTAAAATAAAATAAAATAAAATTAGAAAAAATTAAAAATGAAAACTTGTATCTCTGTTAAGGGAAGGGTCAAGGCACATCAGAAGTATTTTTAGCTTATGGCAATTGTCAGACATGCTAATTGCTACCTGGTTAAATCAAACTTCTTAAAGATGTTTTTTTTTTTTTTTTTTTTACTAATAATTTATTTGAAGCTAAACAGACATGGAGCCTTTAAATTAAAGTAGAAGTTGATACTCAAAACGTAATCTTCCTAGAGATTTTTGAGCCCCTGTTGCTGCAATCAAATCACCCAAAGAGGCCGGGCGTGGTGGCTCACGCCTGTAATCCTAGCACTTTGGGAGGCTGAGGCTGGCAGATCACTTGAGGCCAGGAATTCAAGACCAGGATGGCCAACATGGTGAAACCCCATCTCTACCAAAAATACAAAAAATTAGCCAGGCATGTTTGTGCATGCCTATAATCTCAGCTACTCAGGAGGCCGAAGCATGAGAATCATTCGAACCCGAGAAGCAGAGGATGCAGTGAGCCGAGATTGTACCACTGCACTTTAGCCTGAACGACACAGTAAGACACTGTCTCAAACAAGTAAAAAAATAAAGTCACCCAAAGAGCTAACTAAAATTACCTGCAACATTATTTTAAAATATTATGTTTTACAGAACAGAAAACTTATTATTTTATTTTAAAAATCCAAATTTACTCTAAATCATATCAGTGGTATCCTTTTTCTATTCACCTTCAGTGAATTCCTTATACAGAACTATCTAGCACAATGGAGAGGGTTTCCCTCTGTTCTCAAACTTCTCTCTATATCACTCCACTCATGGAAGGTTGCCAGTATATTCCACTTAGGAAAAGATGTATTATACAAAATGAAAACTTAGCTCATTGTGATTTTAAAAAAACAAAACTAAGATAACACAAATGTTTATATCTATCTTAAGAATAAAAGCAAAAAGTTATCTTCCTCTTGTTTTGTCTATTTGTTCATTTGTTTTTATTGTGTTTCTGATCTTGTTTTCAGCGGTTCTGTGAGCAACTCAGTATTTACTCTCCCTAAGCCTTGGATCATTGTATACTTAGACAAGCTGAGTTGAGTTACCTTGAGAAAATTTGAGCTTTAGACTTTTGCACTATTTTTAACCTCAGAAAACTACAGTGTTCCTGGAGTCTAAAATTACTATACCTGGAAGGAGCTAATTTTCATCTGTGCTTTGAACTTATACAGAAACCACACCCACCTTTATCTATGTGCCTTATAGGCTAATTTGCAACAGGATGTTCTGTCTGGTCCTCTCTGGTATTATTCAGCTGATAAAAACTGCTTGGAAATGTTATGACTACCCACATTTTACCCTTATTATATTGTCCAAATTTATTTAGATCATCCCAGCTCTCTCTTTCTCTCTTTGCCTCTGAAATTTGATTTTGCTATTGCCAAGAATGAACTGTTCCTTAGGGAAACTGGTAAAAATTCTGATTGTATGTCACCTTGAACATAAGTGTCAGGTAATTTTAGTTTTTCCTCAATTTAAAATCACTGTTTTATCTTCTTACGTGTCTTTGAAGGGAGGTAGAGAGAAGAATTGATCCTTATAAAGTCATTTACCACTCACCCTTTCAACTATAGCATATCTACTAACAAGAAATTAAGCTATCCCCAATCAGCAAGAATTAGAATTTAATAGAGTTATCCAAAACAAAAGGTATATCCCACACTGATAATAAATAAATCTATATACCTAAGAGTAAAATTTTCACTTCAAAGGGAAAACACCAGTCCTGATTTTCTGGGTTGGGATTAAAATCTTAGATCTTTCTGGTTTTCATCTAATTTCTGAGGCCCTCATGAACCCATTACTTCATTACCTGCAGCCAAAAAAATCTCCCTAAGGCTGTTCTCCAGGTAAGGTTTCTTGCAAAGGGCACAAAGAACAAATTTCGAGTTACTATAAGAAAAAACACCCTGCTTTAAAAAGAAAGAAAGAGAGAGAGAGAGAGAAAGGAAGAAAAAGAAAGAAAGAAAGAAAGAAAGAAAGAAAGAAAGAAAGAAAGAAAGAAAGAAAGAAAGAAAGAAAGAGAAAGAGAAAGAAAGAAGGAAAGAAGGAGAGAAAGAGAGAAAGAAAGAAAGAAGGAAAGAAAGAAAGAAAGAAAGAAAGAAAGAAAGAAAAGAAAAGAAAAGAAAAGAAAAGAAAAGAAAAGAAAAGAAAAGAAAAGAAAAGAAGGAAGAAATCTTAAATTTCAAACTGGTAAGCTAGATGCCTTAACACATCCTTCCCACTACCTAAGCCACTTCATCAACCACTCTTCTCCCTCTCCCTCTTTCTTCTTCTTCTCCTTCTTCTTCTTCCTCTTCTTGTTTTCTTCCACAAGGTCTTGCTCTGTCACCCAGGCTGAAGTACAGTGGCGCAATCTCGGCTCACTGCAACCTCTGCCTCCTGGGTTCAAGCAATCCTCCCACCACCCCTCCCAAGTAGCTGGGACTACAAGCATGTGCCACCACACCATGCCCAGCTAATTTTCGTGGTTTTTTGTTTGTTTGTTTGTTTTCGCTTTTGTTTTTTGGTAGAGATGAGGTTAAGTCATGTTTTGCAGGCTATCTACTATTTTCTTCTTATGCCCCAAGAAGAAAAAAAACTGTGAGAAACATTTAACCACAGAAGAAATGTAAAGAAATCAGCTATGGTATATAGTTATTAAGAAGAATGAATTGTATCCAGGTAGACCAACCTATAAAAACAGCCATGATCTATTAATTTGAAAATAAAACAAAGACATTGTACAACAATATATACACCATGACCCGATTTTTGTAAAATGAATAAACAAGAAAACAAAACTAAACACAATAGAAGTTCATAAATCTCTGTGAGCCCAGAGGAATATACACAGGTACATCTAGCCAAAGGTTAGTATTAGCTACCTCAGGAAAGTATAATTAGAAAGAAGAAAGTAGAAATTAAAGTTCTCTGTTGTATTTCTATAATGCTTTGACTTTTGAAAATAAATATTTATTATCTTATAATTAAACAAAACAAAAATGTAAGGGATGAAAGCTAAACTAAGGAAGACCCATGTATCATACATGAGAAATAATTTTTGATTCAGTTCAGTAAGTATTTGTTCAGTGTAGGGACTGATTAGATATATAATATTACATATGGTGCACTTTGCTAAAGTAATAGAAAATCTGATTCAAACTGGCTTAAATAAGGACATTTATTGGTACACATAACCAGAAGTCAGTCATGATGTGGATTTTAGGAGTGACACCTGTGCATTGATTTCATCCTCATTCCGAAGGAAAAAGAGGCAGAGTTCTGAGATACATCTCCATGTCCAGAATATGAGCAACCTCCTTTTTGGAAGCTACCCCAGGAGATGAAGGAAATGCTTTCAGGAAATCTTTCCTTGTGCTTCATCAGTTCAAACTGTATCACACTCCTAATCATGATAAACTCATTGGCAAAAAAAAAAAAAGGAAAATTTAGATCAATCAAACTACTGTTAGAGTGGGGTGTGAGGATGGCCTCTTCTGAGATATTCAGGGATGAATATTCAGGGATGAATATCTGAACAAATTTCCATTAGCAAAGAGAAAGAAGAAATTGTGGCTTTGGTCAAACAACAGTGAACAATGGTGGCATGTCTTTACCCTAAGAGTATTTACACTGTTGCAGAAGGCAAGCAATAAAAAGAAATTCTAACTGTGAAGAGTGTTATGAAAAGGGAAGTATATACAGTGCTATGCTTTCAGAATAAATAGCAAGGATTTACCATTGACAAGTGGGGGTGCGGAAGTTTACAGAAGACCACCCTGAGGAAGTTTACAGAAGACCTCTCTTTAAGACCTGAAGAAGAGAGAGGAACTCTACTAAATCCAAATTTATGACTTAAATTAGATAAGTAAAATAACATTTGTACCAGAATTTCACTGAATTCTTCTCACTCTGCACTGACCCATAAAGCTTCACTAGAAACCTGTGATCATTTGTATCTCTGTTAAGGGAAGGGTCAAGGCACATCAGAATTCTTCTCAGCTTATGGCAATTTCCTGACATGCTAGTTGCTACCTGGTTAAGTCAAACTGCTTAAAGATAAATTTTTTACTAATAACATATGAAGACATGAAGGCCAGTGGGTGTGATATGTTTAAAGAACTGAAAGCAATGCCAACGACCAGAGCCTAGAGAAACCAATGCTAAGGTTACATCTGGTGTATGTTAGGAAAACTCCCACAAATTATCAAGGAAAAGACAAACGCCCTGACAGAAAAATGGGAAAAGTAGTTCACGAGAAATAGAAAAAGGAAATAAACATGAAATATTGCTTGGTCTACTAACAATAAAAGAAAAGCATTTTGAAATACATTCCATTTCTCATTTACCAAAATAAAAATTAAAAACTAATTCTGGAGTTCAGTCTTCAATTAGGACATAGGCATTTGCTACAGTGAATATAAACTCATACAACTTTTCTAAACAGCAATTTGACAATAAGTCCAAAATTTCAAAAATGACTGACTGCCTTCTGAACCTCACAATTCAACCCCTTGGAATTTATCTCAAACAAACAAACGAAACCAACAAAACCCACAAGTGTGAGTAAATATGTTCAGGGATGTTCATCACAGCATTTTACATAATATTGTAAAGCAATACTGAATGGAATTGTTACTGAGTGAAAAGCAAATTAAAATAGTATTAGAATCTGACTTCTCAGCCAAGCACAGTGGCTCACACCTGCAATCTCAGCACTTTGGGAGGCTGAGGCAGGAGAATCACTTGAGGGGAGGAGTTTGAGGCCAGTATGGACAACATAGCAAGAACCCGTTTCTACAAAAAATAAAATATATATAGCTGGGCATGGGGGCATGTGGCTGTAGTCCTAGCTACTTACTTGGGAAGTTGAGGTGGGAAGATGGCTTAAGCCCAGAGTTTGAGGCTGCAGTGAGCTTTGATTGCACCATTGCACTCCAGCCGGGGCAAGGGAGCCTCAGAAGAACTGCAGATTAAGGTCTGGGTGGTGTACAGGAATCTGGAGGAAATCTTGGGCCAGGTGAAATATCATCCCAGGAAACTTGCAGCCATGATTCCAGAGGCGTAATCTGAATTATAGTCAAGAAAATACAACAAATTTAGAGCCATGCATCAGATCCTGGGAGTAAAATGAAATCATAAATTGAAGAATTAAGAAATGAGCTCAGAAGATGGGAAAATCTCATTTATGAGTATGTGAGGGCCATGAGACACATAGGATGTTTCAGGTGCACTTTTATATGAATGCCTGTTTATCACAGTTGACCTCCAGTACCAGTTCCACGTGATCCTCCACCCAAACATTTCTGAGCCATAAGCCCTATCCTAGTGTACATCCATCAGTGGTAATCAGTGGTATTTACTCAGACTTAAACAAAGTAGCTGGGCCTATGCACCAGAACCCAGAGGACAGGATTTTCTCCAACTACTACTCTATGGGACTGTGTCCAGCCCACCTGGATTCTATGAGCACCCAGTGTTCATTGTCTTATTGGAATAGTTAGAAGAGGGAAGAAGACAAGAAGAAAAGAATAAGCTAGAAAGAGAAGAAGAAAACTAGCAGTTGCACTTACTAAAGCAGACTACAGCATTTACAAATCATCAGATAAAGGGCACCTTGAATAGACAGAGGTGAATATTTACAAAAGCAGCTGGTTTCCCTGGGATGTAACTGTAAATGTACCCACTGATTGTGCAGCAGCACTCTTCCTCCACTCACATAGTTTATGTCCAGCCCTCCGCCAATGAGAAGATATGGCTGGCTAGTCAGTTGACCTTCTATAAACAGACAGTTAACTTTGTGGCCTACAGTAATAAATCATAGACGTGTCTCAAAAGCCTTCCTGGTGTCAAACACTCTGGTTCTCATTGACCCTGAATGAAACCTGTGCCAGCAACCAGAACTTCAAGATACAGCAATGCATTAGCTGATGCCCCGGGAGAGGCGGCAGATGGGTGTGAAGGCATTGGTGCCAGGCTGGAATGACCTAACATGGCCTGAAATACTGTGAGAAATCCTCATGCTGATCTGGGGAAAGTTTGTTTAGTCACGAGTGTGGAATTGTTCATCTGTTTGTCTTTCTTCTCAGCCAGGATATCAAGACTGTCAGTCATTCTGCCTCATCCATAATTTCACAGCCTGGGATACAGAGCTCATCAACGCCATAAGGAAGTGAGGACTCAGACTGTGTCAGAGGAAATCTTTCTGGCATGGGTCCGAAAATGGAAGCTGAAGCTATACACGGACTAACTCTCCTGGGCTACTATCAAACAGTGAGGGAAACCCACAGTCTCAGGTGAAGGTTTTCTCTCTTTGGGATGCTGTAGCCACAAACAAGTGGCCACTGTTGGCTCTACTATGCAGAAATGACTTTGTTGTCACCAAAATTCATTTCCTTTTCATCTGGGGCACACAAGCTAGACCATATTTCTGCCTCTACTGCAGGAAGGTGTATCCACATAACCAACTTCTATCCACGGGAATATCTGTGAAAGTGATGGAATCCATTTTCAAGTTTGGCCCATAAAAATCTTCCAGGTATCCAGGCATGGTATCTTTTTTATCACTGGCTGTATATTGTAATACAGCTGTATATTGGAATACTAGCTGTATATTGGAATACATTGGAATCTGTATGCTGAAGATACTAGAGCTTCCATCATTCTGGATTCCTAGGTGACCGCTTGGAACCAACGGGGGACATTTCAATTGGATTGTTATATGAAAATGAAATCAACTATTCTTATATTAAGCTATTGATTTGAGGGGTTTATTGTCACAAAAGCTATCAGTACTTTAATGAATACACAGATTGATTTTCCTGTCACCTTTGTGGGGTCACGGTAATACACCTAGAATAATGTTTGGACCAGTGATTACCCAGGCAGCCTGAGGAAGCATGGCTAGAGAAAGAATTTTAATTCCTTTAAGAAGGAAGCAAAACTAACTGCTAGAAAAATAGCCTCAAAAGTCAGAGTCAGTGGGGGAAGTCATTCACAAGATATTAAGCAATAAGACTTTAGCCAGGATGCCAGTGAGCAAGTCAAGTTGCAGAGCATGAAGACAATCAGAGCACATGGTATGGAACAAGGGCAGAGGAGATGTGAGGGCAACAAAAGTCTGTTTTCTTCAAATGATAATAGAGAGAGATTTGAAGGCATAAAAGAACTATGTAAAACCAGATAACTTCAGCCCCTACCTTTAAGCCAGCTCTGCACCACATTAACTTCCTGAGGTCTTTACACACTGGCATCATTCTTATAAAGTCCATTTCTTAAGGTTTACAAATCCTTGGGTCATTTCCCAAATTCTCTCATGTACCATTGGTGTGCACTTGTGTTGTAATAGATTTTATTATTATTTCTGTGTGATAAGGCCAACACATCAGGAGACGACTGCCATTGAAAAGATAGTTTGTGCTACTAACAGTTCCCAAGAAAGAGTACCTGTCACGCCATAGGAGGCTATACTGGGATCTGTCACAGGGCAGAGAGAGAAGGGGAACTGCGGGCTGAAGCTTCTATTGTGCATTGCTCAGGGGTGAGGCAGGGTATGCAGACTTTGGATTGGCTAGTGTGACTAATCCAGCAGGCTCTGGAGCCTAAGGGCTGTTCCTAATTGTCTGAATGGGGGAATTAGGGCAGGTGGGGTTTATGGCTAACTTAGGGAATAAAAGCTTGATAGGGAAGGTGTTTGTGGGTATGGACTTAACCAGCTGCTCAAGAAGGGCAACTGGCCAGCCTCTAACCAGGGCCCCTAAACTAGATCAAGACAGCATTTGAATAGCTATATTATAACCTGTCCCACAGTGACAGTGTTTTGATGGTTCACTTACTAGCCCTCACCATATCCCATGTCCCAGATTTTAATTTTTGTCATCTGCGTGATTGCTGAGTATACCCTTGAGTAAACCTGGATAATGGTTTCCTTTCCAAAAGAGGAAGGAACTGCTGTTTTTTCCTCTAGTGTTGCTCCTAACCCTTCTAACATCCATAGTACTGTCAGCTACTTTGGGAATTACATTGAAAGCACCCAGATAAGCACTCAGGCTACAGAAAAGGTCAAATTTCCATGAGACTCTGCTTCTGAGAATCAGGGCTTCATGACCAGAGCCATGGGCCTCCAGATCTCCTGAGATCCCATGGTCAAGCTAGCATTCCTGAGAAAGGAGGTGTTTGGCTTTCAGTTAATAAAGACCTGAGTAGGAACTTCACCAGCCTGAGTCCCTACTCACTACCTAAATCTTTTCTGCCTTTCTGATGGTCACCATGTCTGAAAATTTTCCCAGGAATAACCTAGCACAAAGAAACTACCATTGTTTGTATTATCTAGATCTCAAAAGTCTTCTATTGCCCTGGCCTCCAGAAGCTGCATGCCTGCCTGGCCTGCCTAGATTTCTGCCCTACACTCAGACCTTCTCTGAAGATATAAGAGCCAATAATGCTTAACAGGGATCTTGAATTCATTTCCTGTGTCTCTTGCTTGCAAATGAGAAACATTTTACTTTAGGCCACAATGTGGTTATGTATGTTTTACCTGTATCAGAAATTGTGGGGTGGCACTGCTACAAATTATCAGCGCTGAGTGGGGTTTAGTAATGCTGAACCTGGTATATACTGAGATGAAGAAGTGATGAATAATGTAGACAAATCACAAGCTTAGAGTCAGACGACCATGGAGGAGTTGAGGACAAGCTGAGCAGGGGAGGCAACAGGATGAGTCATGAGGCCCAAGCTAGGTTGATTGGGACCATTGGATTCTAAAGGAAAATCCTTCATGAATGAGGAAGAATAAAGTGAAGGAAACAAAAAAGTACAGGTAAGAGGTTGGATTGGCAGTATTACAATGTAAAAAGCACCTGAGTTTCAGTGTCTGTACAGACACAGGTTTAAATTTTTGTTCTGAAACCAGCCCAACTGTCCCATAGAACTGATGTTTATGATTTCTTTTGAAAAAAACTAGAAATTGACCCTTGTAGTCTTAAAACTTGAGAAACTTGCATTGTCTTATCTGAGTTCCTTTCTCAGGAAACCAACCATCAGGCCTCCCAGACAGTATCAAGAAACTGAAATCTTCCAATCTATCACTGCATCTGAACAACGAGACATCAGACCCAACACCTGTCATGATTGCCTAACCAACCACTTGCTGCCTGTTAACCAACTCCTCTTCCTTACCCCCTTCTCTAATTCCTGTTTTCCCACGTGGAGTTCCTTTCCCTGCTATATAAACCCCTAATTTTAGTCACTTGCAGAGACAGATTTGAGATTGATCTCCCATTCTTGGCTGCAACACTAGAAGCCTTCTTCCCTGGTGATACTCATCTCAGTGTTGGGCTTTCTCCATAGTGAGCAGCAGGACTTAGAAGGAACCCCTGGTGTTTTGGTAACAGTACCCCCACTTTATGAGTCCTGTAGCCTCTTAAAATTCAATTAACCACTTGAAGCTTTAAAGATTTATAAAATAGAATAATATCTACCTCCCAGAGTCATTATAAGGACTGGCGATTATACATTTAAAGATAAAGTATTTGCATCACCTAGCAGGCATCAAATAAATGACTTCCATTAATGTAATTATTTGGTTGTGGACTTTCTATGGGCTTAAACAGCAATAAAAGTCTTAACCAGGAACTGACAACCAAAATCATTATTTGTAACACTTACCTCGCTTCAACCAACATTGAACCTGTATTTAGCATTTACATATTTTAGAACTTCTTCATTAAGCAAAGTAAACACCTTTTATATGTAAAAGTCTGAGCTAGCTGCCAAAAACACAGTGCTACCCACTCCTACCCCGTGCACATACCATAATGTTTCCTGGTTTTGTTTTGTTTTGTTTTGTTTTGGAGACGGTCTCACTCTGTCGCCCAGGCTGGAGTGCAGTGGCCAATCTTGGCTCACTGCAACCTCTGTCTCCCGGGTTCGAGCAATTCTTCTGCCTCAGCCTCCCAAGTAGCTGGGACTATAGGCACATGCCACCACGCCAGGCTAATTTTTTGTATTTTAGTAGAGACGGAGTTTCACTGTGCTGCCCAGGCTGGTCTGGAACTCCTGAGCTCAGGCAATCCGCCCACCTCGGCCTCCCAAAATGCTAGGATTACAGGCATGAGCCACTGCACCCAGCCAACGTTTCCTGTTTTTACAGACTATCCATCTTTGTTTTAAATGGTCAGTGTTTTAAATATTTGTTACTAAATTTAAGTTTTCCTCACTTCTATACAACAGTAGACTGATTTGGCTGCCTTTTTGTTCTTCTAAATTTTCTTTTTTTATTAAGCCAACTGTTTGTTCTGGCACCACGTTAAAGTATGTACCTTTTAGTCTATTTATACGTGTCACATCTTGGATTGACTTTTTATTCCCAGTTTCTTCCTGGCAAAGACAATGAACACAGTGAGCATACTTAATAAATGTTACATAATAATAACTATTAAATGTTCCTTAAAAAATCTCAAGCAGATTTTTTATCTTTAGCTTCTACTTTGGGATAATTATATCCTTTCACAAAGCTATTTATAGCTCCCATCAGGAAGAACAACTAAAAAAATGTGTTCACGGTCCTGCCAAAACTGTGGTGAAAGTGATTTAAACTCTGAAGATCTGTTGCAAGTGTTCAAAATGGCATTCGACATATGTATATCTAATTCCAACAACAGAAAACTTTTCCCAACCCGAATCTCCATGACGGAGGTGGTCATGGAATATGACTTGTGCATATCCCCATCATCATTCATTCTGATTACCCAAAACAGTCACAGAAACACACCTTACATGCTGGTGTTATCAGTCCATCTGTATGTGCACTCTTCAGCTGCATCATAAGTCATGTTCTCCCTCTACCCCATGAAGAGCCTGAGCCCAAGCATATTTAGTTGAGACCACAAGATGCAGTCACAGGGCCACCTTATAAATAAGTGAAATGGAGGACCTCCGGCATGACATGAATTGGAAATCATAGGGTCAAAAAAATATATATATATATATGGTTCAGAATTCAGGGCTGCCAGATTTAGCAAGTACAAATTAGCAATCTTATTCACTCTACACATTAATCCCCAAACTTGCCTAGATGGTATAAGAAAACCCCCAGATTACTTTCTCTCTTAAGTCCAGGAAGCAGGTTAGAATAGTAGGTGAGTCACCAGAGACTGAAGACATGGGCGTTGATCTCAGTTCTTGCTAGCTAGAACTTATTTGGCTTGGAAAAGTCCATTCTAGTTTTTATCAGCAAGATTCTATTATCAAAAGGTCCACTTCCAGACTTTGAGAGGGTACTTCTCTCTGTGAGCCACCATGGTAGATGCTGGGGAAACCATGAACAAGCCTAGTGCCCGGCCCTCAGGGAGCTTAGCATCCAGTAGGAAAGAAAGTGTAATTAAAGGAGAAAGGTGGGGCTAGAAATAAAGATCTATATCTATATAAGAAGTCTTGGGTTAGGGAGGTGGGAAGAGGTGGCTGGCATCACATCTCTGTTAGATTACATTTTTATATTTCCCTTCAGTATGCCTCTTGTTTTACTGTAGATTTGTTTTCATGAGAAGGCTTTTGCCCTCAGGAGAAATCAAATAGAACCCACTGCTTGGCAACAGCAGCCTTCACATAGATTCACATACAGTGATATCTTGCCTTCTAGGTTAATCATAGCTTTTGAGATTACCTTTGGGGAAACTGTGTAAGAAAAATCTTTTTTTCTCTCCTGTCAGAGAGAAATGTCTTCTGTGCCATTTGCAGTTACCTTGCTAATAAGTCCACAGAGAGGTGGTAAGTACAGAAAGGTATCTCTGGCTGACAGCTTCCCAAGGAGTCCCAACATCCATGAACAAAGAGTTCTTCCAGTTTAAGTCCAGCAAAAGTGATAGCAATACTCACCAGAGCAGGTGGGCTATGGAAGGTCGGCTTAGGTCCCCTCAGAAGTTTAAGTCCAGACAGCGTAGATGAACTCCTGAAAAAATGTTATCTTATTTAAAATACTATAAAAGTTCCATTATTATTGCTTCTACTAATAAAAACGTACCTATTTGATAAAGATATTTTCCAGAATCTTTTGTCCGGCCTCTTCTTACTTGAGAGCAGGTTTTTCCAAAGCTTGCAACCTCACTATTCAGCCCTTTCCTTTCTGACAGTAAAATCTCACTGACTCAAATGAAGTGGGAAAGAGCTCTAAAGTTGGGAGTTGGGGAGTCTGGTTTGAATCCCATCTGTCTCCTAACTGCTGCAAAAATTTGGTCCAGTCATTTAATTGCCCCAGAACTAGTTCCTTGTCTGCTTACTAGGGCATAATGTATTCAAAAACCTCTAATGGAGGTTCTGTCACAAAACAGATGATAAATTACATAATTTAACAATATTCTGTCTCATTATTTTCAAATACATCTAACAAATTACAGTACCACAGGTTTTTGGGACAGTTTTTTATACAAATTACTCAATCGATTAAGCAATTCTAATTCTTATAATAATCATGAGTTTAAGGGTATCTTAAAATACTGCCATTTTACAACATGTTGAAATTTTGGTGACACAGCAAGAATTTCAAAACTGGTGTGGGGACCCAAAGGGCCCAACTTTGTGCTCAGTACTATCTGATTAATCTTTGAGAGTTAAATATGCTCCAGTAACAATTTATATTATTAATTGGTTTAATCAACCTTAGATAAACTGTATACAAACCAGTGCCTACTTATCCTACATTCCAAACTGATGGGTGTTACTGTATTTACATATATATATATAACAGATAGGTTTTTTTTTTTTTTTTGGACAGAGTCTTGCTCAGTCACCCAAGCTGGAGTGCAGTGGTGCAATCTCAGCTCACTGCAACCTCTGCCTCCTGGGTTCAAGCGATTCTCAGGTTTCAGCCTCCCAAGTAGTTGGGATTACAGGCATGTGCCACCATGCCCAGCTAATTTTTGTATTTTAGTAGAGACAGGGTTTCGCCATGTTGGCCAGGCTGGTCTCGAACTCCTGGGCTCAAGCAATCTGCCTGCCTCAGCCTCCCAATTGCAGGGATTACAGGTGTTAGCCACCACGCCCAGCCAAAGATAGACATTTAATGACATGCAGAGAAGTCCCACTGAGTCAGTTTATATATGAAGATGCCAATATCATTCTGATCCCCAAATCAAACTGATCTCTTCTGAACACTGGTTTTCTCTTCAGTCATTGTTTAAAAAAAAAAAAAAAAATGTCTGCTAACAATATTAATTGAGTGCATACCACGGCCCAGCTCTGACTCAACACTGGGGATGCAGCAGTAAGCAAAACACTGCCTTACTGGCTCAAGGGGCTCAGTCTGGTGAAGGAAATCACCACTTCTTCGGGTGAGCTCTTTCACAGGAGTTTTCCTCTGTGGAACTGCTGGAGTCCTTGGCAGTTCTTCTTTATTCTTTGGGTTTTCCATCCCCAGAACACCTAGGCAGGTGGCTCCAGCAAGGATAGGGTACAGGGGAGAGCAGTGATCAGGAAAGTCTCACACTGCCTCCTCCAACATTTAGGCCCCACCCAGCTTTGCTAGATCTTCATCACCTCCAGCTCCTTTCCCTCATTCTTGGCTACTACAGATAACTCCCAGTACTTCAGACAAATTAGTACATAATGGAACCCCAATTATGCACCAGGGTGAGAGTCTATTCAAAAGGAGTTCTGGGATCCATGTGATCTGAGGAAATTAGTTGGGTGCTCCAATATTTCTGCTGCAGTCAGCAGGTTCTGTGAATGTTCTATGACATTACAGATGGTGTGTCCCAGGCTCTAAGGGCCCCAGTCAGCCTAACAGTCTTATTTATGACTTATCCAAATACAGTTCATGACTTAAAACCAAGACTAAACCAGTCCCAGTTTAGCATTAATATCCCCATCTTGCAATACAGATTTTGCTGCTGATTTTCTGATGTATTAAGAGTAATACTCATTCAGTATGACATTTAGTAAGCTCCACTCATGAGGGGATTGGTTCAGTTATCAGAGAATAATAGGGGAAGGTGGCCTAGATGTGAATCCTAGCTATTCCTGAAAAATGTACTTAACTTCTTGGGAACAGTTACCTCAGCTAGAAAAGGGGAAATACTGTGCATTATAATAGATTGAAGGTGTGTTTAACCACAATTAGAGGCCAAAATACGGCATCTGTTATTATTGGTACTATTATTGTACTTTCATGCTTAGAATTAATAACTATAAATGCTTTTAAATTCCTTAAAAGTATCGTCTTTGATAAGTATCACAGAAAATGAGAACTTATATAGAAAGGATACTGGTTTACATAATCATCTGATCAATTATTACTCCCTTTTAAGGAAGTTTCAAAATCAAGTAAATATCAGAGCAAAATATGGTGCCCTGTGATTATGCATATTAAACATAATGTAGTCAGAATGTGTATCCCATCCTCTGCAACAAGTTTAATTTGGTCATTTTATTATTAAACTCCCACTTACGCAACACAGATTTATGTGGCTGTATTTTTGGACCACCACCTCCAGCATCATAGAAGGATTTTATTTCAGACAGTACTTTAAATGTGGAGATCTCCATTGTGATGGTCTTCTGATGAGTTAATTTAGCTAAGCTATAGTTCCCAGTTATTCCATCAAATACTAATCTAGGTGTTGCTGTTAAGTATTTTGTAGATGTGATTAAAGTCTATAATCAGTCCACACTAACTAAAGGAGATTAATAATCTGGATGGGACTGATTCAAGCAGTTGAAAGGCCCAAAGATTTGAGCTGAGGTTTCCCTAAGGAAGAAACTCCATCTGTGGACACCACCTTCAGCCTGTGCCTGAGAGTTCCAGTCTTCCCTTCCTGAAAGCCTGCCTTTCATATTTCGGACCTGTCTAGCCAGCCCTACAATCATATAAGCCAATTCTTTGCAATAAATCTTAATCTCTCCTACTGGTTCTGCTTCTCTGCTTAAATCTTGACTGATACAGCCATGAAACTTACTTTTTTTTTTCTTTTTTATATTAAATCTAATTGACTGCACCTTGATAGTGAAGGCAGAAATTGCTCTATAAGGGTTCTCTTTATTATGGATGAATTGAGTGGGGTTCATTAGTCTCATAGTAGATGTGACTATTCTTTTAATTCAACATGTTGCTTTAATATCTATTTTGCTGTATCTTTCTTACCTTTTTGTGTCAGAAGGAAACATCAAATGTAGATTCAATAACAACCTGCTTTTGTAAATCAACCTTCTTTTGTGACTTAAAACCCTCATGTTTAACTGGCACAAAACTGAAACTCTTATATACAAATAAATGATGTTTCCTATGGATGTATAAGTACAGAAAGGCCTTTGCTTTCAGAAATGGAAATGCAGTATGAAATCATTTCATCAAAATAGAAGCAGACATTATCATTGCTTTGCCAAACTGACAATCTAATTTTAAATAATTCAGCAGTAAAATTTTCATCACTTTACTAGACAGAATTTCTTAAAGCTGTTTAACAGTTTTATAACTCTACTAACAATTGTTGACTATACTACTAGTTTTTTTGTCATATCATCTTGAACTACTCTGAGAACTTCTAAAACTAGAATACAGTTATATGCACACAGGTCTTGAGGTCTAATTTGGAAATAAGCACAATTTGAAGCTAAATTCAGCTTTTAACAGAAATTATTATTCATAATAAACTTTTCTAAATGAGATGCAGTAGTCCTTTTTTTAAAAAAAACGCCACTTTAGAAATGTTAAATATTTATTTATTTTCTTATCAGGAGCTCTTTTCTTGGTTGTGATAAGAATATGCACAAATAACCATATTTTTTGATTTTTTGATATTTAAATATTAGAACCCATAATTCAAGGTGTTTCTTTTTCTCCATATAGGTCAGTTACTATTGTAAAATAAATTAATTTTAATCACAAAGGTCTAGTACCAATAGATATCTGAGAAACTTATAATTTACCTCCAATAACAAACTTGTGCTTTGACATTTTTTATTATAAAAACTGAGTTTTTCAATGAAGGCAGTTTAGCAGGACTATAGTTGTGAAAATAAATCTGAATGTAGCCATTCTTTAAACTAAAAATCATTGTAGAATAAAATGTCAAGCAAGTGAAAACTTTTCCGTGATATATACAGAAATGATACCTACATAAATATTTTCACATAAACAAAAACAAAGATCAAGAAAAAATTTAAATATCTTTGTGGGCAACAGAAATACAGAGATTAAAAAGGTTATTTTTATTTTACTTCAATGCTTCCATCGAACACAACTGGCAGAGCAATAGGAATTAGATAAACCTTTACATTTCTTCAGGGAATTACATACAATAAAGACACCTCTCTAGAAGAAAATAAAATATTAGCATAATTAGACTGCTGACAGTCATGACTTTCAATTTAGTCACCCTGTTTGCTCTACTGTGAAGCTATATGCTTTATCAGTATTTTGACAGTTGAAAGAAAATAAAGCTAACACTGGCAAGATCCAGCACAAACACAGGTGGCAGCAAATTAGGCACAATATTGTGTGGATTTTCCTCTCAATGTGGATTACCCATGCCTAGAAGATAATGGCTTGCAATGCAAAACAAACATTGTGGGATAAACCAGACAATACTTAAACAGATATATTTTCTACAGGAATGTTTCCTGAAGTGTTTCCCAGGGACTACCTGAGCCAGAGTCAGGCAGAGTGCTCAATAAAATAAAAATGCACATTCCTGGGCTCAACCACAGACCCTCTGGGGGCCCAAGAATCTGTACTGCTAACAAGCTCCCTTGGGAATGCTTAAACACGTATTAAAAGTTTAAAAAACATTACTTCATACTATCTGGAATTTCTCTTGCATCTTTCTTTTGACCACAAATATTTTGTTTGTGGTCATGCTTCTTACTAGCCAGAAGGAAGAACAGGCAAACAAAAAACCATTTCGGATTATGCCTGTCAGCACGGAGAATTAGTAGTGGTATCTTTCCCTGCCTCAAGAAAATACGGGGGAATAGGCAACAAATGATTTTGCTCCTACATTTCTCAAAGGTGCTCCGTAGTACTTATTTTTAAAGCTTTCAAAATGTATACATAATAAAAATGTTCAAAATGATTTGTAAACTCTCATCAGATCAAGATAATCCAGTGTAAAAAAAACTGCTGTTCAGTGTTGTTGCTGAATTCTCACAAAGACCCCTTCATAATCTTTGTTCACAAACAGGGAGCGTCTCGGCAGGCACTCCAGAACTCTCACCAAATGAGGCACTGCCTATTAAGTAGCATGAAAGTACCTAAAGACTGCCCATAAAACAGGAACAAAGAAAACAAAGCTCAGTTTCAACTCCAGCCAAAAAGGAGTCTTCATGACCTACCAATATGTAAGATGAATACAGATCATGCTGACTTTCCTCAGAGAAAGTCTAATAAAAAAAAAATCCTTATCGATATCTGCTTGAAATCTAGTTTATATTGAAAATGGAAAGCAAAATACAACATGCTACTAGTATCTACTACAGTGCTTATGTCCTATAAAATCCCTATGGACAAAAACAATTTTACTTGTGAATAAAAATTAGAAATGAAAGAGGTAGGTGACTATCATTTGAAGATAATCCCAAAAACATGTTGAATAATATGCTTGAGTCCCCAAAGAGCAATTTAACTGGACAATGAGTTCCAACACCGGTACAATTTCCTTAACAGCAGGGTTTCCCAGGTCTTTCATGATGTCATCAACCTTTCAATGCCCTAAACTCCGGATACAGTGCCATAAGCTCTTCAGATATTTAATATTAAGAAATAGCTAATGAAGTAAAATGTAAAGAAGTAATACTAGAGACCAAAGAGTGAGGTGATGCTGAAGTCAGCTTGGCTCTTCAAAAATCTATACCCTAGTATGGAGGAAAGCACATTTGAGTTGGACAGGACATTAGAGATTCATCTAATCCAACTCTCTGGTTTTACAAATGAAGAAATAGAAGCTTATTTTTTCCACTAGCTCACAAAGCACTAACATCCTGAAAAGATGCTATAAGTCCACAGTTAACTTACTTAATTAATCAATGATGTAGCCAAGTGGCTATACTTTCAGCCCTTATCCCTGTGGGCTGTTTTATAAAGTGAGCCACTGGTAACAGAGAAGCTGACCAAGGTCCTAGATGCACCTGGGAGCAGACTGTCAGCAAGAGAAAAATAATTTGAAATGTCAGACATGCCCTATTAAAACTTGTTCTAGGCTCAGACCAGGGTTCATTTTCCCTTCTTTGTAGGAGACACACATCTGAGTACGTTCACAAACTCCAGCTCTGCTAGGACAAGCATTGGGGCAACAATACTGTTTTGCCCAGAACACTTAGAACTAACACAGGTGGACAACTAGAAACCCCCAAACCCGCAGGCTCAAGACCTACACACAGCTCTTTAATTTCTCAATAATTGTTAGTCACTTGTTTTGCAAATAAAAAACAAAACAAAAAAATCACTGGATTTCCTTCATAGCCTTATTTATCTAAGATTTTTAAGTCTCACATTAAACAGTGGTTGTAAATCAGGTGTGGTGGCTCACGCCTGTAATCCCAACATTTTGGGAGGCCAAGGCAGGCAGATCGTTTGAGCTCTGGAGTCTGAGACCAGCCTGGGTAACATGGTGAAACCTTGTCTTTACAAAAGAAAATACAAAAAATTAGCTGGGTGTGGTGGCACACACGTGTGTGTGTGTGTGTGCATGTGTGTGTGTGGTTCCAGCTATTCAGGAGGCTGAGACAGGAGGATTACCTGAGCCTGCAAGGTTGAGGCTACAATGAGCCATGATCACACCACTGCACTCCAGCCTGGGTGGCAAAGCGAGACTCTGTCTCCAAAAAGCAAAAAGTGGTTATAAGTGATTTTATTTTTTCTTTTCTATTTTCCAGTGTTTCTGTAATGCCTTGATATTTCTTTCGGTAGTAAGAAAACAAAGGCTAATTTTTAAAAAGAATATTATAGTCTAAAACATTAAAGGATGCATAGAGTTCCCTCTTGACTATGAGACATCTAAACTGAATGAACTGTCTGTGTGGCACACTGGAACAGCACAGCCTCAGGATTCTGACAGATTTTTGGATCCCAGCTCTACCATTAACCTTGGGCAGGATTTTAGTCGCTCTGAGACCTGCTTTCTTCACCTCTAAGAATGAAAACAATAATACCTACCTCACAGCATCCTGTGAGGATAAAATGATGCACAGTGCCTGAAACGTAGGTCCGTAAATGTCAACCCCTTCTCCCTATACTCCACAAAAACCCTTGAGTAAAAGGAATCACCACAGCCTGCACCAGCCACCTGCCATCCCCCTCACTACATTCACCTTTTAAATTTGCAAGGATGCTGTCTCCTTGATTTTGTGCTATTGCTCTGAAGAGTTGCTATTGTGCTTAGAAAAATTTCTACATTTTATGTTCTCTCTTTTACAACTGTACATGCAGATAAAACATTTTTTAAAACTATCTTCCCATAAATGATAATGCACGTTTCCTAAAGCACATATCATGTATAAAAACAATTCTGAAAAATAAGACTGAATTAATTTGTACATTCTCTCTTAAAGTGCACCAAAGTAAATAGTAATGACCTTTAAAATGTCACTAACCTTCTTGGGTTAGTTTTTAAAATAAAACTAAATATATATTGATTGAGATGTTTGGCTCCAATGCGATGGTAAAAAGCAGCAGTGTCTTCCAGAAAAAAAAAAGTCTTGATAAACTCAACTAAGCATACCTTAGCAGCACATAAAATGCCTACAATTCAATATAACTGCAGGCTCAATAAAGCACAATCCTGATTCCTACTATGAAAACAAAATCAATCAAGGAAAAACCCAAAAACTAAAAAAAAATCTCCTCACCCTAAATTGAGGATTTCTATTGAACCCTGGAGGTAATATTTGTAATCACTTTCCTATTGTTTATTCCTGGTAACAGAACCATAATTACCATTCTTTCTTTACACTGCTCACACACATACATACACAAAGTCTATAAAAAACAATAAAGTATAAGTGGAGAGGCTATGAGAAAGAAACTTCAATGTCAATAAAGAACAAGCATCACCCAAAATGTCAGTCAGTTCCAATATTCACACCACCGTCCGATGTTCCCCACACACATAGACCGCACTAGGACGTATCCGTCGCCTTGTGTGACCAGGGAGCTGCGGCAAAAACTTGAAGGACTTAGGCATCATGTCCAGGCAAGCATCATGGAATTTCTTAATCCTCCAGTAGTAGATCAGTGGATTCAATGCAGACTTGAGGTAGCAGAGCCACAGTAGCCAGGTGCTAATCTCAAAAAAGTTGTGCTGATAGTAAAAGTGCTTACTGAATGTTGCCACAAGGCTGTAAGTGGTGAACGGGGCCCAGCAGACAATGAAGACAGCAAAGAGAATCAAAATAGTGGTGAAGGCACGTGTTTTAAAGCCCATGTCAATGCTCATCTGGAAAGGTCTCTGTAGACTCATGAGACCCAGTTTGCTGGCCTGGCTGAGGCATATACCTTCAGGGTAGCTATGGATCCTCAAGGCATTGTGCCGAAGGGTGTTGAGTATGCCCATAAATGAATACAATATTACCAGGAAGGGTATGAAAAAAGAAATGAGAGAAATCAAAATCACATAAGCCTGGTAGCCTGGATTGGTTGTGTACCCAAACACACACTGGGGAGCTCGGGAAGGTATCTGCAGGTCAGGGTTTCCTACGGCTAAAGGAAAAGCTACACAAAAGGAAGTTGCCCAAGAAACTGCAATCAGAACCTTAGCTCTATATGGGTTTAGCTTATCCTGCCTCTGGACTATAATAAGGAACCTATCTATGCTAATGATGAGCAGGATGGCTACTCCTTCTATCACAAATAACCAGAAAAACATAGCAGATACCCTACAGAAGAATTTTCCAAAAATCCATCGGGTAGTAAGGATAGTTACCAGGGCAAAGGGCATGTTCAGCACTGCAAGCAACATGTCTGCAAAAGCCAGGCTGGCAAGGAGGATGTTAATTGCAGATCGCATGGCAGCTTTTTGGTAAACCATGAGGCAAACAACCAAGTTCCCAAGAAAAGACACAAACAGAATGAATATCATTATAGCAGAAAGGGTAATCTGAAGAGGCAAGTTTAGGCTCTTAAATGCTGCTGGTGTTGCGGGCACAGCTGTACTATTCACTGTCAAGGAACTCAAACCAGTGGGAGCCATGGTTTCAAAACTGTATCTAAGCAATGGACTGATGTCAGGATGCTGGAATGGTGGAGGGAGTGTAATATTCATGTAGGTGTTTTCATACACTACAAATGTCGTGTTGGATGTCCCGGTATGGAAAGCAGTCAACACTGCCGAGAAGACCATGGTTTCAGTAGGATGGAAGATGCAAGCAGAGATGCAGGTGTTCTTCAAGCATTTCAACACAGAACAGCAGTATCAGGTTCCATTGATGGGCTTGGAAATACATTCTGGAAAATGGACAATGAGTTCCATCTTCCACAAGAGTCCTTTTGCCTGAAAACAAAACCAAAACACAAAAAGTAAATGAGAAATGAGATTTGTAAATAACATTTAACTCCAGGGCTGCCTTTCATTATGAAGGATCAGTTTTGCTTTTTGACCCTTTAAAAATATTTTAGCCTCCAGTGTAGTCAACACTAAAATACTGTTCTGTTATTTTATCTTTTGTCAACCATGGTGGAAATTTCATGACATTCATATATAAAGCAAAAGTGCAAGGAATCTCAAAACGTATTACTGCCCCAAAGACAAAAGTTATAATTTTACTGTTAATTTTTAAAATATTTCCAGTGGCTTTAATTTTAATTAAATGTTAATTTTAATTTTCATGCTTTTCTATAGTCACTATTAATACAGATTTTTATTACCTGGTTCTCCTGAGAGCACTATTTTTTTAAATTAATAGTTCTTTGGTACAAGTTCTTACTCTAATTTTACATTAGCACAAAACCAGACGACAAAGAAACCTAAAGCAGGTTTCCTATTTCACACATAACAATTTTTAGTTCTAACATCCTTATTAAGTAGGTACTAGGTAATTGTCAATGAAGATCTGAAACATTTTATTGGCTTGCTTTCTATTTATTTATCCAATTAATTCACCAATTTTTTTCATTTTTAGTTTTTGAATTAAAAACTCATTCATTTTTAATTTCTTTCCAGAAGTTCCACCACCAACCGTACTGGAGAATTTACTCAAGAGGAGAAGAAAAATTCTAAGTAAGAAGTCTTGGTAATATTTTCAGAAGTTTTATTTTACTAAAGCTCTCTTTGTTTCTCATAGTCTCTCTTCTCTCCCAAGTCCACTGACTTTCATCCTTCCTTTTCTGATATATATCCATCTATCTTCTCTATTTTCTTCTCCCTAAATAACCAATCTTATTTTGTGTTAGCAACTTGATCAGAATGTGTCAACCAAATAACAAAGTTAGAGATGTTAAAGGAGAGATGACTAAAAAAAATTCAGGTATGAAGAATCTACTCCAGAAAACTTACGAAGATATTTAGTTAGCTTGCTCCAAAGAGTTTCTTATCACATTTCTCTTATCTTAACCCCCAATTTCTTAACCAGATTTCTGTAGCTCTAGAGTTTTCTGTAAGGGACTTTCTTAATCTGCTGTCTTACACATTTTGTGGTATGGGTTTTTCCTTATGTAGGTCTTTACTGGAGAGGTAATCTCTTTATAGTTAGAAAGAAGTCTCTGAATTTCTGGCTAGATTCCTTTAATAAGCTCTTAAAAGACTGGAAAAACATAAATGTACAGCAGTTTAAAACAAATTGCAGTTTACTCATTATTTTGACTTAGAATCAGTCATTGAATTTCTTTTTTTTTTTTTTTTTAAACAGAGTTTCACTTTTGTTGCCCAGGCTGCAGTGCAACGGCACGATCTCGGCTCACCATAACCTCCTCCTCCCACATTCAAGCGATTCTCCTGCGTCAGCCACCCCAGTAGCTGGGATTACAGGTATGTGCCACTATGCCCAGCTAACTTTGTATTTTTAGTAGAGATGGGGGTTCTCCATGTTGGTCAGGCTGTTCTCGAACTCCCGACCTCAGGCGATCCACTTGCCTCAGCCTCCCAAAGTGCTGGGATTACAGGCATCAGTCACTGCACCCAGCCTAGTCATTGATTTTACGGGTCATTGTCAAAATTTCATTCATTCACTTACTAGTGTATGATGGGCAGGAATATCACATTTCTAAGATCCAAGATCCAGCAATGTAGCCAAATCAGGGACTCTCTACCATACCTATAGCTCTACAATCCCATTTTTTTTGTCCAGGGCTGCCTTTATAAAAAAGAAGAATCCTGATCTACTCCTTCAAAATATCAACTTTACTACTTACTTTCACTTCTACAGTTTAATTTCTTTGCCCTTACTAGATTTTATCTATCCTCACATATTCATTTTGTAATACAAAACATACCTGGATATGATGCCACACTAAGCCAGCTGCTCTTTAACTTTATTAACCCAAAGGGGCCAGTGGAAAGACAGCAGTAGTAGTTGGAAGATTTTACACCATAATCACCATCAGCCTCTACAGAAGTACCCTAAATATACATATAATTAAGACTAAAGGCTGTGCGTAATTATAAATTAATCTCAATACAAGTCTACCTCTATAGAGGTAGAGGTAATTTCTCTAGAAAAATTATAAATAGACAATTGTGTATCTTAAGCCTAATGTGAACAGCTAAAATTGTGTTTGACCAAGTCAACTAACATATATCCATCCTGCATTACTACACTGTTCAAAGTATTTCATTTCCTTGACCATGTTAAGGAACAAAAACAAAAAATGGAATGAAACCAAAGTAAAACCATAATTTAAAAGATGCCTTTTAACTTGTTATATTTGCATAGTCATAACATCGTTCTACCATAAAAGCCTCCCACAACTATAAAAATTTCTAACAATATTTCATCAAATATCTGTTTAAGAACCTACTACATGCCAGATACTGAAACGAAAATGGTGAGCAAATAAAAGGCTTCTAAATTTCTGGTTAAAAATGCAGACTGACCACAGTCCACATCCCCAAAATCACACTGAAATGACAGTCAAGTGATTTTTTTAAACAAAGTATATAAACCAAAAGGACAAGAGGTATAAATAAAAGACACATTAGTAGATTTAAAAAAAAAATTTAATTCATTTTATTTATTTATTTTTTTTGAGACAGAGTCTCACTCTGTTGCCCAGGCTGCAGTGCAGTGGCACGATCTCAGCTCACTGCAAGCTCTGCCTCCCGGGTTCACATCATTCTCCTGCCTCAGCCTCCAGAGTAGCTGGGACTACAGGCACCCACCACCACACCCAGCTAATTTTTTTTTTTTTTTTTTTTTTGTATTTTTAGTAAAGATGGGGTTTCACCTGGTTAGCCAGGATGTTTTTTAATGTTTTAAGGCAAAAAAAAAAAAAAAAAGCAAATGGTGTTGTGGTAACTGACTTAAGAAAGCAGAACAGAGAACAATTTATTCTCAATACTTCCAGGGAAATATGCTTCAAAGAAACTGAAACAATCCTGTAGATCCCCAGAGAATCTCTGGATGCCAGTTACCACAGAGAGTATAGGTAGAGCTGAAAACTGGAAAACTGACTGAAAATCGGAGACACTGGAACCCCACTCCACACCTAGTTCTCCTCCTCTCTGAACAATCGTATGAAAGCACCTATCTCCATTTCAGTAGCCCAACTCTGTGGCACAACTGAACCTGACAAGCACCAAACTCGAAAATATCAGTGCAAGGCTGAAAATGGGGGAACTGAGTGAATGCATATTCAATTTGAGAACGTAGCTCCTTTCGCCATCCTGCTCTCAGACTGCCAGGAACATATTGCCTATGCAGAAGACTGAAAGGCTGTAACTAAATAGCCACAGAGGAAAAACCTCTAGATACTAATATCTGATGGTAGAATGCCAGCTTGGTGCCCAGTCACCTTGTATATGGAAGCCCACCCACTGTCAAACCAGCCCATAAGCAGAGACTCTAATCAACTTTTCAGTGACTATTAAATATAAATAGTCAATTTCTCTAAGAAATAAAGAGTTTAACAAAGAGATTAAACAAAGACATTTTTGTAGTTAAACATTAAGGGAAATAACTTGAATTTAAAATACTAAGGAACATAGCATGAACAGACTTAATAATGCCTTTGCTTCAGTATCTGTACAGTGGTCTTCATTCACTTCACTCCTGGCTCACTGGAATGTAAATATTCCCTGGCCTTCTTCCTTTTCTTATGAAGTATAATAACCAAAGCAGTGCTCTTGAATGCTCACAGTAACTACATTAAAATATTCTTTCCTCTAAGCATTTCTCATCAAATATCACTGTGACCTGAAGTTTCTTTGAATTTTATATAAGACTAAGTAAAAAAGTTTCATACTTAAAATTTGTATTTCCAAATGAAATAGGATAGTAGTAGCATGAGATCAACAGACAATTAGCTTAGGTTGGTAACATTTACACAGTACTCCTAATGTTAAATCCAATCTAGACTAGTCTTTATTTGCCATTTGTTGGAAATGTTTAACAAATCTTCCAAGTGAGAAAAATTTTAGATTATGTATGAATGTGTGCACATGATATATGCATACATAATACACATGTTTATACAAACACACCACATGTATGTACATTTGTAAAACTCACATACGGTAGCAGTGACTGGATTTATGATTCTCTCTTATTGCATCTACAGAAACAATGCTGGGGTTATCAGGTTAATGATATAAGTGGAGTGTTTTATATTTGGAGTGTGCCAGAATGTCACATTTATAGGGCTTCAGTAGCTAGAACGGTCAGTGGAGGTTGCGGTATTCTCTTGGTTCTCTTTCCTTAGTCTTACCTGCCACTGGAGTGCTTTATTTTATTTTTTTTAAGCAGGGCATATCACTCAGGCTGGAGTGCAGTGGCACAATCACAGCTCACAGCAGCCTCAACCTCCCAAGCTCAAGTGATCGTTGGAGTGCTTTAAATACTTGTTTTATTCTCCGAAAAGGCTATATTCTTCTAGAAGGCAGCCATTGATTTTATTAATCCCATTGCTCCCTATAACCACTATGATTTGCACACAGTCCGATAAATATTTAGATAACTAACTTCATCTGCACTGTTTTGTGGGATCAATTTTTTGTTTACTCATTTTAATATTCATGAAATCCACACATTTTAAAAATAATTAGATAAGTTTTAAGGTGATCATCAAACCCTGTCCCAACCTTCACCATCCCATTCCTGTTTTTAGTAATAGTCATTCTTAATTAAAGGTTTTTTCATATATTTATCCTTTATATATCTAAATAACATGAAGAAATTACTTTTTGGTTTATCAATTATATATATTAACTCCTGATTTCCTGTAAGTACAGATGTAGATTTAGCTGTCACAGCATTGCCCAATTTATTTATTTTCCCTTTGTTCTATCAAAATCTTTATTTGAAACTTTTAAGTTACAGTAGTGTAATAATGTAGTTATGTAAATAGTATACTTACTGATAAGCCAACAGAATATTTTCCTTTCTTAACTTTTAGAAATCCTAAAATTAATAATTCACTTAAATATTTATTCTCCATTTTTTTTTTGTTTTGTTTTGGCTGTTTGGATATTTTTGTTAAGTTTTTGTTCAAGTCCTTTGCTCATCTTTCAGCTGGGTTGTTTATCTTTTTCTTATAAATTTGTTAGTATTTATATATACATATATATACATACACACACACATACACTTTTTTCCCCAAAGGATGAGGCTGCATAATTTATAAGGAACAGAGGTTTATTTTGGCTCACAATTCTGCAGGGTGTGTGAGAAGCATGGTGCCAGCATCTGCTCCTGGAGGTTTCAGGAGGCTTACAATCATGGTGGAAGGTGAAGGGCGAGAGCAGGAAAAGAGAGCAAGAGGGGTTAGTGCCACAGCCTTTTAAACAACCAAATCTTGCGTGAACTCAGAGCAAAAACTCACTCACTATTCGGAGGACAGCATCAAGCCTTTCATGAGGGATCCACCCCATGACTCAAATAGCTCACCAGGTCCAAACCTCCAACATTGGGGATTACATTTCAACATAAGATTTGGAGGGGACAAACATCCCAACCATGTCAGTATCATATTCTATGGTACTGCTTCTATTCAGAGCAGAAGTTTATGGAAATCTCATGATTAATGAAGTTTGGGCTCAGTACAACTCCCACTCATCCCAGAACTCATGCCATGGTTATTCTACCAGTTTTGAAATGCGGTATTAGAACAGACAAACTCAGCAGATTCCCTCACTGGTTCTCTAATCTGTGGAGCAAGGGCTATAATGGTAGGAAAGGTTAACTGCAAACCCCTAGAACTATCTATTTCTACCTGTGAAAATAGTAAACCAAAAGCAACATTTAATTCCTGCAGAGATTGCAAAGATTAGAGTCACCATCAAGGACTTGGAAGAAGAAGGTGATCAATTCTGCCATAACTCTATTCAAGTTGCCTCTTTGACTTTGTAGAAAACAGATGGATTCTGAAGAGTGCAGATGCTGTACCAGATGTGGTTTTACTGATGGAGCGCATCAATGTATTTCCTGGCATCTGGTATACGGCTATTGATCTGTCAAATTCTGGTTTTCTCTATATGTGTTAGCAAAGACTACTTGAAGCATTTGCTTACCCTACTATCCTACCTCAGGGCTCTGTCAAGTCTACAGCATACTATCATAATCTAGTCCACAGGGACCTTGGTTGTACATAGAATGTCATGCTGTCCATTACATGCTGACTACATCTTTTAAATTTTCTAGGGGTCTTAGTAGTATTCCAAGATATCCCCTTCGAAGTGATAGCTCTCTTGCCTACCACTAATACAGAGACACAGCATTTAGTTGGCTTTTCTGGACTCTGGAGGCAACATACACCTCATTTGGGTATGTTATTCTGACCTACTGATCAAGTAGCTTGAAAAGCTGCCATATTTGAGTAATCAGTAATAATAAGAGAAGGCTCCACAACAGGTCCAGGCTACTATGAAACCTGCTCTGCCACTGAGCCAAAAGATTCACTGGTGTTTTAAGTGTCTGTGGCACACAGGGATACTGTATAGCATTTGGCAGGGCCCTTAAAAGTCAGACCAGATCTTTAGTATTTTGGAACAAAGCAATGGAACATGAGTGCTCCACATAAACTTGGTGCTGTCTGACCTTCTGAAGCCATACAGTTGGGTTTGCATGGAGCATTTCAGCCTTATGCGAAGGGTATGTATGAAATCAGACCTGGCAGATGCTCAGGGTACAGTTTGGTTACATGAGCAAATGGCTGAGATTCCCATAGCTCCTATTTTTGCTGTAATGATCCTCTCTTTAAACTTCACCTGTGACCTCACTGAGAGGAGTTTCTCATGACCAGTTAACTAAAGAAGAAAAAAATTTAGGCCTGATTTATTGTGCAGAGTTGTAGCATTACAGCCCCAGTTGGAAGCCCTTAAGGGCAGAGCAGAGAAAACCTCCCAGTGGGCAACATTTTGAATACTATACTTGGTTGTTCATTTTGAAGAATTCATGCCAGAGATGAAAAACTACATTCATTCATAGATAGCAGCTAATGGTTTGACTGGCTAGTCATGTAAATGCTCACCAAATAGCAATTTTCAATAGAAGAGCTTGATAATCAGGCAGACAAGATGACCTACTCTATTGAGCTCAACTAACCTCTTTCTCTAGTCACTCTTGTCCTTCCCTAAAGGGTTCGTGAACAACATAGCCATGGCAGAAGGGACAGAGGTTGTACATGTGCTCAACAACATGGACTTCCACTCATCCAGATCAATCTAGCTATAGCCACTGAACACGCAACGTGGGAACACAGGGACCAAAACTAAACTTACTGAATATGACATAATCTCCTGGAGACACTAGCCAGCTACTTGGTGACAAGTGGATTACACGGACTACTTCCATGATTGTTGACTTTGCTTTTATTAGAATATATACATATGCTGGATAATTTTACCAAATTAGGCCATCAAGCATAATATCAATATATTTAGTATCCTGTGCCTCCTTCCTTTCACACAATATCCTACACATATCAGAAAAAAGTAATCAGAAAGTTAATAATCACCTCCACTGTGGTTACAGATTTCAAATAAAAACAGTGGGAACTCAAAAAAAAAAAAAAACCTCTTAAAATTTTGTTTTTTAAGTATCCAGAAGCATAAAGGAACAGACATTTCAAGATATTCAGTATTCAAAGGGGCAATCTGCATTCTTAAGAATAACCTTTTATCTCCTGAGTTTTGTTAGGAAGTATAATATCAAAGAACTGCCTTAAGCTCTTTGAATATGTTAGCTTTAAAAATTTCACAGCAACTATGATATTCCTACTGCTATAATATCCATTTTAAGGAAGACAGAACAATTGCACAGAATGGTCAAGTAATATGTCCAAGGTCACATGACTAATAACGGGCAAAGCTGAGAATTAAACCCAGGAAGTCTGTTCTCAGCCACTATGCTATGCTATAAAACAGAGAATATAACATACAGAAATGCCACCAGTACAAGAAAAACGTAACACTTTGTTTGTTTTCTTTTACATATCACTTGTATATTTTCAAAAACATATTGTTAAATTTAAAAAGCAATTACAATAAATTTAGAAATGATGTGGAAATGAATCAGGATTATATATATATATTTTACCAGGATATTCATGTAAATGTAGGGCTCTATGCCTTGATTACAGAAGTCTAGGTCTGCCAAAAATATATGACACACGGAATGTAAATATGCATGAAAAATACAAATACTTTTTTTTCCTTTCAAAAAATAAGACTCAGTAAAAAGAATCTTAACAGTGCTGAATTTGCTCGGTGTTTCCCAATGCAGATGATACAAATATCTGGTAAAAATACAATAAAGCTCCAAAGTAATGAGATTAGTTTTCCCATGGGGTTGCTAAAACTGGAGTGACCACCTTTTAATCACAATTTCACGTGAAACAAAGCAAAAATTCTACAATCCCAATAGAAGTGAATATTTAGTGAGTAAAAGGAAAGATTTCTTCAGGCCAGTTCTTTCAGTGCCCAAAAGAATTCCCCAATGCTGCAGTAATATAAATGCTAGCTGTTTTTCAGAAGAGTTTCACAGGCTGAAGTCCTGAGGGCGTCCATAAAACTCTGCAAAGCAGTCCTCATCAAAACTGGGACTGCAGAGAAAAGCAGCAAAAAAGTGGGACACCTACACTGAACTCCAGTCAACTAAACAGGGCCAGCTTCTTTCTTTATCTCGTCCTGCCATCTCTAATTCTTCAAGATGGTTTTATTTTCTTTCCTTTCTGCTTCTTTCCTTTTTCTCTTCTTTTATATTATTTTGACTGTATCTCTATACTGAAAATTTTCAAAACCAACCTCACTTTCTAATTTCCAATAAAAGACCATCCTTGGATCCACATACATGCTGGAGTATACTGGCTTTACCAGCCCATTAGAATCACAGCCTCTCTTCTACAACTTCCATCTCTAATCCCTCTAGGAGAATCCTGCTATCTTTGCCTCACCATTTAGGCCTTCAAATGGCCCTGTATTCAGAGTGCATGCTAACTAATGTGTCTAACTGCCTGTTATCTCTACGATGACTCAGACTGCAAATCTTACAAAAGAGATAGGAGCACCATATTACAACTTAGAAAGAAACTCATTATACACAATTCTGTCTTGATGTTACAATTCATTAGGCTGCCTAGACAGAGATATAAAGATATACAGATTAGATACAGATACAGGCATGTATCCATATCTACAGATAGATATTAAGTATATATACAACCAAAAAATTATTTCATGGTTCAATAAATATGTTCTCTTTATATGAAATTTGATTTGAATCATTTTCTGTATTTTTCTCTTCCTTCAAATCCATAGTAACCCAGTACTACATAAAACCTATCAACTTTCACAAATGCTAAGAAAATGTCATCTAAATATGGCCAACCTCAAGCCTTTCCTAAATTAACTTACTATAAGGATGTCAAAAGTAGAGAAAAAAAATCTGGGTAATAGTCTTGGCCCTTCCATTTATTAACTAAGATGTTCAGGCAAGTCAGTGAACTTTCCTGACTCTCAAATGTCCTTATCTCAAAGATGCAGATAAAAACCACATCATAGGTTGGTGAATTAAATAAGATAGATGAAAGTGAATTATAAACTACAAAGTGATATCAAATTACAGCATATTATAACCATAATCTTCTACAGACTTCTCTTGCAGGAAGTCAGGGAACCCGAAGGGAGGGACCCGCTGAAGCCATGGCAGAAGAACATAAATTGTGAGTATTTCATGGACATTTGTTAGTTCCCCAAATTAATACTTTTATAATTTCTAATGCCTATCTTTACTGTAATCTCTGAACATAAACTGTGAAGATTTCATGGACATTTATCACTTCCCCTATCAATACTCTTATAATTTCCTATGCCTGTCTTTACTTTAATCTCTTAATCCCGTCATCTTCATAAACTGAGGATGTATGTCGCCTCAGGACCCTGTGATGATTGCGTTATCTGCACAAATTGTTTGTAAAGCATGTGTGTTTGAACAATATGAAATCTGGGCACCTTGAAAAGAACAGGATAACAGCGATTTTCAGGGAACAAGGGAGATAACCATGAAGTCTGACTGCCTGAAGGGCTGGGCAGAACAGAGTCATATTTCTCTTCTTTCAGAAAGCGAATAGGAGAAATATCACTGAATTCTTTTCTCAGTAAGGAATAACCCTGGGAAAATTAATGCATTCCCAGGGGTAGGTCTCTAAAATGGCCGCTCTGGGAGTGTCTGTCTTATGCAGTTGTAGACAAGGGATGAAATACACCCTGGTCTCCTGCAGTGACCTCAGGCTTGCTAGGATTAGGAAATTCCAGCCTGGTGAATTCTAGTCAGACCAGTTGTCTGCTGTCGAACCCTGTTTCCTGTTAAGATGTTTATCAATGACAATGTGTGCCCAGCAGGGCACGGACCTTCATCAGTAATTCTAGTTTTGCCCTGGCCTTAGTGATCTCACTCTGACTCTCTGCCCTTGTGATACTGTATTGCCTTTGAAGCATGTGATATTTGTGACCCATTCCCTATTTGTACACCCCTCCCATTTTGAAACCCCTAATAAAAACTTGCTGGTTTTGCGGCTCAAGGGGCATCATGGAACCTGCTGATATGTGATGTCACCCCCGGAAACCCAGCTGTAAAATTTCTCTCTTTTGTACTCTTTCTCTTTATTTCTCAGACCAGCCGACACTTAAGGAAAATAGAAAAGAACCTACATTGAAATATGGGGGGGCTGGTTACCCTGATAGATTTCGACTATGTTATGCAATCAATATCTCTATTATAGCCTATTGGTGGGAGTATGAACTGGTACAACATTTTGGGAGTAAGAGTAGGCAGTACTTCTTAATATTAAACAATTTAAATATTGTCTAGAATTCTACATGATAAAAACACTAGCATAAACATGCAGGTAAGAATGTTCATTGTAGCATTACTTCATAGTGAAAAACTCAACATCTTTTTAATACTCATCAATAAGATAACAGTTAAATAAGCTGGGGCACAGTGGCTCACACCTGTAATCCCAGCAGTTTGGGAGGCTGAGGCAGCCTTGAGGTTAAGATCACTTGAGGTTAAGAGCTCGAGACCAGTCTGGCCAATATGGTGAAACTCTGTCTCTATTAAAAATACAAAAACTAGCTGGGTGTGGTGGCACGTGCCTCTAATCCCAGCTACTCAGGCACGAGAATCACTTGAACCCAAGAGGCAGAGGTTGCAGTGAGCTGAGATTGCGCCATTGCACGCCAGCACAGGCGACAGTGTTAGACTCCATTTAAAAATAAATAAATAAATAACAGTTAAATAAAGTGCGGTACATACATACTAGAAATACCATGCAGCTGTCACAAACAATATGTCAATCTAGAATAGTGACATCAGAGAATGTTCATCATATACTAAAAAAAAAAAAAAATTAACATGCAGAATGACATACAACATAGTCCCATTGTTATGTATGTAGATGTGTGTGTATATATATATATACATGCATGTGTTTGTGCATATGTACATACATATAGACAAACAGACCAAATGGACAAAAGGGATTTCTTTTCTGGTATGAAATTAAGGGAGTAAAATATTATTTTACCCATACACTTACAGTTTTGTATAATTTTTTTCATATTAAATCAATATTGATCTTGTACTATTCTGTCACACTTTTCTTCCTGTTTCCTGTATAAAATTCCTTGAGGATGCAAGCTGCAACCTATCTTTTTTGTAACATATCTGACCTAACACAAAGCTATGTATCCTAGTGTTGCTTAAGATACGATAACCATTTATGTCACTCTAACCATGGAAAAGAAGGTAAAAGCAAACCACAGTCTGCAGATTCTGCAGGACCTGGGCTCAAGCTTCTCAGGGGTCCCAGCAGAGACCTCCCAACAGCCCCAGTCCCAGTCCAATCCTCTAAAATGCTGTACTCACTGCATATGCTCTAAAGGTTGGCCTTGATTCCACCAATCCCAGGATGCTGGGAAGAATCGAGTGGCAACACTATGAAAAAATTGCTGTTCTAAAATTACTCTTCTATCCCCTAATGGATAAACAGAAACTGGCTGCTAGTAAAGCCTAGGAGAGGACTAAGGGAATAACCCACGTCTTCCAGCCAACTCATCACTGACAGCAGAATAAAACAGATAGGAATCTGAAATACTGGTGTTACTCAAGAGTGTCTGCTTTTGTCTTGAACAAAATGAAAGTCTAAAAGAAAGAATGCCTAAAAGAAAGGAGAGCTCTTGTGACATTATGGAGCATCTCTCTCTCATTCTGGGCCAGAAGCTGCACTTGAAAAGATGTCACATCATGTTCTTCTATTATTTGCCACACTCCTAGCCAAGAAGAATTTCACTTGGTCCTCCCTTCATTCCCATCTTTCCTCTCATCTAAGAAAGAAATAAAATTGCAAACTAAGAGAGGAAAGAAAAAAACGTATCACACATAAATTTATATTCCTTCCTATATTAGGCCCTTGCTACATATCCAGAGATTCTAATTAAAACCAGGGGAATGGTAGTTGAAGGACACACCAGGATGGAAGTATACTCCTGAGTTCTGTTATGAAAAAGGTGGAACCAGAAATAAAGAACCAACCATTTCACTTCAGAAGCAATGCAATTTTCAACTGTATTTCATTTTTTTTAAAGGCAATCACTTTCATTGGGCAATCTACTTTGCAATTAAAATGAATAGTCCATAAATTTAGATCACTATAACAATGTCTACATTTTTTTGTTGTTGAATTCTGTTATTCTCTGGTTTACCTGTAAATAGAGTCAAAGGAAGCTTTGAAAACAAACCAAAAAAGAATACACAATAATCACATAGAGTGAGACAGGGTAAGGAAGAGCTTACCTAAAGTTAGTTTTTATATAGGGCACATCAACATGGCATCAAAATTACCTTATATGCAAGGCATATCTAACCTAAAACCTATATGCAATAAAGCTAACAGAAAAAATGCTGTGTGTACATTTTAAGCATGAACCACAAGTAGTGTTCCATTTATAATGCCATTCTATTCCTAATATATTTCTAATTCCAACCAGAATATTCACCACAAAAAAAGAAGAATTTTCTCACTAATGTTCAAAGGAACACTCAGTTTTTCCATGGACTTTTAAAAACTTAGATAATTAAACACAAAGATTTATTTGCCTTCCTGTTACTTTATCCCAAAAATACTGAAGAGAAACTAAATGCCAGCAAGGGCTCTGTTTCAGAGAATATGCTAAGTGACTTCTGATGACAATTAAAACTGAAACTCAAGTGGCAGGAAAGGTCAATATTTAATAGAAGAGAAAATTAATTATAATTGAAAACTTTAAAATGTATTTTTAAGTGGCTAAAAGATTAACCTTTTAGAAATGCAAAAAGCAAAAGAAGTGAAAAGTCCTATGGGTGATAGGTTTTGTTCATATTCCCTTTGTCTCCTATTTCTATTTCTTTTTATTTTTTTATTTTATTGATGCATATTTTACGTATTTGTATGGTACATGTGACCATTTGTTAAATGTATAGAATGCGTAATAATCAAGTCGGGGTATCTGGAGTATCCATCATCTAGAGTATTTAACATTTCTATGTGTTGGGAACATTTCAAGTTCTCTCTTCTAGCTAGTTTGAAATATAAAGAACATTGCTGCTAACTATAGTCACCCTACTCTGCTATTGAACATTAGAACTTATACCTTCTATCTAACTGTATCTTTGTATCCATTAACCAACCTCTCTTCATCCTCTCTTCCTCATCTGGTATCTTCCTAGCTCCCGGTATCTATCATTCTATTCTCTACCTCCAGGACATATCTCCTTTGACTCCCACATGAATAAGACATGTGGTACTTGTCTTTCTGTTCCTAGACCATTTAACTTACCATAGTGACCTCCAGTTCCATCCACCTTGCTGCAAATAACATGCTTTCATGTTTTATGGCTAAATAGCACTCCATTGTGTACATATACATGTTCTTTAGCCCTTTGTTGATAAACATTTAGGTTGATTCCATATCTTTGCTATTGTGAATATTGCTATGATAAACATGCAATCACAGGTATCTTGGATATACAAATTCCTTTTGCTTTGAATACATACCCAGTACTGAAATTGCTGGATTGTATGGTAGTTTTACTCTTTGTTTTTAGAGAAAACTCCATACTGATCCAGTGGTCATTCAGGAGCATGTTTAATTTCCATTTATTTGTGAAGTTTCCAAAGTTCCTCTTGTTATTGATTCCATTGTCATCTGCAAAGATACTTGATATGGTTTCAATTCTGTTGACATTTGTTTTGCATCCCAACACATGGTTTATCCTAGAAAAATGTTCCATGTGCTGATGAGAAGAATGTGTATTCTGTAGCTGTTGGGTGAAATACTCTGAAAATGTCTGTTAGGTCCAATCCAAGGTTTCTTTGTTAATTTTCTGTCTAGATGATCTAACACTGAGAATGGGGTGTTGAAGTCCCCTACATAGTCTTTAGTCTCCCCTACAAGTTTGTTTTACTTTTGAGATGTCATCTATTCTTTGATCTTTATCTCTGAGCAGTGGCTACAATTATATATTCTCTGTCTCTGAGGAATAACTATGGTTTATTAACATAAGAGTGAGCCATAAAGATGGCATCATATGAACATGTGCATAAGATTACCTGATACTAAACTGGAGTATAAAAAGTGGTATATTTGAAATGTAGGATATAAAAAAATTCTATAAAAATGCAACAAAAAAGAAAACAATTCTAGTATTGTTACTTCAAAGCAAAAGAAAACAATATTTTTTGTAAATGACATTCAATGGTACTCAGAAAATAACCCATAGACTTGTTCAATCTCCAACTTTATATCTAATACATACAATAGTATATACATATAAAACCTTAGTAAGTTTTCAAGCAAAGGAGGAAATGTAAATTATAGATGAGGAAGCTGAGCCACAAACTGTGTAACCTGCCCAAGGTCACATAGCTGGTAAACAGTAGAGCGAGGACTGGAACTCAGGTAAACTGCCTCTCATGTTTGAGTTATCATCATACTAGGGGCAGAAAAAAGTCTTATCCCAAAAAAAGAAACAAAATTTCAGATGTGCAATTATCATAGCTACCAATTCTTGAATGGGACCATGTACCAGACCTTAACATACATTATTGCTAATCCTGACAAACCACCCCAAAGACAGAAGTTATGTTCCCCATTTTCGAGAGAATTAAACCAAGGCTTAGAGGACAATGTGCCGCCAATCACACAGCTGGTGGGAGGGCTGGAATTAGAACCCAGGGTGCCTGGCTCCACAGTTTCTGCTTTTTCCAAAATATCTTACTGCTTCTCACATAACCTATGAAAGAGAATGGACTTTTATTCCACTTAATATAGCAATTTGCAATGTTAAAAATGCTGTCCCTCATCCCTGGTCTAACACCTTGAGGGTTTTATTTTTAGACCAGCCTTTCCCAAAGGCTTCAAGTTTTCTACAGAACACCATTCCCTGAGGGCCTGAGGCAGCATGAGCGCAAATAATGTGTTTTACAAAATGACCAAAAAAAAAAAAAAAAAAAAATGTAGAGCAGTGACTAAAACAAGGACATTTCTGTGAGTTATATCATACTTTCACAATTAATAGAGCCAAAATGTGGATAAGGAAAATTCCATTATCCCTTATCCTCAGACACAATTTTCCTATTGCTGACTAAAAATTACACTGGATGATTTCTTGAAATCTAAACACTTAAGACTTGGATAAACTATGGGAATGAAGAATGTTTTAGATTTTCTAAATTTTTATGTGCATGCTTTAGAACTCAAATCAGTTTAAAGTGGTCTAACACTTCAACTCCTTCAAAATGCAACTGGTAAGGTTGACACTCACCATTTATGAATGCTTCCAGGAGCGAGATTAATTTAACTTCATGTGAGGAAGCCAAGATATACAATTCCCCTTTTAAATTTGTGGAGATTTATAAAACAGGTACTTTCTGATATATCACAAAGGAGAATTTGATCTTAAGTTAGTGATTTGCATGGATGTGAGAAAGAAAATAACAACTCAAAATTGGAATGGCTCTGATTCTACTTATAGGAGGTATCTAAAATAGTCAAACTCAGAGAAGAGAACAGAATGGTAGTTGCCAGGGACTGGGGAGAGGGAGAAATGGGGACGTGTTCTTCAATGGTTATAAAGTTTGTTATGCAGGAAGAGTAAGTTCTAATAATCTGGGGTACAACATAGTACCTGTATTAACAATAGAGTATTGCGTATTTTAATATACATTAAGAGGACAGATCTGATGTTGTGTTCTTACAAGAACACACACATACAAAACAACATGAGGAAAATTTTGGAGGTGATGAATATGTTCAGTGCCTTGGTTGTGGTGAAGATATCGCAGGTGTACGCATATGTCCAAACTCTTCAGGATGTATATGTTAAAGGTGTACAACTTTTTGTATATCATATATATCAATAAAGCTAAAAAATGTGATGCCTCATGAACTTAGACTTGAGATGATGCTCCTAAATAGACAAACTTTCATACAGATAAACCACTGAACACTGCATGACATAAGAAAACATTCCTCAAGGGTTTCCTGCTCTTCTCTCTACATTATTTTTTAAATGTAATCCGCTTCATGTTAATAAGACCTGTACCACATACCAGATACCAAGACAGAATACAAAAGAAAAGAGGACACAATCCTTGCCTTCAAAAATATTAAAACATTATAAAGATTAATGAAAAGGCTAATTATTCTGGTCTATTAATATAGTATCTTCAAATGCATGGATTCTTATTTGTTAATACAGGCAATATTACATATTAAACATTCTTAAAAATCAACGAATAATAATGTATATTTGCAAGTAAATCATAAATACAAGGTGCAAAAAAACAACCATTGTTTGAAACAGTGTTCAGTCTCACTCAAGTAAAAACGAGAATTCAAACATAATGGAATATTAATTTTTTGTCTAGATTTTCAAAGGTTTAAACAAGATGAAAATAATTCTAGCAAGTTGATACTCCACCAATGGGAATGTAAGCCTATAGTAATTCAGGAAGCTATTTCAACAGCCTTAAAAACATTCCTAGAGACTTCCACTTCTAGCAAATAAAGTCAAGCCTGCAGCAGACAAACACTCCCACCAAAAACAACCAAAAAAGCTGGATAACATTTTTAAAATCTCTTTGAAGACATCTAAGAGCCACCAAAGCAGGGAGAACCCGACAGGCTATGATCTGAGAGAAATGAAGTATAGAAAAGTGAGGCACTCTGCAATTCGGGTTATTTTTCACCTGAAGGCATGAGCTAATTCTGAAATGCTAGCTCAGAGGTTTTCTCAAGGCAGCTGAGAAACCGAGAGCCTGCAAAGTGGCAGCTGAAAGGATTAAAAGCTGCTGAAAAGCTTGAAAGTCTGGAAAAAGAGGCAGCTGAAAGGCTGGGAAGCTGGGTAGAGCACAGTCTCAGTGGGCTGGAAGCTGGCGTTCTGGGTTCATGGAAAGGTTGGGAGAAACAACATCTGAAAGACGTCACTCGTGGAATAGGCATGAAGAAAAAATTGAATAGCTCTCATAACAACCAAATATCAGCCTCTAATTAGCTCAAGTAAGTTTCTTAACATTTATTAAGTTTCCAAATCAAATATATTTTTAAGGCACAAACAGGATGTCAAAAGCACTGCCTATAAAGAGTGATAAATTCACCAAAAGGTGAAATTACAAGAACAGAAAGGCAAGCCAAAAGGCAGTAGACATTTGCAATCACGTACTGACAAAGGACTTATCCTTTGAATATATATATTTAAATGCCAACAAATTTGTAAGAAAAAGATAAACAACCCAGGCTGAAAGATAGGCAAAGGATTTGAACAAAAACTTCACAAACATATCCAAACAGCCAAAACAAAACAATACAAAACAAAATCCACAACATATGTAAACGTGTTCTTCCTCACCACTCATCAGGGAAATGCAAATGAAAATCACAATAAAATAAAAACCCAACAGAATGACTAAAGTTGAAAAACTAAATATAAAATATAGCAAATATTGACCAGGATGTGATGCAAATGAAACTTTCATTCACTGGGCGTGGAAACGGGTAACTAGATAACAGTATGCTGTCTATGGTAAATTTATAGTTATGCCCGCTCTGTTACCCCGTAATCCCACTCCTGAGTAATGAACAGAAATACTTAGATTTATACACCAAAAGTTCAATACAAGTATATTCCTGGAAACATTATTTGAAATATTAGAACAGCAAAAATGTACATCAATAGAACTGATAAATCAATGTCATAATATTCATATAATCTAATACTACACAGCCATGAAAATGGGCAAAACTACTATAACACAACACAGGGATGAATCTCATAAATATAACATTGAACAAAAGACAGACACAAATATGTATACACAATATTATTCAATTTATATAAAATTCAAACACAGGCAAAACTCATCTATGATGTTAGCAGTTTATTGGTTACCTTTGGGGAAGAGTAGGAGTTACGACTGGGAAAGGGTTTCTGGGAGGTTCACATATTCAGTTTTTTTCAAATTTCACTGACCTGTGCCTTTATGATTGGTACATCTTTCTGCCTCTTATGTAGAACTTCAAAAAGTTTATGAAAATTAAATATTAAAACTTTCTAGAAATTTTACTCCTCAGGATCCATACTTAAGAAATAACTTTATATTACCCAAAGCAATCTATACATTCACAGCAATCTCTCAAAATGTCAATGACATTCTTCACAGAAATATTTTTTAAAATGCTAAAATTTCTATGGAGCCACAGAAGATCCCTTATAGCCAGAGTAATTCTGAGCAAAAAGTTAAAAAAATTTCATGGCTGGGCATGGTGGCTCAGGCCTGTAATCCCAGCCCTTTAGGAGGCCAGGGCAGGTGGATCGCCTGAGGTCAAGAGTTTGCGACTAGCCTGGCCAACATGGTGAAACACCTTCTTTACTAAAATTACAAAAATTAGCCAAGTGTAGTAGTTCATGCTACTTGGGAGGCTGAGGCAAGAGAATCACCTGAACCCACGAGGCAGAGGTTACAGTGAGCGAGATCACGCTATTGTACTCCAGCCTGGGCAACAAGAGCAAAATTCCTACTCAAAAAAAAAAAATTCATGTACATCATAGTAAGAAATTTGAAGCAATCTAAAGGTTTACATTTAAAAACAAAATAATGTGATTTATAAAACAGAATGCTGCACAGCAACTAAAACTGTTCTTGAAGAATATTTAATGACACATGAAAATATTATGCTAGCATATTGAGTGAAGAAAAGCTGTATACACAATACGTTCCCACTATGTTTTGAAAATTTTTTCAAAGACTTAGAAGAGAACATATCAAAATATTAACATGCATCAGAGTGAACAGGCAACCTAAGAATGGTAGAAAATTTTTGCAGTCTACCCATCTGACAAAAGTCTAATATCCAGAATCTACAAGGAACTTTAAAAAATTTACAAAAAGAAAACAAACGACCCCATCAAAAAGTGGGTAAAGGATATGAACAGACACTTGTCAAAAGAAGACATTTATGCAGCTAACACATGGAAAAAGTTCATTATCACTGGTGAATAGAGAAATGCAAATCAAAACCACAATGAGATACCATCTCACACCAGTTAGAATGGCAATCATTAAAAAGTCAGGAAACAACAGATGCTGGAGAGGATGTGGAGAACTAGGAACACTTTTACAGTTGGTGGGAGTGTAAATTAGTTCAACCATTGTGGAAGACAATGTGGCAATTCCTCAAGGTTCTATAACCAGAAATACCATTTGACCCAGCAATCCCATTACTGGGTATATACCCAAAGGATTATAAACCATTCTACTATAAAGACACGCACACACATATGTTTATTGCAGCACATTTACAATAGCAAAGACTTGGAACCAAACCAAATGCCCATCAATGATAGACTAGATAAAGAAAAAGTGGTATATCTACACCATGGAATACTATAGAGCCATAAAAATGAATGAGTTCATGTCCTTTGCAGGGACATGAATGAAGCTGGAAAGCATCATTCTCAGCAAACTAACAGGAACAGAAAACCGAACACCTCATGTTCTCACTCTTAAGTGGGAGTTGAACAATGAGAACACATGGAGACAGGGAAGGGAACATCACACACTGGGACCTGTTTGGGGTTCAGGGTGAAAGGGGAGGGAGAGCTTTAGGACAAATACCTAATGCATGCGGGGCTTAAAATCTAAATGATGGGTTGATAGGTGCAGCAAACCACCATGGCACATGTGTATCTGTGTAACAAACCTGCATGTTCTGCATATGTATCCCAGAACTTAAACTAAAATAAAATAAAAGAAAGAAAGAGAAAGGAAAACCCAACTAAATTATCGAAAAAACAAAAACCAAAAAACGAGTAGATCATGAGGTCAGGGATGGCTGGCTAACATGGTGAAACCCCGTTTCTACTAAAAATACAAAAACAAAATACAGCAGGTGTGGTGGTGGGCGCCTGTAGTCCTAGCTGCTCTGGAGGCTGAGGTGGGAGAATGGCGTGAACCTGGAAGGCGGAGCTTGCAGTGAGCCGAGATCGCGCCACTGCACTCCAGCCTGGGCGACAGAGCAAGATTTCGTCTCAAAACACAAAAAACAAACAAACAAAAAAAAAACCATATATTTCTGACCAGTAGGACAGTCTGTGGTACATTTTTCTCCAGCTTTTCTTTTCCTTATTTTCCAAATCTTGTAAAATGAGTAATTTTCTTATAGTCAGAAAAAAAAAATCTTCTTGAACATTTCATATATTAGAAATATATATGTTAATATTTCCTTTCAATGATCATAAAACATATTCCTTTAAAAAAAAAAAAAAAAAAAAAAAAAAAAAAAACCTTTGTTCCTTAGGAAATACATTAAGACAGCAAGATAAGCTTTCTCCTGTCTATCTCATTATGCCTGTTGTCCATGGATAAAACGAAATAAGGTATTTAAACATTTAGAAACTAGTGACAGGAGGAACTACTCAAATGTACCTTGTTAGGTAAGTGTTACTGTTATTATGCAACAAATGTACTCTCATTGGTAAAGGGCACATGTTTCTTATGAAAATAGGATTTTGTTATCCCCTAAAGAATAAAATTTAAATATGGTACTTTACCTAGTCACTACTTTTAAGTGTACCCCATATTTCCTACAATTACTTACCTAGTAATCTAAAAAAAAGTCTTTGTCTTTTCATATTAATCTCTAGGTCATCTTTCCAGTTTCCACAAATATTCCCTCAGAATCAATGTAATTTTTTTAAAAAAGCAAAACGAGCCAAAACAGCATGCTTATTTTGTTATTTTCATGCTATTCCACTAGAATTTTTTTTTCATCCAGCTTTAGCATTGAACTGAATTTCTGGGTAGAGCTCAGCATGTCACTCACTTTTTTAACCTGTTCCCTTAGCAACTCTGTACTCATCTGACCGCATATGCCTATCTTCACAATTAGACATTTAATTTTTCCTTAATAGTCACAAATCTAGCACGAATTTCCAAGGACTTAAAATTAGTTTATCTAATCAAAACTAAATGTTTATACCATCATACTGGTGGTATTTCTTCTAAAAATGCTGGTTCTCTCTTCACCGCATCTCACTACAAATGATTTTGGCGTGTTCTTTGGAGGGAATAACAAGTCAGTCGGGGAAACAACAGTCTATCTATTGAGCAGTTCCACACTCTTCCTCCAGAAGCTCATTGTGCCCATCTTGGCAGCGGTCAGAGTGCCTGGTTGCTATTTACAAACTGTGTGTCACTGGGTAGGTTACTGAACTTCAGGTTTTTCATCAGAAAAATGGAGATGATCATAGTGCAGTTTAGCTCATGAAGCTATAACAAGGACTAAGCGAGACAGCAAATGTTAAGTATTGACATATAGTGCTCAGTAAGTATGCACTAGCAGTTTCACTTAAGTCAGAAAAGAAAATCACATCCTCTACAACACTAACCCTTCAGTGACATTTAGGATTCTACTCCTTCATCCTTGCAAATGACTATTTTTCCATACCTCACCTCAAACTGAGTTTAAAGCTCTTTCTCACTTCAAGATTCTGCGCTGTGATTTTTGATAAGATGCCATTGTTTCTCTTCCTCTAACTTACCCTTTTATTTCAGAAAAGTGACTTTCAAATATCTCTTTTCAGAACAAAAAATAATGGTACAGCTTCTTTTGCCTTTTCACGACTTTAAACAGTGTCAGAATTCTACATATTTCTTACTCAACTTTCTAGGAATAGTCTACTACAACTATGCCAAGAGTATTCCTCTATCCCCAGATGCAACTGTAGTCTAGCTTACTTGTTTTTCATAACAATACTTTTTGTTGCTGACTGTGATTATCCCTGAGAGCTCCAGCCAAGTCAATTCAACAAATAGGTCTCAGGCAACAATCATGTACCAAGCCCATATATGATATGATATCTACTAAAAACAAGTGAAGGACACATATGCATATACTATGGTCTCCTTTTTCTTCCCACACCAGATAACATCACTATCTGAGACGGTTCAAGCATAATCTCTTGGCATAACAGACACATCTGGTAGACTCCCTACCCTACCACCCTACCACTCCCCCATCAACCAGGTACCTCATTTCCAAGGGTATAATAGAAATTTCATAGAACATAGAATCAGAAGACCTTCACAACACCATCAGATACCTCAAATAACCTCATGATTGTATATACAACAGTCAACCATACACACACACTTTAAAAAAAAAAAAAAATCAAAGGATAGATCCTCAGTCCTTTGGTCCTGCACTATGTAAATGTAATGAATTACCATAGCAAATTCCAATAATGAACACAAAGAAAAATATAGAATTATGAAATTTTTTCATGAGTGGGAAACCAGAAAATAACACAAGGGAAACATCACTGAAATAAAGATCATTCTGCTCTAACGTACACTATTTCAAAATAGGATTGGTGAAGAGCAATGTTGACTCATCCTCAAAAATAACAGCGAATCTGTTTTGACCTTGATTCACTGCTATGATCAAAATAATTACAGTTAACTTAGGAAGGTTCTGAAGAAAAGGTTCTAAAGGTCATACTAAAAATACTTAGAATTTTAAAATCTATGAAATAAGACTTCAGTTTTAGTATTCAAAGCGACCACCAGATAAAGACAAAAGAAACGTTGACAGCGTCATCATGCGCCAACCGAATTTACCTTCACTTGCACATCTTTCCCTGATACTCAGTCTTCCACCACGCTATCCAAGTATACTATATAAATCTTTGGCATATACTTTTCAACTTGACTTACACACTTCTTTAAATACATTTCCATCCTTCCCTTAACAAACAGTTGCTAAGCACCTGCTCTAAACCAGTTTCTGACTAAGCACTACTTACAATGGGAAACAAACTGGATATATCTCCTGATCTTATGTAACTTACAAGTTCATCAGACTCACACTACTCACATGGTAACTCCTGGGTTATGCCATAATGTATGTGCTGTGAAGAAAAACTCAGGATGCTACAAGAGTGAAAAACAGTGAAAACATAATTCCTCATTTACAGTCATGTACTGTTTAATGACATTTTAGCTAAGGGCAGACCACTATATGACAGTGGTTTCATAAGATTATAATGGAGCTGAAAAATTCCTTTCATAAGATTATAATGGAGCTGAAAAATTCCTATCACCTAGTGACATCGTAGCCATCATGGCTTTGTAGTACAACACAATATTCATGTGTTTGTAGTGATGATGGCATAAACGAACCTCCTGTGCTGCCAGTTGTATAAAAGTCTAGCACATACAGCACGTAATACTGAACAAACATAATAAAGGATGTTACTGGTTTATGTATTTACTACTGTACACTTTTTATTGTTATTTTAGGTACTACTTATTAAGATTTCTAAAAGTTAACATAAAACAGCCTCAAACACATCCTTCAGTATTCCAGAAGAAGGCATTGTTATCGCAGGAGATGACAGCTCCATGTGTTACTGCCCCTGAAGACTTTCCAGTGGGACAAGCTATAGAGGTGGAAGACAGTCATACTGGCCCTGTGTAGGCCTAAGTTATTGTGTGTTTGTGTCTTAGTTAACAAAAAGCTTAAAAGTTAACAAAAAAAATTTTAATAGAAAAAGGCTTATAGAATAAGAATATAAAGAAAATGTATACAAATGTACAATGCACTCATGTTTTAAGATGTTATTACAAAAAAATGAAAAAGTTTTAAGAAATTAAAAAGTGTATAAAGTAAAAAATTTACAGTGAGGTATGAAATTTTAAAAATAAATTTAGTGTCACCTAGGTATATTGTGTTTATAAAGTCTACAGTGGTGTACGTTAATATCCCAGACTTTCACATTAATTCACCACTCACTGACAGAATAACCTTCCATCCTGCAAGCTCCATTCATGGTAAGTGCTCTATATGGGGTACCATTTTTTCTCTTTTACACCGTATTTTTACTGTACCTATGTTTAGATATATAAATGCTAACAGTTGTGCTACAACTGCCTACAGTATTCAATACAGTAACATGCTTTACAGGTTTGTAGCCCAGAGACAATAGCCTACACCATAATATAGCCTAGGTGTAGAGCAGGGTATACCATCTAGGCTTGTGTAAGCGCACTCTATGACGTTAACACAATGAAGAAATTGCCCAATGACTCATTTCTCAGAACAGTTATGTGTCCATGTCTTCTTATAACACTCTCTAAAGCTCATGCTCTATGACAGTATGGTATCATCTACTAAGAGGAATCTCTAAGTACTAGGCTAAAGACTAGCATATTTTAGTTTTCAAGTTATAGTTTATTTGTTATAGTTTGGTAGGCAAAGAGTGGGAAAGAATAGGTCATGAGGAATAAGAGCAGAAAGAAAATAAAGACCAAAAACAGATGTCTTTCACTGTAAGAACAGATAAAATTTTACAATATGCATGTGGTCCTGAAAAAATGTCTTCTAAAATCAAATTGCTGGCAAACCATTTTAAATTCAACAATATTTAATATTTCCTGAAACCTTCCTAGCTGAAAGACTCTACTGAATCCTGTAATAAAGCAGAATTCATCTAAACAAAAAACTAAATCCTCTAAAACAACCCCATTTCTACTATTTCTAAATTTTAATATTCAGTCAAGTTTTCTGTGCAACCAACAACTGGAAAGGACTACTCCAGGTAAAAGGGCTATATAATTATCATTCTAAATTCAAAGTACTGTATGTCACCTACCAACATAAACCTTGCTCACTCCCCACCAAAAATATGACTTAGCAAAAAAAATGTTTTAAAGAAAATCTGCACTATTCATTTTGAACTTTTAAAAATGAAAAAAAAAAAAAAAATCAAGATGATAAAATGGCTGTGTTCTTAACACCAAAGAACAATTTATCATCATGCACCACAGTCACAAGGGAGAAAGGGTCCAGTGGGAGGTTGTGGTGTTTGGTTGTTACTGGGTTTCCCACTGATAGTGTCGCAAGTTATTGTCCCCACACAGTAAGACACCTGCCACTGGTCTTCTAGTTCTCTGCTCAAAGATTAAAGCACCGGTAAAAGCTTTGCAAGATCACAAAGAGCTGATGCAACTGATATTAAGACTGGTAAGACCAAAGGCCCATAGGATATTCAATGGCTCAGCATTAACTGTGCACACAAAAGTCAGAAATGCAATTCCTGGATTTTCTCTCAAACCAAAGGCAGAGAACGAAAAGTATGAAATACTGTTTATAAATATCACTGCTTATACTTATGTAAAGCTTTTCCATTTGTATTATACCTCACTCATGCTCACTCCTCATTTTATTTCGTCTAGCAAATAGGGCCCATGAAAGATTGATTAACACCAGAAAGTGATGTGTATATGTGTATGTATGTGTATACTCAATATATATTCAATTAGGGCAAGAACCACTGCAACAATGTGGCCCAAATGCTGAGTTTGTATAACAAGTGATGAAACAAATGTGAAAATTCTTATATGCAGAATATTTATTACACTGGAATTGAGCAGGAAAAAAATCAGACTTGAACATAGGGTCTAAGAGAAACAACATTCAGTGAAATGATCAAGTCTCAAGTTTGTATAAGATAAAACAGAAAATTCTCCCTCCTACAAGGGCCACAGACTAACTGGATTCTTTATAAAATGTGGCTTTTGATATGAGGGTCTTCTATCTACTAAAAAAAAAAAAAAAAAATAGCTACTAAAGGGACTGTTTGAAGGAAGTTTATTCCAACCTAGAATCTAGATATGAGCAAAGATCTTACCAAAGTGAGATTCTATTATGTATGCTTCAAAGATTATTTCCATTTTGGTGCCTATTTACTCAAGGTGAGGAAAAGTAAAAGGACAAAAAGATAAGCTTTAAAACTGAAAATGTAAAAACAGCACAGAAAATAGTAAAAGCTTAACTTTATGACATGGAAGCTTAATTTTATTCCATCATCACCTGATGAATGGAATCATTCTCCAAAGATAATCAAGCTAATTACCTTAGTCTTTTTTTTTAAATTTATCGAGCTTCATTTGCTACTATATCTGCTTTTACTGCTAATGTACAGCAACTGAGTATTGAGAGATATAACGCTGAAGTTCTTCAACCTTTCTTGTAACTAACTGTCCATCATAACCAAGGTTGCATCCACATCACTATATCATGTAGGATTAAAAGTAAAAATTTGAAGATGTTATAAAAACTAAAAAATAAAAAATAAAAAGAATAAAAACAAACATTACTTTAAAATGTTTACCAAGATGTACCATTTCAAATAAGCATAAAATAACTGTTCCTTTTTAAAAGTGAAGTACCCAGAAGAACCCTGCAGTTTGCCATCTTTAACTTGCTTTTGAGAATATAAGTAAGGAATCTGTGAACCATGGATGGCTTTTTAACTGCAGCTACTACCATTTTAAAGGCAAAGCCTAGACATATGAAGGAACAGAAAGCTAAATGTGACTGGCAATGTCTTTCCAGCTGGAAGATGAAACCAAATTTAAAACAAGGAGCTGGTAATAACTTTCTAAAAAACAAAATACAAAACTAAATACTACATGACTGTAAACAAAATGAAGTTTCGGACTGAAGAACAGAAAATGCTGACAATAACATTATATACAGAAATTTCTAATTTATTAACAGAGAAAAATGTCAAATTAAAAATTGAAATTAAAAAGAGAAAGGTATTTTGCTATCATATTGTAATACATTAATGTCTGCTTTTTCTTTTCAAAAGCAAATGCTCTACAGTAAGATTAGTTAAGGTCTGCTTATTAATCTGAATAACAAAGATATTCTATTTTATACATGTTTATGATCTCAGAAATAAAATAGTGTCTTTAGTATAGTCAAAATCATTTGAGTTGCAATTATAGAATTAGAATATTTGTCAGAATACCTCAATGGCAACCAGGGACTTCATGGAACCAATATTTGCTAGGGAAAAAGTGAACAAAAAATAAACTCTACCATGTCAAAGGAAACAGAAATAAAAATTATATTTTATTACATGAACAAAGTACATCATGGAAAAAAGAAAATAATCTCTCCCAAAAGATCTGTAACCTCAAGGTACATTTTAAGAAACAAGGCATCATCAAACAGAAATCTAATTTAAAATGTGCCAAAGTCAGTACACCACCCAAGCTAGTAGGCAACAGGAAATATATTTCCCCTCTGGAGGAACTCACCTTCAACACAGGCCTGAAATAATTACCGCAAAATTCCAAGGCAAGTGAACACAGCCTTAAAAAAAAAAAAAAAAATCACAAAAACCTCAAAATAAAGTAAGATTAGAGATTAAGAGCAAGGGGGAAAAAAGACAAACTCACAAAAGACTTCAGTTATAAAATTATTAGACAAGGAATATAAAAATAATAACTGGTTAGAATTATGACCAGAAGACAAGCAGACTTGCAAATAAAGTTCTACATATGAAAACTATAACTGATATTAAAAACTAAATCGACAAAGTGGCATATTAGATACAGTTGAAGTAAATAAACTGCAAGTTAGAACATAGGAAATTTTTCCAAATACAATCAAGCGAAAACAATGAAAGGTAAGAGATAAAAGAGATGAACTAAGGAAGAAAAACATAGAAAGTCTACCAGACATGGAATTGGAGTTCCAGAAGGAGATCATAAAATTAATGAGAAAATATTCAAAAGGATTGTAAATAGGTTTCCAGAATTCCTGAAAAATGCTAGTCCTCAATGTAGTCTATCTAATGCCAAATATGTTAAAATTCATACCCAAAAACATCAGATCAAAAACTCAGAATAGAGAGAGATAATATCTTTAAGGAGAAAGAGAGCATCTTCAAAAGATCTTAGAAGGAACCAGAGTTTGGAAAGACAGGTTCCCTTACAAAGAGAAAAATGAACCTGACTGCTTAATTCTCAACGATAATAAAATTCAGAAGACAATAAAATGATATTTTTGATACTTCCTTTCAGCAAATTAAACTAAAAGGATTGTCACAAACAAAAATCTCTCTCTCTCTCCCTCTCCTTCTCTCTTTCACACATACACACACTCATTCAACAAAGGAAAATTAAAGGATATGTCAGGCAAAAGAGAAATGATCCCAGACAGAAGGTCTGATAGAGAAGAACAAACTGGGTGGAAAGACATTAATGAATAAATGGCTAAATATAACAGACACTGTATAAAGCAATAAAAGTAATTTCTAACTTGAGAGAGAAAAAACAGGCTAGAACTAAAATACTCAACAACAACGACATGTAAGTTGGAGGAAGGTATTATAAGAGTTAAACAATTCCTAAGAAATGAAATGTCACAGACTGGGTGGCTTGAACAATGGAAATTTATTTTCTCACAGTTCTGGGGGCTAGAAGTCTAAGATCAAGGTACTATCTGGATGTATTTCTGGTGAGGCCTCTCTTCCTGGTTGGTAGACATGTATGATCTTACATGGCCTTCCCTCTGTATGCAGAGGGAAGACAGAGATCTCTGTATCTCCACAGAGATCTTACTGGATCATGGCCCCACCCTTATAATCTCATTTAATCTTCATTACCTCCCTATAGGCCCTATCTCCAAATATAGTCATATTGAGGATTAGGGCTTCAGCATATGAATTTTGGGGGATACAATTCAATTCCATAATAGAAGGCAAGGATATTAACTTTAGACTAAAGATGAGTATATATTAAAATTGTCTGGGTAATCACTAAAATAATAGATGTAGAACTTATAGCCAATCTCCTGACCCCCCAAATAAATAAAAATAGTAAATAAAAAAATAAAAAAAAAAAAGTGGGGCCGAGGGTCAGTCTATCCAAAAGAAGGCAAGACAGGAAAGAAGACAACGAAAAAGCAGAATAGAAAATACATAATAATATGATAAATAAATCCAAGTCACTCTTCATTCTGAACTCTCCAGTTAAAAGCAAAGCCATATGCTATTTACAAGAGACACATCTAAAATCATAAGGATATAGATCCAACATCAAAGCCAGCAAGTAGGGAAAGGTGTGTCAAGCCCATCATAATCTATAGGGGACTCTATATCATTTTATTACTATCAAAGAAAAAGAGACTTTAATTCAAATTAAACTATTAGAGATACAGAAGGTATGACATATGACAAAAGGGTTAATTTCCCACAAAAATATTTAAAAATCTAAACTTGTATGCATCTAATAATAAACCTCAAAAACATATAAAGTAAAAGGTGAATTAACCAGATGAAAATAATAAATCCATAATTATAATCTCTCAGTAATTAAATGATCAAGTAGATTAAAACATCAAGAAGGATAAAGACTTAAACAGCACATTTAAAATTTTCATCTTATGGAACACATGAAACTGCATCCAGAAACTAGAGAATACACATCGTTTTAAAGCTACACATGGAACACTTATTTGTAGAGAAGACTTGCCATTGTCCATGGAGCTAACCTTAACAAGAATCAAAGAACTGGTAAGATACAGACCACATCCTCTGACCATGTCACAAAGAGTTTAGAGATCACCTACAACCACATCAAAATATGCTTAGAAATTAGGAAACATGATGCTCATTAACTCATGGATTAAAGAAATCATAGAAAATACTTAGGACAGACATGGTGGCTGATTCCTGGAATCCCCACACTTTGGGAAGCTAAAATGGGAAGATGGCTTGAGCCCATGAGTTCAAGACCAGCCCGGGCAACATAGCGAGACCTCATCTCTACAAAAAATAAAAATAAAAAAAATTAGCCAGGCATAGTGGCATGCACCTGTAGTCCCAGTTATTCAGGGGACTGGGGTGAGAGGATCGTTTAAGCCCAGGAGGTCAAGGTTACAGTGAGTTATGATCACACCACTGCACTCCAGCCTGGCCAAAAGAACGAGAACCTGTCTTAAAAACAAAGAAAATACTTAGAACTGTATGAAAACATAAAAAATTCTGATAAGCAGCTAAAGTGATGATTCAAGAGAAATTTATACTCTGAAAAAGCAAGACTCAAAACTGAGCTAAGCACTCAACCTAAAAAATTAGAATAAAGGCAGGAATAAACCTAAAAACATGGAAACAAAACAGTAAAACCGAACATGTTAGAAACAAATATATAAATATTTTCAAAGAAGCAACTTTTGGCTTTGCTGATCATCTCTACTATATATCATATATTATATACAATAAATTAAACAACAAAAAACAAATTACAGCTACAAACAACACTGATGAATCTTAAAAAATATAACAATGAGCAAATGAAGCAAGCATAAAAGTATAAATATTTACAGTAGTAAAATTCCCTTTATGTAAAGGCCAAAAATAACCACACAAAGAGGGTTGATAAAGCAAGAGTTGCCTCCATGTGAGGAATGAGCAGACAGAGGAATGCTAGGTATATTTCTTAACTTTAGTAGTAAGTCCATGAGTATTCAATTTTTTAAACTTAAAGATATGATTTATGCAATTTTAAATGTACAATGTGCTTCACAATAAATACTCTTTAAAAATAACATGGCAAAATCAGTCTCTAAAGGATATTCTGAACTTTCCTATAAACAGTGAACATCCACAAGATCTCACGAAAAAAAATTTACCTGTTTAACCTATTCATGTCTGTTACATTCCACACTGAAAATATAGTTCCTGTTATTTGAGATAGTAAAAAGGAAAATGATACTTATCTAAACAACAAAAAAAGATGTATTTAGCACTTACCCAAGTGCTAAAACAGAGGTAAGCACCAGGTATCAAGGGAACAGATAACCTAAGCCTGACTTAGAGAAAGGAGGAAAGGCAACTATTCCACAGTGAAGAAAATAATGTCTGGAAAACAGTAATTGTCCCAGAAAGTATGTTTGGGAGTACACATGTTTGCCTTCTACATTCAGAACCAAATTCTAAAAATGAAAAATGCAAATATAACTGCATTCACTCGGATCATGTTTGATAGCTAAAGATAATCTTAGTTTCAAAAATAAAAGGGAGAATTTCTCTCTACATTTAGCCGTCAGTGTTTAAGTTTCTATCTTTTCCTGACTTTTGCTCATTTTATAGCTCTAGTTTTGTTCCTAGAAGTGACCACATGCTTCTGCAGTAGCCAGAGTGATACTCAACTGATTTCAAAAGGTAATTTCTGGCTAAGAAGAAGTTTCGTATTATTGACAGAAAGAAAGAAAGACACAAATATATAGATAAAATACAGATGTAAACAACACATGCACACACACATACACAGCTCAAGGCTAAATTTTGTAAATTTAAACCTTCCAAATTTATTTTAAATGTTAAGAGTCCAGGAGTTGGCAGAAAGTGCAGAAAACAGAATATTTTTACATTTTAGAGATGACTATACAGAAAATGACATTCATTCACTCTATCATTCCACAATTATGTATCAGTATGTGTGGGCAAGAGGGCAGCTGGCAATACAGTCAACTGAAATTGAAAAAAGGACAGCATTCTCACGGCACACTCAACTACTGTACCTGTTTAGTTGGAGGTAACATTTATAGTTATAACTGAGCACTCATGAATGGTTTGGGATTGAGGCTAAATCTCTATAAACAACTAGAGTTACTTCATTTGGAAAAAGCAATCAGGTCTGGGTTCAAACCCTATCTGATTTGACTCTTTCATATTACACTTACCAAACACACACACACACACACACACACACACACACAAAACTGTAGAAGATAAACAGGGAAGACAATGATTAGCTCTACAGATTTTATATTGGGAATAATAAAGTGCCTTGAGGGCAATGAAAAATATCAATGCCCTTTTATTCCTCCCCAAAAATTCTACATCTAGGGCTTTACCCAAAGGGAATAACCATAGATGCATATAAATACTGAGCTATAGCAAGGCACAGTGGTTCACACCTGTAATCCCAGCACTTTGGGAGGCTGAGGCGGGTGGATCACTAGAGGTCAGGAGTTCAACACCAGCCTAACCAACACGGTGAAAACCCCGTCTCTACAAAAAATACAAAAATTAGCCAGGCATGGTGGTGGACACCAGTAATCCCAGCTACTCAGGAGGCTGAAGCATGAGAATCCCTTGATTCTGTGAGCTGAGATCACGCCACTGCATTGCAGCCTGGGCAACACAGTAAGACTCCATCAGAAAATAAATAAATAAATAAATAAATATAAAAAATTGAGCTGTAAGATAGTCATTACTGTATAGCTGAAGAAAAAAAAATTATATCCCCAATAAATTACGATACATCCATAGAATAATATTATTCAGAATTTAAAATGTTACAGATCATTCCATGACAAGGGAAGTGGTTCATCTTTATGTGAAAATTACAAAGCAATAGATATACACTAAGGGCCACTTTTAGAAATTAAAATATCATAGTATTTTTCTATATGTATATAAAAATCGATACCAAAATACTAATAATAGTTATCACTGGGTGTAATTCTTCTTTTCTTTTCTTTTTGCTTGTCTGGATTTTCTAAATTTTCTTTTCTTTCTTTTTATTTTTGAAGAGAGGGTCTTTCTCTGTTGTCCTGGCTGGAGTGCAATGGTATGATCATGGCTCACTGCAGCCTCAACTTCCAGGGCTCAAGTGATCCTCCCATTTTAGCTTCGCAAGTAGTTGGGACCACAACCATGTGCCACTCATACCTGGCTAACTTTTTTTTTTTTTTACTTTTTGGAGAGACAGGGTCTCCTCACATTTCCCAGGCTGGTCTCCAACTCCTGGGATCAAAGAATCCTCCCACCTCAGCCTCCCAAAGTTCTGGGATTACAGGCATGAGTGGCCATGCCTGGCCTCTAAATTTCCTATAATGAACAAGAATAACTTCTAAAAGAAGAAAAAAATATATTATATCATGAGAGTAGAGGGTAGGAGGAGGGAGAGGATCAGGAAAAATAATTAATGGGTACAAGGCTTAATACTTGGGTGATGAAATAATCTGTACAACAAAGCCCCACAGCATAAGTTTACCTATGTAACAAACCTGCACTTATACCCCTGAACTTAAATAAAAGTTAAAAAACAAAACAAAACAGATTTGAAACCTTGAAATAGTAACTATACATGAACTATAGAAACAAAAATGAGAAGTTTCCAACATTACCAAACCTGTAAGTGGGTGCAAATTTATGTAATTTATAGAAAATGGAGAAACTCAAATCTCCTATCATTCAAGAAATGGTAATGCAAAAGAAGGAAAAACATCTGAAGAAGTGCTGAGTGGGAACAAGCTGAGAGAAGAGACTTTCTGCTAGTGCTAGACAGTGTGAAACTTTAGAAGGTATCATGGTTTATGCAGGGTTAATCAAAATGGAGTAGGAAGACTGTGTGCTTCAAATACAAGGGAAATGGAGTAAGTTAAAATGATGAAAATAATGGATCTTATTACAAAAGCACACTTATCTGAACCTTTTTACCCTCTGGAAGACAATGGATGTTATGCCTACACCCAACTCCCTTTGTATCCACATCCTCCCAGGATCAACTTAGAGCAAAAAATCCTGCACCAGACGGCCTCAGCCAAATACCATACAAAACATATGGGACAGATTTAATTGATTCTTACATAATTTTCAGTTGAAACTTACTCTGATCTAAACTTCAGGCTTCTTTAAATGCCTACAAATGTTCTCTCTCTAAAGTTACCTATGCATTTGTTTTCGTTTTGTTTTATATTGTTATTGTATAAAGTAAGAAGATGTAAAGATGCCTCACTTTAGGAGAAAGGTAACAGCTAGAATACAGAATCATGTCCCTTCTGCACCAGCCTCCCCAAGGCAGATCCTTAGAAGTTTCCACAGAAAAGAATTTACCTTAAATATTTTTCAAACACTTTAATAACACAGAGTGAGCTAAGTCAACTGAGAGAAAGAAGTTAACCAAGAAGCTTTGCTCAAAAACCCTAAAAGGTATGTAAAGCTTGTAACTATAATAACACATAAAGGTTTAAATTGAAAATGATCTAAGAATTTGAAAAAGATCTAAGAATCAATTAATATATATGCCAGGTGATTGGTACAGTATCTGGCTGGGGGTGTTTTTAATCTAAATTGGATCTGGGAAGATGTAATTCTTTAGCATATCACTCAAAGGAAATGCTGATAATAATAATCCTATTATTAATTTCAATAGGTAACCGCAAGATTACCCCCATACCTGCAAATATACCATCTATTCCCCAAGACCTGAGAGCTGTGTTAAAATCCAACTTTTCTAACTCTTCATTATGTTTATAACAAACATGAGGGAGCTTTCCCGTATATTAAGCTAGAGTTGCATGCTAGAGTTTTCTGAATCTTCCGTCATACAAACAGCAATGAATATAAATCTTGTCCATATTTACTGATGCAGAGGTTAGAATGCATTTTATCCTATGTGTCAAATTCAAAGCCTGAAACAGCTTGCTGTCAGCTTCGGAAACCATTTTTACAAGCATGGCACACTGCCTCAAGCCAACCAAATACTAAAGCATGTTGGGCTGCCCACACTTCAAATCATTTGGAATGTTCTCCTGTTTTGTGGTTGCAAAAGTACCTATTTTGTGGATCTTCTAGTTCAAATTAAGGGCACATCTAACCTTAAACAGAAAATTCCCAAGAAATTGAAACTATAACTGACCAGGATCACATCAGCTCTGAAGGTCTATGATCTCAGGCTCATAGTCAAACATGTCATATGTTATTTTTCGAAAGGTGAGGAAATACAACATAAACTCTGTGAAACTCATTAATATGTTTTCAAGTAAACACTAAGAATTCATCCCAAATATACGTATGTCATAGTTGCAAAAAAAGGAAAAACTGCCACGTGCAACAAAGTAAAGGTCATTTGCAGCAAATATAAACACATTTCTGGTAAACAGCTAGCAAATTAAAGGAAAAAGCAGCCTAATAGATTATTTCATTTCATTTCTAATTTTCATACATATGCTGAAATGTAGCAGCTTCAGCTGTGAAATGTGGTAACAAATATACCAAAGGTGAATGAAATAGTTTTGCTTGCAGTAACTAGAGCATGTATTTATACATATTGTATTTACACATATGGTTCTTCCAAGCATTAATGGGTCCATCTCTCAAATCAAGCGCTTAAGACATCACTTCACAAATTTGGAGTACCAGAACTTCCCCAAGGTTTGCCTCTCATGCCTTTGAGACATACTCTCTAAATCCCAGATCTATGAAGAATGTCCTAAAGGTTATTTTTGAAGTGTTAAAAAAAGAAAACACTATATTGACAAACTAAATTTTACCTAGAATTTACCTATTGAAGTTTAAGAAATGCCTGGTTCAATTATCCATTGGTGGGGCAATTCAATCCATTTGAATAGATAAATGTGGTTAGGATATGGCTCCCTGATCCAAGCCTTGTTAAGAGTTCAAGAACATATTGAAAACATATTTAACTTAACTGATATTGACTAAAATGCTGAAAAGATGACAAGCCCTAGCAATAACTATTTTTAGCTGATCTTTTAGACCTGCTGTTCTTGGTGCGCATGTATTATTAGGTCCCTAAATGGTTTTCGTGGTTTTTATATATTCAATAGTATATATAGATATGGTATATATAATTATACTATATATAGTATGGATACATAAATATAGTTATATGTGTGATATGGATATATATACATATATAAATCCACGTGTGTGTATCATTTCCAAAAGACTCATTCACAAAACAATCATCCCAAATTAAATAAACCATATACAAAATCTCAGGGTGCTCAAATAACTCTAGAAACTAAGTCACATCCACCTAAGAACACTAAATTCTTACTTTCTTGCTTGTAGTCCAGCAAACTTAAGGTAAAATAGTAACTACATTGGGGTTTTAGTTATATTTATTTTTCCTAAGCAAATTTTCTCCAAGAATGCTCAGTTTGCTGAAAATTTTCAGAAAATGCTTGAGACGGTGAGTTGTTTTCTTTTTTTTTAATTTCGGTACTGGTATATTTTACAGCAAAGTGACAAAATTGTACTTAGAGATGAGAAATCTATATCCCAAACAAAATTTGACAGTATTAATGGTGATTCTGGGACGATTTTCTTCGAAAACTTCCCACTGCAAACAATATGTTTCCTACACTATCCCCTGTCTGCCTTGGTAGTATACTTTTCACACACAAAATTGTATGTAACGCATATACCAGAAATACTTCAAGGCACTCTTTTATTTAAGCTCCCACATTCTGTTTTTATTGTTCAAAATGATCTGGATGTTCATAATTGATGTAATCAATTATGTCACTAACATTTTGGCTATGCAACACTTTACAAAACATAGGGACTTCATCAGCACCTTCGATTTCTAGTTGGCAATGTGAGTGAATAAGGCAAACAGGAATAGAGGTGTGGCAGAGACCTGGGGGTGTGAGAAAATGGGGCTTCCTTTACCCACAGGACATGTGGGAAAAAAAAAAAAAACTGAACCACGTCTGCAATAAATGTACTTTTATGTTAGGTTTCATCAAATGAAACACGTATTACATACCTCGTCCATAGATTAGAATGTCTGAAGCAGTATCAGCTTATGCAAGAAACATGAGGTTCTATCCATGATTCTTAGAAACACTACTCCTAGAACTGGTTGAAGGCTTCTTAATCCAACACATAATGAAAAACCAGCTCACCAACAAACAAAGAGAAATCCTATTTTAAAAAACATATGGTTTAAACTTCATCCTACCTCACTAAAAACCTGCATGCGAGACGGGCGGATCATGAGGTCAGGAGATCGGGACCATCCTGGCTAACACAGTGAAACCCCGTCTCTACTAAAAAAAAAAAAAAAAAAAAAAAAATACAAAAACTGGCCACGCGAGGTGGCGGGCGCCTGTGGTCCCAGCTACCCAGGAGGCTGAGGCAGGAGAATGAAACCCGGGGGGCGGAGCTTGCAGTGAGCTGGGATCCGGCCACTGCACTCCAGCCTTTGGGCAACTCCGTCTCAAAAAAAAAACCTGCATGCTACTACAGGGATGCCTGTATTCCCTAAGTGTCGAGACTGAGTCTAAACATTTCATCAAAGACTAAACAATCAATGAAAATTTGGGCTAGCCCTGGGGGAAATTTTCATAAAGATATGTTGTTGGGTTTTTTTTTTTTTTAAGCACTCTGAGCCTCCACGAATATTTTATTATTAAAAAGAAGAATGTTTCCGAAAAGAGGCAGAGGAGAGACGACTGAAATCAGGGCGACGCTGAAAATCAGCCAACACACACAGCGCTGCAGAATGAACCACACGGAAGAGGGAACCTCTCGTTTAACTGTTGGAGCGCGAAGGGACCTTTTGCTCCCGCCAACAAGGTAAATTTCAGCGCTCAAGCAGCGAGACCACCGTGTAAAAGTTCAAGTGGAGCCCATCTCCTTCCTCCTACTCCCAGCACTGAATTCTCGACGAGAACAGCCCAGCAGGGAAGGAGCCGGCGCGGGGTACACCTCAGCAGGCGACCGTTTTCCTAGAAGGCCTAACCGCTCAGACGGGCAGGGGAGGGGGGCAGGCGGCCCGGGAGAAACCGAGTCCCGGCCGGGCCCCCACCGTGTGGCGCCGGCCGAAATAACTCCAGTCCAGCTGCAAAAATCCTCCCGAAAACCCAAGCTTCTCTGGCACAACTTCGGTCTCCCCAGCCTCATTTCCCCCCCGCACACTGCCAAACCGCTCGCTCTGCCCAGCGCGGCGGATGCAAGCGCTCCCCGCGCTGGGCGGCTACCTGTCTCGCGGACCGGAGACCCCCAGCCTCACCTCAAGCGAAGGGCAGCGCCCGGGCGCCCGCGGAAGAGCCCAGGGAGCATGGCCCCATGTAGTCCCTCCCGGAACTTTCCTGACATAGCACTTCTCTCCTCCGCTGCAGAGAACAACGCTGCCAGGCGGAGGAGGAAGGAGGACGACGAGGCAGAGGTGGTGGCGGCGATAGAGGCGGCGGTGGCGAGAGCTGGAGCTGAAAGTGAGGAGCATTGCGGAGAGCGCCGCCGCCTCGCGAGCTACCGAGGGGTTCCCGCCCCCAGGGTAACCAGCGCTCCCTCTTAAAGGCGCCGGCCCCGGTTTTAGACCGTGAGGTGAGTGGGAGGAGAGGAGAAAGAGGGAGGAGGCAAGTAAAGAGGGAGGAGGCAAGTAGAGACTGAGAGATCCCGGGAGGCCACGCCCGAGCTGCCCTAGGGCGGATCGCCGGCCCCTTTCCGCCGCTCCCCGCCTTGACCCCCCTCTATACTCAGCTTGCGTCGCTCCTCTACCTGGGCAAAGGCATGGAGGGTACTGCACGTGCGCCCACCCGGCACTAAGGCAACCCTCGCCGTTGGCCTGCGCCCTGAACCCCGCGCCCCTCTCCCAGAGGGTCGCTCCACCCCTAATCGCTGGCAGTCTTTTTAGGGTCCTGGTTTCCCGCTCCCACGGCCCCCAAAGTGCACCTCCAGTGGCGACTGCCCAGTGGAATTGCGTTCCCCGAGGCTGCTCGCGTTTCTTCCTTGGTTATTCTTCCTCATTTCCAACACAATCATGAGGGTCTCACCCAGGCGCCCAGAAGACTGAAATAACTCAAAGCCAGCTGGGGCCCCTAGACTGACCCCTGAAGGTGTCCGTGATGTGTGGCAGGGGAGACTTGCCAGGTATCCTTCTTTATCTGGTGCTCTGTTCTCTTCCAGTGGCCAACTGCCAGCTGGCCTCCCAGTGGATTTCTAAAACGATTCACTTTCATCAACAGATGGGCTGTAAAGAAGCCAAACAACTCAGGAAGACCCCCTAGAAAAAGTATCGCCTTGAGACAGTGGGAAATGCTGCTTTCAGTGACAGGTGATATTTTCAGCTATTATCAACATATGTGATCATTACCGAGGCCACAGCCTCCGGTGGTGATGCCCAGGAGGCTCCCAGCATCAGCAGCTATCATCACCCTAGAAAGAGAGGACAGCAGCAGTGGGCCTGAGCAGCAGAGGGTTGCTACTATCCACGGACTTGTTTTTCTACCTCATGGTTCCAACCCTTGCTTCTTGGACCTGTGGGTCTTCAGCATAGTGTTGTGCCATTTGTACTCTGCACTGTGTCCCCTGGCTCAGGAGGTGGGCAGGCAATTTGGAGTTAAGATCTAGCTTGGGTTCCAGAGCACCAGTCCTAGCACAAAGCTCAGAGAGTGGCATTTCCTCATTCACACAAAGGCACTTGCATGGGCCATCACCACCCTGAGACTGGACTAGAACATCTCAGTTCTTTGCCTCCTGCGACCTACAGCTGTGAAACAAGCATTTGTGTTGAACTTGAAGAAGAAGGTGGCAAGAAGAGACTATGCAAAAGGTTGGAGAAACTTCTGTAACCAGATGGAGAGGAAATAAGCCCTGGGCTCTATTAAAGCAGGAGACATGATCTTGCCTGCACCAAACTTTTAAGGTGGGAAAGGAGATTATCAGTGAGAAAAAGTGAAGTTAGGATAGTTGGATGTGCCTGGCACACAACCCAAACTGAGTTAGCAAAATCTACAGCAAAGGGCGTTGGAATTTATTGGTTCATATGTTTATAAATCCCACAAGTAGAACTGGAAAATACACACACACAAACATGTTCTTAGAAATCCTTTTTTCTCCTCCAGATGCTCAAAAAGCGTCAGGACTCAATTTCTCTCCCTGTCTTCATTGTGCTTTCATTGCACTGGTTTTATTTTCTCTAAACAAAGGGAAGACCTACATCTCCAGTCTTAACATCCAACCTCCTTAGCAATTAGTTGCATCAGAAAGAGAGCAAGCTGAAGAATGTTTCACCAGACCCATGTGGATCCTGCGCTCATCTCTGAACTAACCATTGTAACTATGGGATGGAATGCACACTGCCAGGCTGGGGTCATTTGCCTGTAGCTACAAAAAGGTCAAGGGAAATAGCTGTATGTACCCCTCATATATACCCAAACCACAGGGACCGAGTAGAAAGAAAAAGGTTTCCCAAAGGAAAATTAAAGTGTTGTTAATAAAGAAGGAAAGAGAATGTTGAGTAAAGACTATAAATGCCCACTACAATCCCCATTCCCCAGTATACACACATCACCACCACTGTCACCAAGAGGACTGACGACCTCTCTGGCTCCTTTACCAATAGTCTCAGGATCAGAAGAATGAGAATGCAGATGGTCATGGAGGTGCTAGTGATCGAGCCAACCAGCCACATCCTTTGGCCTCCAGAGCCACTGAAAAGATCCTGAGTGATATTTGTGACATTTCACAAACCACCTGTAAACAAACAAATGATATATAAACCGTAATTGTATTCAATTATTTTTGTCCCTAAATAGTAACCCTGCCTCCATGTACCTCAAGCCCACATTCATTGTTAGGCCTTTTTTAGTTCTGCAATCAACTCAATTTGATAAGAGCTCATAGAAATTCCCTGATATATATATACACACACACCATATATATATACACACACTGTATATATATACACACACACTGTATAGATACACACACATATACATACATATACACACACACACACACACATATATATGTATATATATTCATTCAACTTGAGGGGGAAAAGTGGCCTACAAATAATCACATTTCAGTATCCAAGTGCCAAAGAACCCAGCTACGTTTTTAAACTTCAGTAACTTTATCTTTTTCGAGATAAAGATGTTGTCTTTATCTCTGAAAAGGTGTTTATATTTTGCCTACCAAAAAGTGACAAAAAGTTTCAGACGTTTTTTGAGAACTTTTCTTTTACGGTAGTTTCTAATAAAAAAAAAATTGTATTTTGTCTTCATTTGTGCATTTTATAGAAGTCCTCATATATCATAGAAATATAGACTAATAAACTGGAAGAGACTTTAGAATAATAAAACATCTCCTTCATTTCAGAGCTGAAGAAATGAAAGCTCAGAGGTTGACTTGTATAGGGTACATAGCTGTTTTTTAGTATCTGTGATGTGCCTAACACACATATGCTTTTGCTAGACATTTCAAAGGATATAGAAGCAAAAACATAGAATGTAGTCACTGTCAAAGAGACATAACTAAGATATAAGACAATTATAGAACATCACAATATACCATATAATTTAGTGTAAAAAATGTGTGATGATCTCTTGTGTGTTAAAAATAGACATCAGAAAAGGAGACACTATGGACTGGAATAGTCTTGGAAACACTTTCTAGAGAGGAAGCAATTAGATGGTCTTTTTTAAATGCAGAGAAAAAAGGAAAAGTTTTTCCAAGCAAGAAAGCAAACAAAATGAGAAGGCATTGATGGGAAAAAGATCTTGCCACTTGCAGGAACAGAAATGAAACCTGTACTGTCATGGTTTAGAAGAGTGTTTCAAACTCCAAGTTATGAAGTCATGTTACTGGGTTTTGACTAGTATTATTATTATTTTTGTTTAATTAATATTATACTTTAAGTTCTAGGGTACATGTGCACAACATGCAGGTTTGTTACATATGTACACATGTGCCATGTTGGTGTGCTACACCCATTAACTCGTCGTTTATATTAGGTATATCCCCTAATACTATCCCTCCCCCCACCTACACCCCATGACAGGCCCCGGTGTGTGTGATGTGCCCCATCCTGTACCCAAGTGTTCTCATTGTTCAGTTCCCACCCATGAGTGAGAACATACGGTGTTTGGTTTTCTGTCCTTGCGATAGTTTGCAGAGAATGATGGTTTCCAGCTTCATTCATGTCCCTACAAAGGACATGAATTCATCCTTTTTTATGGCTGCATAGTATTCCATAGTGTATATGTGCCAAATTTTCTTAATCCAGCCTATCATTGATGGACATTTGGGTTGGTTCTAAGTCTTCGCTATTGTTAATAGTACCGCAATAAACATACATGTGCATGTGTCTTTATAGCAGCATGATTTATAATCCTTTGGGTATATACCCAGTAGTGGGATGGCTGGGTCAAATGGTATTTCTAGTTCTAGATCCTTGAGGAATTGCCACACTGTCTTCCACAATGGTTGACCTAGTTTACAGTCTCACCAACAGTGTAAAAGTGTTCCTATTTCTCCACATCATCTCCAGCACCTCTTGTTTCTTGACTTTTTAATGATTGCCATTCTAACTGGTGTGAGATGGTATCTCATTGTGGTTTTGATTTGCGTTTCTCTGATGGCCAGTGATGATGAGTATTTTTTCATATGTCGGCTACATAAATGTCTTCTTTTGAAAAGTGTCTGTTCATATAGTTCGGCCACTTTTTGATGGAGTTACTTGATTTTTTCTTGTAAATTTGTTTAAGTTCTTTGTAGATTCTGAATATTAACCCTTTGTCAGATGGGTAGATTGCAAACATTTTCTCCCATTCTGTAGGTTGCCTGTTCACTCTGATGGAAGTTTCTTTTGCTGTGCAGAAGCTCTTTAGTTTAATTAGATCCCATTTGTCAATTTTGGCTTTTGTTGTCATTGCTTTTGGTGTTTTAGACATGAAGTCCTTGCCCATGCCTATGTCCTGAATGGTATTGTCTAGGTATTCTTCTAGGGTTTTTATGATTTTAGGTCTAACATTTAAGTCTTTAATCCATCTTGAATTAATTTTTGTATAAAGTGTTAGGAAGGGATCCATTTTCAGCTTTCTACATATGGCTAGCCAGTTTTCCCAGCACCATTTATTAAATAGGGAATCCTTTCCCCATTTCTTGTTTTTGTCAGGTTTGTTGAAGATCAGATGTTTGTAGATGTGTGGTATTATTTCTGAGGGCTCTGTTCTGTTCCATTGGTCTATATCTCTGTTTTGCTACCAGTACCATGCTCTTTTGGTTACTGTAGCCTTGTAGTATAGTTTGGAGTCAGGTAGCGTGATGCCTCCAGCTTTATTCTTTTGGCTTAGGATTGTCTTGGAAATGCGGGCTCTTTTTTGGTTCCATATGAACTTTAAAGTAGTTTTTTTCCAATTCTGTGAAGAAAGTCATTGGTAGTTTGATGGGGATAGCATTGAATCTATAAATTACCTTGGGCAGTATGGCCATTTTCACAATATTGAGTCTTCCTATGCATAAGCAAGGAATGTTCTTCCATTTGTTGGTGTCCTCTTTAATTTCATTGAGCAGTGGTTTGTAGTTCCCCTTGAAGAGGTCCTTCATGTCCTTTGTAAGTTGGAGTCCTAGGTATTTTATTCTCTTTGAAGCAATTGTGAATGGGAGTTCAATCATGATTTGGCTCTCTGTTTGTCTGTTATTGGTGTATAGGAATGCTTGTGATTTTTGCACATTAATTTTGTATCCTGAGACTTTGCTGAAGTTGCTTATCAGCTTAAGGAGATTTTGGGCTGAGACGATGGGGTTTTCTAAATATACAATCATGTCATCTGCAAACAGGGACAATTTGACTTCTTCTTTTCCTAACTGAATACCCTTGATTTCTTTCTCTTGCCTGATTGCCCTAGCCAGAACTTCCAACACTATGTTGAATAGGAGTGGTGAGAGAGGGCATCCCTGTCTTGTGCCAGTTTTCAAAGGGAATGCTTCTAGTTTTTGCCCATTCAGTATGATATTGGCTGTGGGTTTGTCATAAATAGCTCTTATTTTTTTGAGATACATCCCATCAATACCGAATTTATTGAGAGTTTTTAGCATGAAGGGCTGTTGAATTTTGTCGAAGGTCTTTTCTGCATCTATTGAGATAATCATGTGATTTTTGTCTTCGGTTCTGTTTAAATGATGGATTACATTTACTGATTTGTGTATGTTGAACCAGCCTTACATCCCAGGGATGAAGCCCACTTGATTATGGTGGATAAGCTTTTTGATGTGCTGCTGAATTCAGTTTGCCAGTATTTTATTGAGGATTTTTGCATCGATGTTCATCAGGGATATTGATCTAAAATTCTCTTTTTTTGTGGTGTCTCTGCCAGGTTTTGGTATCAGGATGATGCTGGCCTCAAATAATGAGTTAGGGAGGATTCCCTCTTTTTCTATTGATTGGAATAGTTTCAGAAGGAGTGGTACCAGCTCCTTCTTGTACCTCTGGTAGAATTCGGCTGTGAATCTGTCTGGTCCTGGACTTTTTTTCGTTGGTAGGCTATTAATTATTGTCTCAATTTCAGAGCCTGTTATTGGTCTATTCAGGGATTCAAATTCTCCTGGTTTAGTCTTGGGAGGGTGTATGTGTCCAGAAATTTATCCATTTCTTCTAGATTTTCTACTTTATTTGTGTAGAGGTGTTTATAGTATTCTCTGATGGTAGTTTGTATTTCTGTGGGATCGATGGTGGTATCCCCGTTATCATTTTTTATTGCATCTATTTGATTCTTCTCTCTTTTCTTTATTAGTCTTGCTAGCGGTCTATCAATTTTGTTGATGTTTTCAAAAAATCAACTCCTGGATACATTGATTTTTTGAAGGGATTTTGTGTCTCTATCTCCTTCAGTTCTGCTCTCTTCTTAGTTATTTCTTGCCTTCTCCTAGCCTTTGCATGTGTTTGCTCTTGCTTCTCTAGTTCTTTTAATTGTGATGTTAGCGTGTCAATTTTAGATCTTTCTTTCTTTCTCTTGGGGCATTTAGTGCTATAAATTTCCCTCTACACACCGCTTTGAATGTGTCCCAGAGATTCTGGTATGTTGTATCTTTGTTCTCATTGGTTTCAAGGAACATCTTTATTTCTGCCTTCATTTTGTTATGTACCCAGCAGTCATTCAGAAGCAGGTTGTTCAGTTTCCATGTAGTTCAGCAGTTTTGAGTGAGTTTCTTAATCCTGAGTTCTAGTTTCATTGCCCTTTGGTCTGAGAGACAGTTTGTTATAATTTCTGTTCTTGTACATTTGCTGAGGAGTGCTTTACTTCCAACTATGTGGTCAATTTTGGAATAAGTGTGATGTGGTGCTGAGAAGAATGTATATTCTGTTGTTTTGGGGTGGAGAGTTCTGTAGATGTCTATTAGGTTCTCTTGGTGCAGAGCTGAGTTCAATTCCTGGATATCCTTGTTAACTTTCTGTCTTGTTGATCTGTCTAATGTTGACAGTGGGGTGTTAAGGTCTCCCATTATTGTTGTGTGGGAGTCTAAGTCTCTTTGTAGGTCTCTAAGGACTTGCTTTATGAATCTGGGTGCTCCTGTATTGGGTGCATATATATTTAGGAGAGTTAGCTCTTCTTGTTGAATTGATCCCTTTACCATTATGTAATGGCCTTCTTTGTCTCTTTGATCTTTGTTGGTTTAAAGTCTGGGTTATCAGAGATTAGGATTGCAACCGCTGCTTTTTTTTTTTGTTTTCTATTTGCTTGGTAGATCTTCCTCCATCCCTTTATTTTGAGCCTATGTGTGTCTCTGCATGTGAGATGGGTCTCCTAAATACAGCACACTCATGGATCTTGACTCTTTAACCAATTTGCCAAACAGTGTCTTTTAATTGGAGCATTTAGCCCATTTACATTTAAGGTTAATGTTGTTATATGTGAATTTGATCCTGTCATTATGATGTTAGCTGGTTATTTTGCTCCTTAGTTGATGCAGTTTCTTCCTAGCATTGATGGTCTTTACAGTTTGGCATGTTTTTGCAGTGGCTGGTACTGGTTGTTCCTTTCCATGTTTAGTGCTTCCTTCAGGCACTCTTGTAAGGCAGGCCTGGGGACAACAAAATCTCTCAGCATTTGCTTGTCTGTAAAGGATTTTATTTCTCCTTCACTTATGAAGCTTAGTTTGACTGGATATGAAATTCTGGGTTGAAAATTCTTTTCTTTAAGAATGTTGAATATTGGCCCCCACTCTCTTCTGGCTTGGAGAGTTTCTGCTGAGAGATCAGCTGTTAGTCTGATGGGTTTCCCTTTGTGGGTAACCTGACCTTTCTCTCTGGCTGCCCTTAACATTTTTTCCTTCATTTCAACTTTGGTAAATCTGACAATTATGTGTCTTAGAGTTGCTCTTCTTGAGGAATGTCTCTGTGGTGGGTCTGTATTTCCTGAATTTGAATGTTGGCCTGCCTTGCTATGTTGGGGAAGTTCTCCTGGATAATATCCTGAAGAGTGTTTTCCAACTTGGTTCCTTTTTCCACGTCACTTTCGGGTACACCAATCAGACGTAGATTTGGTCTTTTCACATAGTCCCATATTTCTTGGAGGCTTTGTTCATTTCTTTTTATTCTTTTTTTCTCTAAACTTCTCTTCTCACTTCATTTCATTCATTTGATCTTCAGTCACTGATACCCTTTCTTCCAGTTGATCGAATCAGCTACTGAAGCTTGTGTGTGCGTCACATAGTTCTCATGCCATGGTTTTCATCTCCATTAGGTCATTTAAGGTCTTCTCTACGCTGGTTATTCTAGTTAGTCATTCATCTAATCTTTTTTCAAGGTGTTAGTTTCTTTGCGGTGGGTTCGAACATCCTCCTTTAGCTCTGAGAAGTTTGATCGACTGAAGCCTTCTCTCAACTCATCGAAGTCATTTTCTGTCCAGCTTTGTTCCATTGTTGGTGAGGAGCTGTGTTCCTTTGGAGGAGAAGAGGTGCTCTGATTTTTAGAATTTTCAGCTGTTCTGCTCTGGTTTCTCCCCACCTTTGTGGTTTTATCTACCTTTGGTCTTTGATGATGGTGATGTACAGATGGGGTTTTGTTGTGGATGTCCTTTCTGTTTGTTAGTTTTCCTTCTAACAGTCAGGACCCTGAGCTGCAGGTCTGTTGGAGTTTGCTGGAGGTCCACTCCAGACCTTGTTCACCTAAGTATCACCAGCGGAGGCTGCCGAACAGCGAATATTGCAGAACAGCAAATGTTGCTGCCTGAACATTCCTCTGGAAGCTTTGTCTCACAGGGACACCTGGCTGTGTGAGGTGTCAGTCAGCCCCTACTGGGAGATGCCTCCCAGCTAGGCTACTCGGGGGTCAGGGACCCGCCTGAGGAGGCAGTCTGTCCGTTCTCAGATCTCAAACTCCATGCTGCGAGAACCACTACTCTCTTCAAAGCCCAGTTGGAAATGGCAGAAATCACCCGTTTTCTGTGTCGCTCAACGCTGGGAGCTATAGACTGGAGCTGTTCCTATTCAGCCATCTTAGAACCTCCTTTCTAGCACTAGTATTATTTTAATTAAACAAAATAATATATCAGCATGCATCATACTTAATAAGTATTATTTGTTAAACTTGTGTTTCATTATCATGCATGTTCTGAGTTATGATATGAATTCAATGTCTTACTTTGGTTAATGTCAACAGTAAGCTCAAAAGCCTCTGGTTCTGAAGCTAAATAGATGGTGTTAAACTGTTTTGAGGCAAGACATTGAGCAAATAACATCTCTCCAAGCATCAATTTCTTTATGTGCAAGAGATTTTCTGCACAGTCCTCTTCACACAGTAAGATTTGTAAATGCTATGTCTGATTGACTAGATTGGGTATTTTCAACCCTGACTGCACATTAGAATCACCTGAGAGGTTATTTTTTTAAAATACCAAAGCCTGGGGTGCACCTCAGAGACCCAGATTCAATTTTGGGGTTGACTGTGGACATCAGTGAGATTAAAAGCTGCCCAAGTGATTCCAATGTGCGATCATGGCTGAGAACCCCTGGGTTGGACCCATAGAACACATCTAGCACCTGAGGAGTGTGTCTCTTTCTTCAGTGAGTGAAATGACTTTCATAAGTTACATTTCTGTTTCTTCCTATAGATAGCATGCCAGGTAGTCCTCAGAATTCTAACTAATTTCTAATCTGCCTTTGCCCCTGAAAATTCTTCAACTGTGGTGCAAACTGCTCATGGTTTATCTCAGTCAGTAACACAGTATGAATCCTGAGTCATAATCTCTCATGTATCTCTCCACATGTACATTTTATGGTCAGTTATCAGCATACAGTCGTTTCTGGAGGTGTTAAAAGGCGGTAAAAATACCACCAAAAACTCCCTAAGGTAAAGGAGAAAGACTAGAAGAGGCATTAGAAATCCATAAGCTGAATAATTAGCAAATGACTCATTAAATTCCAGCTATTTTCATCCTAACTTTTAAAAGTGTAGTTTCTAAACATAGTAATTAGTGATGTGCTTTTTGTAATTTTACATTCAGTAATCCCTCTTAAGTGTTCATAACTTATAAACTTTTCCCCCTATTAAGTCAATCCCTTTGAGTATGAAAGAGTAAACATTTTCAAATATAACTTGTCCAAGAAATTCAGAATCCAGACCACTGGTATTTTGACTGATTATTTTGTCTATGTAAATCCAGACTTTTCTGAACTTTGGCTAGAGAAAGATAATAAAGGTAGTATAAATTTAAACTCCCCCAACATAACAATGAAGCTTGAGGGGAAAAAACACTATAAACTACAAGTCTGATAAGCAGATACCATCTACTTCATGATATGACAAGATCAGAAGAATCCGGAACCACTGAGAGGTTTTATTGCCTAAGCAACAGAATCTGAGTCTAATCAAGCCTCTAGACCTAACAAGAAATACAGAGGACAGAGGATCAAGTTAGAAATCATCTGAAGGAAGCAATCCATCAAATCCAGAATGTCAAACATTCAATAAGCAAAATGACCTGATTTCCATATGGAATCAATGACATGATAAAACAGGGGTCAGACTATAAAAGAGTAAAAGAGATTTAAGGATCATAATTAAATGCAACGTATGGACTCTATGTCCTGTTTGACACAAACAACCTGTGAAGATAACCCTTGAAATAATCAGGGAAATCAGATTATTGACTGAATATTAGATACTATAAATGAATTATTGTTAATTTTGTTAGATGTGATAATGGCATGACAGTTATGTATAAAACAAATATGTCATCGGGGTGTAGATTGAAGACTTTTATAGTCCTTCAAAAATAATGTAAGGAGAAACGTGAAAAAATGACTAATAATTTTTGAAGCTGGTGGATGGAGATTTATTACCTTATACTTATTATTATTGAGTATATTTGGAAAGCTCCATAATGAAAATTTTTAAAATTTCTATTTGATGTTGAGCTAACCTTTTATTCAAATCTTTCTCTAGGTGTTGCTAATAGAACAGTGATAAACATGTGGGTCTAGGCCTGGTTGATGTCAAGTATCCTGAGAAACAAGCTTTAAGTTTCAGAAATCTTTCATTATAATATTTTTGGCCAATATTTACTGGTTACATCAAGCATCTTTCAACTCACTGTACACTGAGGACAAGGCTCTAACGCCAGTATCTTTGCTAAGGGAACCCTCAGTGGCATAGGATTGGACCAAAAGAGTGACCAGTGAGGAACTCTGTAAGGAGAGCACACTCCATCCCACACAGCTGCCTCTCTGCACTGCAGTTGCTTACTCTCCAGGTATCTCTGGGCTCCCATCTTTCTCAGGTGGCTGGTATCCAGTGACTAGCTCTGGCTGCCTCCACCTTGGGATGTCCATGGCAAAGTCTGGTTAAGTTCATAGGGACTAACTGGTTGATGCTTCTGTTCTTTTTGTAAGCCTTAGTAGAGACATGGTCTCTTGGCCAAAAACCCTTCCCTCATCCTACCACATCACACTGTTTTCTACCCCTCAAAGAAGACACACAAGTATGTGCGTGCACACACACTCTCTTGCACACACACTCCAAGAAAACACTGCAGTGGTAAATAAGATCAAGGAGGCCAAGACCAGTGAAGGAAGACAGAGAGCAGCCATTCAGCCTGCTTTTAGTCCACGCCTTAGTCTGTTGTTTTTCCAACACTGGTATCTGAACCATTATTGGCACATGATTAAATTTTAGGGTAGGGTAACTTTTAATATGTCTATTTAATTTATCAGGAATTAGAAAAATAACATACAATCTTATTTCACGGATATTACTTCATAGGATGACACTAGATTTTTTTTTTAATGAGTTCGTTTTTGGCTGGGAGCATTGGCTCATGCCTATAATCCCAACATTTTAGGAGGCCAAGGCAGGAGATCAGTTGAGGCCAGGAGTTTGAGACCAGGCTGGGCAACATAGTGAGACTCTGTCTCTACTAAAAAGTAATTAATTCAAATGAGTCAATTTAATAAAAATGTTAAGTGAGTAAAAGTGCAGATATTTTAAGGATATGCAAAATTCAAGAAGGTTTTTATATATAACTAAGGGTTTTGAAACTCTGCTTTTATCTACAGAAGCAGAAGGAGTCTTCATAGCTCACACACTGCCAGCCCAATTCTGAAGGGGCTTAACTAGAAAGGCAAGATAGTTAAGTAAATGTTTTGGCATATAAAAATCACAAATTATACTTCTAGTTCCACCATGACATAGGGAACCTCCGTTCCTTCTTGAGAAAAATTCTGGTGGTGGTTGTTCAGCTAATCATCCCTTTTCTCTCCCTCAACCCTTTCTCATACAAGTTAGAAATAGTTCTTTATTTTTCCCTTCCTCTAGTGGGCATTGTTATTATCTCCTTGACTTATCAAAACAGGGATTCCCAAATTAATTTTTTATGTTTCATAATTTTATTCTCTTTTCTTTCTCTCTCCATGTGGCCAATACCTTTAGTCCTTTCTTATAGGCAGTCCTTTCTGCTGGTCTCTGCCTTGCTGTAACCATGCATGCATTTCTTAAAGTTGCATATGGCTTCTCACTGTTCTGCAGGTACTGTACATGATGATCCTGTAAAGAAGCCTACCTGATTTGCAAAAAAGAATTACACATTAACTCCTCGTGGCTTCCCTTGACTGGCTATGCTATAATCTCAGAGCTTGAAGACCGGTTCTTTGAATCAACTCAGTCAGACAAAAATAAAGAAGAAAGAGTAAAGAATAATGAACAAAACCTCCAAAAATGATATTATGTAAAGAGACTGAATTTATGACTCACTGTTATTCCTGAAAAGGTGAATAAGCAAGCAACTTGGAAATACATACTAGAGGATATTGTCCACAAAAATTTCCCCAACCTTGCTAGAGAGCCCAACATTCAAAATCACAAAATGCAAAGAACCCTTGAGGGATACTATATAAGATGACCATCCCTAAGACATATAATCATCAGATTTCCCAAGGTCAACGTGAAAGAAAAAATATTATAGGCAGCAGAGAAGAGGCTGCTCACCTATGAAGAGAACCCCAATAGGCTAACAGCAGATCTTTCAGGAGAAACCCTATAAGCCGGAAGAGATTGGAGGCCTATATTCAGCATTCTTAAAAAAAAAAAAAAAAAAAAAAATTCCAACCAAGAATTTTATGTCCAGCCAAACTAAGTTTCATAAGCAAAGGAAAAATAAGATCCTCTTCAGACAAGCAAATGCTACAGGAATTTGTTACCACCAGACCTGCCCTACAAGAGGTCCTTAAGGGAGTGCTAAATATGGAAATAGAAGACCATTACCAGCCACCACAAAAACATACTTAAGTACATAGACCACTGACACTATAAAGCAACTACACAGTGAATTCTGCATAATAACCAGCTAACATCACAATAACAAGATCAAATCCATACGTATCAGTATCAACCTTGGATGTAAATGGGCTAAAGGCCCCAATAAAAAGGTACAGAGTGGCAAGTTGGATAAAGAAGCAAGATCTAACTGTATGTGGTCTTCAAGAGAACCATCTCACATGCAGTGACACCCATAGACTCAAAGTAAAGGGATGGAGAAAAATCTCCCAAGCAAACAGAAAACATTAAAAGCAGGGGTTACTATTCTAATTCTGAATAAAAACAGGCTTTAAATCAACAACAATCAAAAAAGACCAAGAAGGTCTTTTCTGAATTGCTACAGGGTTCAATTCAACAAGAAAATGTAACTATCTTGTTGTTATAAATATGTATGCATCCAACACAGGAGCACTCAGATTTATAAAGCATGTTCTTAGAGACCTATGAAAAAGCTTAGATAACTACACAATAATAGTGGGAGACTTCAACACCCCACTAACAGCATTAGATCATCCAGGTAGAAAATTAACAAAAATTAACAAAAACAAACAAAACTGAACTTGACACTTGACCAAATAAACCTAACAGACATCTACAGAACTATACACCCAAAAACAGCAGAATATATCTTCTACTCATGTACACATGGCACATACTCAAATCAACCACACAATTAGCCATAAAAGAATTCTTGACAAATTCAAAAAAACCAAAATCATACCAACTGCTCTCTTGGACCACAGCACTATAAAAATAGAATCAATACTAAGAAAATAACTCAAAACCATACAATTGCATGGAAATTAAACAACCTGCTCCTGAATTACTTTTGGGTAAACAAGAAAATTAAAGCAGAAATCAATAAAGTCTTTGAAACTAATAAAAACAAATACCAGACTCTCAGGGACACAACTAAAGCAGTGTTAACAGAAAAGTCTGTAGCACTAAAGGCCCACATTAAAAACATGGAAAAATCTCAAATTGACGATCTAACATTCCACCTAAAGGAACTAGAAAAACAAGAGCAAACCAACCCCACAGCTAGCAGAAGACAAGAAATAACCAAAAACAGAGCTAAACTGAATGAAATATAGAGATGTGAAAAACATTCAAAAGATCAATGAAAGTAGAGATTTGTTCTTGGAAAGAATACATAAGATTGATAGACTGCTAGCTAGACCAGTAAAGAAAAAAGAAGATCCAAACAAACACAATGAGAAATGACAAAGGAGACATTACCACTGACCCCACAGAAATACAGAAAGCTCTCAAAGACTATTACAAACACCTCTATGTGAAAAAAAAAAAAAAAAAAAAAAAGAAACTTAAAAAACCCACAAGAAATTGATAGATTTCTGGAAAGATACAACCACCCAAGATTGAACCAGGAAGAAACTGAAACCCTGAACAGACCAATAACAAGATCTGACAAGAGCTTGTATTTCTAGTTGGTAGTAATAAAAAGCCTACCCTAGCAACCAGAAAAAGCCCAGAACCAGGGAGATTCACAGCCAAATTCTACCAGCTATATGAAGAGCTGGTACAATTCCTACTGAAATTATTTCAAAACATTGAGGAAGAGGGACTCCTCTCTAACTCATTCTATGAAGCCAACATCATCCCGATACCAAAACCTGGTAGAAACACACATACAAAAAAGAAAATTTCAGTTCAATATTCTTGATGAACATACATGCAAAAATCCTCAACAAAATACTAGCAAACCAAACCTACCACCACATCAAAAAGTTAATCCACCACAATCCAAGTGGGCTTTATCCCTGGTATGCAAGTTTGGTTCAACATATGCAAATCAATAAATGTGATTTATCACGTAAAGAAAACTAAAAGCAAAAACTACATGATCATCTCAATAGATGCAGAAAAGGGTTTCAATAAAATTCAACATTCCTTCATGTTAAAAACCCTCAACAAGCTAGGCATTGAAGGAACATACCTCAAAGTAAAAATAACCATCTATGACAAACCCACACCCAACATCATACTGAATGGGCAAAAGCTGGAAGCATTCCCCTTGAGAACTGGAACAAGACAAGGATGCCCACTCTCACCACTCCTATTCAACAGAGTATTTGAAGTCCTAGCCAGAGCAGTCAGGCAACAGAAAGAAATAAAAGATATCTAAATAGGAAGAAAAGAAGTCTCCATTTGCAAATTGATATGATTATATATCTAGTAAACCCCACATGGTCTCTGCCCAAAATCTCCTAGATCTGATAAACAACTTCAGCAGTTTCAGGATGCAAAATCAATGTACAAAAATCAGTAGCATTTCTATACACCAACAACACCCAAGCTGATAGCCAAATCAAGAATGCAATCCCATTCACATGAGCCACAAAAAGAATAAAACCCCTAGGAATACAGCTAACCAGAGAGGTGAAAAATCTCTACAATGAGAATTTAAAAACATTGCTGAAAGAAATCAGAGACAACAAACAAATGGAAAAACATTCCATGCTCATGGATAGGAAGAGTCAATATTGTAAAAATGGCCATACTTCTCAAAGCAATATATGCTATTTCTATCAAACTACCAATAACATTTTGCACAGAATTAGAAAAAAATTACTCTAAAATTCATATGGAACCAAAAAAAGGGCCTTAATAGCCAAAGCAATCCTAAGCAAAAGGAACAAAGCTGGAGACATCACATTACATGACTTTATACTACAAGGCTACAGTAACCAAAACAGCATTGTACTGGTAGAAAAACAGACATTAGACCAATGGAACAGAATAGAAAGGCCAGAAATAATGCCACACACCTAAGACATCTGATCTTTGACAAAACTGACCAAATAAAAACAATTGGAGAAAAAAAAAAAGCCCTTATTCAATAAATGGTGCCGGGATAACTAGCTAACCACATGCAGAAGATTGCCACTGGACCCCTTCCTTACACTATATACAAACATCAACTCAAGATGGCTTAAAGACTTACATGTAAAACTTAAAACTATAAAAACTCTAGAAGATAGCCTAGGAAATACCATTCTCAACATAGGTCCTGGCAAACATTTCATGTCAAAGACGGGCCAAATGCAATTGTAACAAAAGCAAAAATTGACAAATGGGACCTAATTAAATTAAAGTAATTCTGCACAGAAAAAGAAGCTATCAACATAGTAAACAGACAACCTGTAGAATGGGAGAAAATATTTTCAAACATTTTCAAACTATGCATCCCACAAAGGTCTAATATCCACAATCTATGAGAAACTTAAAGTAACAAGCAAAAAAAAAAAAAAAAAAAAAAAAACCCATTAAAATGTGGGCAAAGGACATGAACAGACATGAACACCTTTCAAAAGAGGACATGCATGCGACCAAGAAGCATATGAAAAAAGGTGGCTGGGCACAGTGGCTCATGCCTATAATCCTAGCACTTTGGGAGGCTGAGGCGGATGGATGCCTTGAGCTCAGAAGTTTATGACCAGCCTGGGCAACATGATGAAAGTCCATCTCTAGAAAAAAGTACAAAAATTAGCTGGGGACTGGGCGCAGTGACTCACGCCTGTAATTCTAACACTTTGGGAGGCCGAGGCGGGTGTATTGCCTGAGCTCAGGGATTGGAGACCAGCCTGGGCGACACGGTGAAACCCCGTCTCTACTAAAAATACAAAAGATTATCATGCACCTGTAATCCCAGCTACACGGGAGGCTGAGGCAGGAGAATTGCAACCCAGGAGGCAGAGGTTGTAGTGAGCCTGAGCGGAGATCATGCCACTGCACTGTAGCCTGGGTGACAGAGTGAGATTCAGTGTCTTAAAAAAAAAAAAAAAGGTTGGCTGGGCATGGTGGTGCATGCCTGTAGTCCTAGCTAGTCTGGAGGCTGAAGTGGAAGGATCAGCTGAGACCAGGAAGCAGAGGTTGCAGTGAGCCAAAATCATGCCACTGCACTGTAGCCTGGGTGACAGAGCCAGTTCCTATATAAAAAAATATATAAATAAATAGTATAAAAAGAAAACACACTCAACATCACTCATTATTGGAGAAATACAAATCAAAACTACAATGAGGTACCATGTTATACTAGTCAGAATGGCTGTTATTAAAAAGTCAGAAAATAACAGATCCTAGTGAGGCTGCAGGGGAAAGGGAATGCTTACTGACTGCTGGTGGTAATGTAAATTAGTTCAGCCACTGTGGAAAGCCATTTGGTTATTTCTCAAAGAACTTAAGACAGAGAAATCTCGTTATTGTATATATACCCAAAGAAAGATAAATCATTCTACCATAAAGACATATGCACGTGTGTGTTCATCACAGCACTATTCATGATAGCAAAGACATGGAATCAATCTAAATGCCCATCAACAGTAGACTGGATATAGAAAAGGTGGTGTATATAAACCACCCAATACTACTCAACCACGAAAAAGAATGAGATCATGTTCTTTGCAGCAACCATGGATGAAGCTGGAGGCCATATCCTAAGCAAACTAACACAGGAACAGAAAATTAAATATCACATTGTTTTCATTTATAAGTGGGAGCTAAACATTGAGTATACATGGGCACAAAGTAGGGAACAATAGCCACTGGGACCTGCTTCAGGGTGGAGGTTGGGAGGAGGGTGAAGATTGGAAAACTACCTGTCAGGTATCATGCTTATCACCTGTGTGATGAAATAATCTGCACACCAAACCCCCGTGACATTCAATTAGCATATGAAACAAACCTGCATGTGTACCCCTGAATCTAAAATAAAAGTTTTTTTTTTAACAGATCGAAACTAAAAGTTCTTCTTAGGTTTTTCTCTGGATACATTATACGTATCTTTTCTCTTTGAAGTAGAGCCTTATAGCTTTGAAAAGTAACTTTAAAGCCAGATCTACTTACTTTCACCTACCCCAACCTCTCCATTATCAACAAGCAGAATCTTGGTGAGGTAAGTTTTAGAATTAAACGGTAATTTTTCTTTTTCATATATTTTCTTTTCATATATTCAGGGCTAAGCACCACTGAAATTCAGCGGTCAAAACTCCTGCCTTCAGGAGCTTACTTTCAGATATACACAAAATAAATAAGTAAAATACATGGTACATTGGGGGATGAAAATTACTATGAAGAAAAAGAAAGTAGGGAAAAGAGAGCAAGAATTTTGGAGGAGAATTTAACAATAAAATCACCAGAGTGGTCAGGGAAATGCATTTCTGGGGAAAAGTGCCCCAGGCAGGAGGAACAGCAAAGACAAAAGCCTCTGGGCTGCGAGCCTGGAATAAAGAACAGCAGAGAGACCCGTGTGGTTGTAGAAAGGGGAAGAGGAGTAGATGAGGGCAATGTTTCTTAAAGTGAGTTCCAGTGGAACCTTATTCCTGTTCTTACTTTGGGAAATGATGTACTCTGTTGCCCTTGGAGAATTACAATATCATTCGCACATTAAATGTTCTAAGAAATCCCGCCAAAGGCAACCTATTTGATGTTTGTATCCCAACATTTCTCAGTTTTTCCTGACCACAAATATCTTATGCACAGATCACCTGTTTTTTTGGAATACACAGTTTGAGAAAGATGCTTCTGGCTTATGAAATCTTAGAAGGGAATACACAGTTTGAGAAAGATGCTTCTGGCTTACTCTTCCTTGTATCTGGTTAAAAACATTCTCAGTAAATATTTGTGGAATGGATCAACCTCATTAAGCCACAATTATCTAATGCACACCGTCATTGTACCTTAAAGGAAGAAGTCAAACCAATTATTTCTGGTAGGTCGTGTTTCTGTGGGCAGTGGGTACACTTTCAGCCTTCTGTGTAAACCTGGACATTCTCCTCTGCTCATGTCTGTGTCCTCTACTGGGTAAGTTAGGAAGCCCAGTAACCTAAATATACTAAGTTCAAGTACTTAGCAGATTCCACTCTCGCTTAGCCAATCCTATTTTTACTGCAGTCTTGATCTGAAGTATAATACATGCTCTTAATTATTAATAAATGAATCCATCATCATTTCCTGATTAGGTTAGCCCCTCTATATACCACTGTATGAACAAGGGAACCCCAAAGGTGAGAGGGATAAGTAGTGGAACTTGGGGAAACTTCACACAAACAACAGTCATCCCTCATTCATTTAAAACATGGGTAATAGCTAACTTACTTACACAATATATCTACATATTAAATATCACTAATTTATAATAAAACAAGCAGTGTTTTCAAATAGTCTATGGAGTATATGTACTGTTTTTATTTCTAAAGATACTACCATAGCATTTGTTCCTGAATATTTAAGAAATCCAGAAAATAAGTCCTGAAGAATGATCTGTGTTAAGATAGTGCTGTGGCTTGGATATCGTCTGTCCCCACCAAAACTCATGTTAAGTTTGACTCCCCAATGTAGGGAGGTGGGACCTAATGGAAGTGTTGAGTCATGGGGGCAGATCTTTTATAAATGGTTTGATGCCATTCTCTCTCTGGCAAGACTTGATTAGTTCTCACAGGAATAAATGACTATGTTGAAGCAGGTTGTTATAAAGCCAGGGCACACCTCAGGTTTTACCTTTTCACATGTGTCTGCTTTCTTTTTAACTTTTGCTGTGTCATGAGGCAGCACAGAAGCCCTCACCAGAAGCTTAGTAGATGCTGGCACCATGCCCCTTGAACTTCCCAGCCTCTGGAACTATGAGCTAAATAAACCTCTTTTCTTTATAAACTACCTAGTGTCAATATTCTGTTCTAGCAACAAAAAACTAAGACAGACAGCCATTAACTCCATGAACATTCTTAAAGCATCTAGGGCTAGACCATGGCTCCTTAACTAACAACTGGTAATTATTTACTAAGATTATACTATTGTCAACTGCCTAGGGAATCCATGTTCCCACAGGGAATTGCACTCTTCAGCTGGTGTCATATATACATAGCTTATAAGAAAAGCATCAATTAGTACAAACTTCAGTAGAAAATATCATAGATATTAACAAATTATCACTTACATGAGTATTCTGTTTGTTTCAATGCCAAAACTAAAACTATGAAGAATAAAAGGTTGAGAAAAAAATAAATAATTTAAATGGTAGAGAGAAATTCTACCTTATTTAATTTTCATCTTCCCTAAAATAAATTTGCCTTTGTAATTTTGTTTTTCCACCCCTCAAGAATACAGCAGACACATAACCCTATGGCAATTCTTTCTTTGACATTTAACTTTTGATTCTAATATCTCTTCTTCAGTTGAGAATATACTCAAATTTGTCAGGTAAATAGAAAAATTTCAAGAATTTTAGTGTTTGTAAAATGGAAGCTGAAAATAATTGATGAGGAAAGAAATTCACTAAAGTTAAAAAGTAAGAAAATTGCTACAATAAAACATTATGTGATCATATTTTTGACAAACCTTTACCATTATTATACTACTCTCCATTTTCATATTTATAGTTTAAGTAATAATCATATATCTATGTCTCTGTATTTTTGACAAAATAAGACTCAATTTCAGAACTGCAAACTTAGTATTGGTTACACTAATACTGGTTATAATTTTGTTAGATACTGTGCGTGTGTATGTGTGTGTGTTTGTGTATAAAAGAGAAAGTGACAGAGACAAAGAGATAGATGCAGGCAGACAAATGCATAATTTTAAAGTGAAATAAAATCTATTCAAAAATTAGCTGTTTCATTAATATTTGTATTCTGGTAAGATTAAGAATCCCTTTTTAAGTTCACCTACATATATGTTCATACATTTATACATGAAAATATGTTCCTATGATATACCCTGAGCACTCAAAATGCACAGAAGTTATAATGCTTATGCCATTGTGTGGATTACTGGAAGCCAGTGGGTATAATTTTTTAAATTCCCAGAAAGCATTCATAGGTAAATTGTCAGCCTCTTTTCTCTTGTCAGCCACTGCTAGACTTCTGACTTTTAGAACATACCATACAAAAATCATTTAATATCAGGATTTTCACTTAATAAAATACATAAACGAAAGAACTGTCTATTTGGAATACGTAGGCCCACTCAGAAGCTAAGCTCTTAAAAAGTCTAACCATGAAATGAATAACAATGTAAAAATAAATTCCAAATGGACTAACAATCTTAAAGTTAAAAAACACTATAGACATGATAAAATAAAATTTAGGAAAATGTCCATATAGCTTTGGTGGGAGAGGCTTCCTTAAGAAAGAAATATGAAAGCCTAAAAGATTGATAGTCTTTTTACATAACATAAAAATGTATGGGGAGCACTGCTCCCCACTCATTGTGTGTGGGCTGCACATAGTACTTCCTTCCAAAGAGTACAGGATGTAGAGAGATAGAAAAAGAGTAACTTTACATTGAAGAAACCTGACCAATACCACTTCAGCCAGATGATCAAGGTTAAAATCAACAGTGATAAGTCATGTTGATAATATGTACCCTCTATATGATGTGATAAGAATGGCACTTTATCTCTGTGGTAAACAAAGAGAAATTCCAATAGAACTAGGAAAAACATGACTAACACTCTTCAAAACTATCAAGGTCATCAAAAGCAAGGAAAGTCTGAGAAACTTTCACAGCCAAGACAAAGATAGAAGACATTGATGATTACATCTAATGAGGTAATGTATACAGGGCCCTCAGAAAAAGGATGTTAGATAAAAACTAAGGATATCTGAATAAAGTGTGAACTTAATATGATATCAGTATTTGTTAATGAGCATGGCAAAGGTACTATACTAATGTAAAGTGCTAATAAAAGGGAAGATAGGTGTGGGTTATATGGAAACTCTGTTTTATCATCTCAATTTTTCTGTAAATATAAAACTGTCCTAAAAAATAAAGCATATTAAAATATGCTTTATATGGTAAGTGTCTTAGTTCATTTTCTGTTGCTATAACATAATACCACAGACTGGGTAATTTATAAAGAAAAGACAGTTATTTCTCACAGTACTAGAAGCTGGAAGTCCAAGAGTATGGTGCTTGCATCTGGGAAGGACCTTCATGTTCCATTATCATATGGCAAAAGGTCATAAACACAAGTGAGCACTTGAGACATAAAGAAGGGAAATTGGGCCAAACTCATCATGTTTATCAGGAGCTCATTCTCAAAGTAACTAAACCACTTCCACAATAATGGTATTAATCTATTCATAAGAGTGGAGACTTGATGACCTAATTACCTCCTATTGGTTCCCCCCTCCCAACACTGTTACTTTGAGGATTAAGTTTCCAACACATGAACTTTTGGGGGGCACATTCAAACCATAGCAATACACGAAGTCAAATTACAGAAAAAGTACTTGAATTTGACGGAAATTATTTGAATACAAATGAAGAAAATGTCTGGATATTATTAACGTTCCAGTTATCTTTGCTATGTAACAACCCATCCAAAAATGTACTGCTTAAAACAATAACATTTTAATTTTACTTTCTTTCACAGCTGTGAACATAAGACTAGGCTCAGCTAGGTGTTCTCACGCAGGGCCTCGCACGTGTTTGGCTCACTCTCCTGTCTGGTGGATGGACAAGAAAGCCTCAACCAGCTGAGGGCTGGAACATCTGGGAGTCACCAGGCAAAGCTCCGTGTTTCTCTCTGTATCTCTTTTTCCTCCTCCTCTCTCTCTGTTTTTCCTGTACTCAGCCTCTCTAGTCTCATAATTTCAGGGGAACTGGACTTTCTATGTGGTGGGTTAGAGCTCCAAAGGCACATGTCCCAAGAATGAGATAGCCAGAATCACCTTCTATGAGCTCATTGTCTTTATGAGCTAACCTGAAATCATGCAGCATCATTCCCCTGCATTCTATGCATCTTGGCAGTCTTCAAGGCAAGAGAAGGGGAAATAGGTTTAAGGGGAGTGGCAAAGTTCTGGATGAGTATGTGGGTCCAGAAATACATTGCCATGACATTTTTGAAAAATATAATCTGCCCCAATTAATATACATAAAATTATAAATTGAAAAAAGTAGGCAAATATACATATACATATATATGTGTGTGTGCATATATACATACTAGTAAAATAAACAATATAATTATGCATTTCACTGAAGTTGATATAAAAAGGCAATCAACATACAAAAAGAGATTCTACCTCACTACATTTGAAAAAAATCAGACTGGCCGGGCGCGGTGGCTCAAGCCTGTAATCCCAGCACTTTGGGAGGCCGAGACGGGCAGATCACGAGGTCAGGAGATCGAGACCATTCTGGCTAACATGGTGAAACCCTGTCTCTACTAAAAACTACAAAAAACTAGCCGGGCGACGTGGCAGCGCCTGTAGTACCAGCTACTCGGGAGGCTGAGGCAGGAGAATGGCATGAACCCGGGAGGCGAAGCTTGCAGTGAGCTGAGATCCAGCCACTGCACTCCAGCCTGGGCGACAGAGCAAGACTCCGTCTCAAAAAAAAAAAAAAAATCAGATTAAAACTATTTTTATACCTTACACTGGAAAACATAAAAAGAGCATCAAGACTGGAGAGGGTATAGAAAAATGGGTGATTTTAATGCAATTGTAATGAAAATATATCTCATTGGTCACCTCTATCAACAAGATAGGCTGGAAATGTAGTTTTTTCAGCTGGGCACATGGCCCAGGGTCTACCCCTGAGAAAAGAGGTGAGAAGCTTATTGGTTTCAGGAAGTTGGATTTGCTACCATAATCACTAAAAATTTACTTGTTTAAATGTATTGCTGTAGCTATAGTAAATTAAATTCACTCACCTAAGGTTGTATTGCACATAGCAGCATTGTGAGAATTAACTCATCAGCTGTGATTTTACTGACTTCATTTTGTAACTTTACTAGTATGTTTATATGTGCGTATGTGTGACATATAAATATGTATATACACACACACACACACACATATATGTATGAAAGCATCAAGACTCTTTATTAACTTTCTGACGGAAAAGCCTTTGCCTCTAAGATAATTACTTATAAATAAAAACGAGAATTTGAGGTTTTCTCCATCCATAAATCCTTGATAGAAATTTTCATAGGTTCATGGAAGACATATATGAGGATGCTGATCATTGGCTGTGGTAGCAGGAAGTTGAAGGCCACCTAGGTTACCATGATTTGGCCAATGGATGAGTTAAATGTAGTCAATACATGCAACGAATTACCATGCAATGGTGATAAATATATGAAAACATACTGTTAAGTGAAAAATATTAGAAATAAGTGTCAGACAGGGATCGGCTCCACTGGGGGTCCTCAGGCATCTTTCTGTATGTAGTCTCTCTACATAGTCTATTCAGCATGGTGACATCAGGATGGCCAGATTTCTTACACAGAGTGCTATCAGAGGCTTGCTCTGGGTCTCTCCTGCCATATTAAACATCATTTGATAAGTCAGAGAATGAATGTAAAGATGCTACCATTTTCTGAATGTACAGCATACACCCACCCACCCCCCTTCTATGCAGTTTTGCTTTCTGTGGTTTCTGTTACCTGTGGTCAACTGTGGTTTGAAAATATTAAATGAAGAATTCTAGAAATAAACAATTTATGAGTCTTAAGTTGCAAGCTGTTCTGAGTAGTGTAATGAAATCTTGCATCATCTGCTCCATCCCACCCAGGATGTGAATAATTTCTTTGTCCAGTGTATCCACACTGTCTATAGTATCTGCCCACTAGTCACTTAGAAGACATATTGGTTATTAGATCAACTGTGGTGGTATTGCAGTGCTTGTGTTCAAGTAATTCTTATTTTACTTAATAGCAATGGCCCCAAATGGGCAAGAGGAGTGATGCTGGTATATTGTTATAATTATTATTAGTTACTGTTGTTAACCTCTTACTGTGCCTAATTTATAAATTAAACTTTATCACAGGTATGTATGCATAGGAAAAAACATAGTATATATAGGGTTCAATACTATCTACAGTTTCAGACATCCACTGGGGGTCTTGGAACATACCTCCTACAGATAAAGGGAATTACTATATCTGTTCTCACTACACTTAATACGATTGGGAAAATAAACAAAGAATGGCTCCACAGTCCTCCTGTACACTTTTGAAATGAGACATGCTTGACCCAAGATTTTATCTACCATCTAGTCTTCATAAACAACTCCTCTTATTGGTGGGACAATCTGGCATTTGGAGTCTCCAAGAATTAAGAACCATTATTCAATAACCCTCAGCAGGTCTGAATATTTACTTCCTCATTGTATAGTCACACTTTTAAATGGACAAGTTCCCTTAGGGAAAGCTTTGAGGAAGCTTCACAGTACCAACACATACCTGTGGACATAGTGCAGAATCTTTAGAACCTGGCTATTCCCTCTTCAAAGATGAAAGGTCTATGAACTATCTTAAACCTGGAAACTGGGAATGATCATGCATCTCTAACACAATGACTGAAGTTGGGTCTCTGCCACCAAGCCTGAAATTTTTTTGCCTATATTTTTCAAGCAGTGCCTTAGAGGTTGTCAATTTATTTTATTTCTAGAAAATCCATGATCCATTAGTCATCACTGTAGAACTTTGTAGATAAAAATACTGTAATCACTATTCTGTTTTTATAACTCATTGTGGTATTTGTTTCCATCTTGTCCCTAAAGCTTAAATTCCACCACCCAATTTCTACCCCTCTGGGATTCCATTTTTGTCACTGATACCAGGGAACCCAATTCCAGTGCAGCACCTTCTACCATTGTTTGTGGCTTACTAAGGACAACCACCAGAGAGCTTATGAAGGATGACAATACACCCTGATCCATGCATTTCTTAATGCCATGGTGACAAAAAAAAAAAAATCCTCCAGGCCCAGAAGTAGATGGTAGCAAGTGGAAATTTTGGACATACACCTTTTGTTGATACTGAAGCACACATTATAGGAAAGAGCTGAACATTCTCTTAGCCCAGAGCAACAAACACATAAAAGTCAGAAGTCTCATTAACATAACATTAATCTTTTTTTCCAGTGAGGTAAAATAAAGCATAAATGCACATAATTATTGCCAGCTGATCTAAAGTCAATAAAACATTCTGCTTAAGTGTTTTTCTTACAGAAAAAAAATCCTCCAGGCCCCATGGAAGGATATGGTTAGGGGATAGCTGAGAATATTGCATACACCAGAAGCATTTCACTAATTCCATCTCCCTTAGCCTTCAGAACCCTTTCCTCCATAGCTCTAGTTTTCAAAGTGTAGTTCTAGGACCAGCAATGTTGGCATCACCTGGGCACTTGTTAGAAATTCAACTTCTTGAAACTCAGTTTGACCTACTGAATCAGAAACTCTAGGGTAGATTCCAGAAATCTGGATTTTTAAGAAGCTTTCCCAAGATTCTGTTGCATACCAAAGTTTGAGAACCAGTACTATACAGTATGACAGGGAAAATCTATCATTTATACTTCATTAATAGTGGGCTTTAGTTGAGTCCAGGCTTTCACTGACCTTTATAGCTGGCTATCAATGCCATTTGAATGCCATCAGTGCAATTTGAACCAACACATTAAATTCAAAATTCCATGTGAGCACACCCATGAAGTAATTTTAATTCAATCAACCCTTATAGTTCATCCTCTTTGAATCAGACCATTAGAATTCTCTTCCATACATGTTCCTCACACTTCTGACAATATTTGGTGCTGTCTTGTAACTCTTTTAGCATAAAGACTATGTCCTGACATTTTTGAAATCTAGATCCTGTTAGGATATAAATCATAAACTAACCCAGAGGCAATAAAATGTAGTGAGAAGATAGGTCCTGAGAAAAATCAGTATCAGCTTGTGAGATCGCTGCCCAAGGTATACTTGTGGAAAGACTTCAGTTCACAGGAAAGCTGACTTCCTGAGGGCAAGAGAGGGTTCCTTGGACAAGAGAGATTCTCATCATTTGGGATATCAAATTTCTCAGCTTCACACATGTCTGCCCAAATATCTTCATCCACTCCCTTCCACCAGTGCCTTTAATTCACTATAAGAGCTCAGTAGAAAAGAGCATTTCATTGATGTTCCAGTTCTGAAGAACTTCCAATCAGGCCATAGGCTTGGGGCTCAGCCATATCTACCTTGCAAGTTACAGGAGAGGAGGGACTCTTTCAAAGCTGCCATGGGGGCTCTTTTGATTTTCCATGTGTGTTCTCAACTAAACATTGATAGTTTTCATTTCTTCTTTCTCTTGTTGTAGATCATTTAAATCAGAAGCCAGCTGATGTCACTATATTGTCATTCTTGTTTCTTTTTGTTTGTGTAAACATGGCTTTATTTCACTGTTATCCTTGAAGGATATTTTCCTCAAATATCCTTGATAGTATATAATTCTTTTTTTAAATTTTAATAGTTACTGGGGTACAGGTGTTTTTGGTTACATGGATAAGTTATTTAGTGGTGATTTCTGAGATTTTGTTGCACCCATCACCCAAGCAGTGTACACTTTACCCAATATGTACTCTTTTATCCCTCACCTCCCTCCCACCTGTCCCTCCCAAGTCCCCAAAGTTCATTATATCATTCTTATTCCTTTGTGTCCTCATAGCTTAGCTCCCACTTATAAGTGAGAATGTACGATATTTGGTTTTTCATTCCTGAGTTACTTCATGTAGAATAATGGCCTCCAGCTCCATCCAAGTTGCTGCAAAAGCCATTATTTCATTCCATTTTATGGCTGAGTAGTATTCCATAGCGTATATATATACCACTTTTCTTTTGTTTTTTTTTTTTTTATTATACTTTAAGTTCTAGGGTACATGTGCACAACGTGCAGATTTGTTACATATGCATACATGTGCCATGTTGGTGTACTGCACCCATCAACTTGTCAGCACCCATCAACTCATCATTTATATCAATTATAACTCCCAATGCCATCCTTCCCCCCACCCCCCTCCCCATAATAGGCCCCAGTGTGTGATGTTCCCCTTCCCATGTCCAAGTGATCTCATTGTTCAATTCCCACCTATGAGGGAGAACATGTGTACACCACATTTTCTTTATTCACACAGTGGGTGATGGACGTTAGGTTGGTTCCATGTTTTTGCAATTGCAAATTGTGCTGCTATAAACGTGCATGTGCATGTATGTCTTTTTCATATACTGACTTCTTTTTCTTTGGATAGATACTCAGAAGTGGGATTGCTCCATCAAATGGTAGTTCTACTTTTAGTTCTTTAAGGAATCTCCATACTGTTTTCCATAGTGGTTTTACTAGTTTATATTCCAGCAGTGTAAAAGTGTTCCCTTTTCACCACATCCATGGCAGCATCTATTTTTTTATTTTTTTTTACTTTTTAATGGTAGCCATTCTTGCAGGAGTAAGGTGGTATCTCATTGTGGTTTTAATTTGCATTTTCCTGATAATTTGTGATGTTGAACATTTTTTCATATGTCTGTTGGCTGTTTGTCTATCTTCTTTTCAGAAACTGTCTGTTCATATCCTTTGTCCACTTTTTGATGGGAATGTTTGGTTTTTTTCTTGCTGGTTTGTTTGAGTTCCTTATAGATTCTGGATGTTAGTCCTTTGTCAGAAGCATAGTTTGTGAATATTTTCTCCCAGTCTCTGGGTTGTCTGTTTACTCTGCTGATTCTTTCTTTCGCTGCACAGAAGCTTTTTAGTTTAATTAGGTCTCATTTATTTATTTTTGTTTTTGTTGCATTTGGGATCTTAGTCATGAATTCATTGGGGTCTTAGTCATGAATTCATTGCCTAAGCCAATGTCTAGAAGAGTGTTCCCATTGTTATCTTCTAGAATGTTTATGATTTCAGGTCTTATTGTTTTTGATCCATCTTGAGTTGATTTTTGTATAAGGTGAAAGATGAGCATATCCTTCTTCATGTAGAGAAATTTCATTCTTCTACATGTGGCTTGCCAGTTTTCCCAGCACCACTTATTGACTAGGGTGTCCTTTCCCCACTTTATGTTTTTGTATCCTTTGTCAAAGACCAGTTGGCTGTATTTGGCTTTATTTCTGGGCTGTCTATTCTGTTCTATTGGCCTGCACACCTATTTTTATATCAATACCATGCTGTTTTGGTAACTATAGCCTTGTAGTATAATTTGAAGTTTGGTAATGTGATGCATCTGGATTTGTTCTTTTTGCTTAGTATTGCTTTAGTTATGCAGGCTCCTTTTTGGTTCCATATGAATTTTAGGGATTTTTTTTGTTAGTTCTGTGATGAATGATGATGGTATTTTGATGGGAATTGCATTAAATCTGTAGATTGCTCTGGGCAGTATGGTCACTTTCACAATATTGATTCTACCCAACCATGAGCATGGGATGTTCTTTATTATCATTGTTGATCATACATGATAACATTGTCTATATATTGATTAATCACTACAATATTCATAGCAGGAGAAAAACTGACAAAGCAAACAACAAATGTCTATGGAGGCAAGAGGAGAATGGATGAATAAATTTTGGTATATTCATATAATGGAATATCACACAGATTTTAAAATTCAGCATTAATTATTCTTGGAAACATTGTATTGAGCACAGAAAGAAAGTCCAAGAAGACTACTTACAATATGATACCATATTTTAGGGCTCAAAAACAAGCAAAATGGAACAATATATTTAAAATATTAGATGTAGATGAGTTAAAACTGTACTAAGAATTATACAATTCACATATGTTTACATATGTAATAACACCTTTTTAGAAACAATAAAGGGAAAAGACTTGTAACAATGCTCTATGGAGATCTGTGATGCTTCCTAGTAGCTAAGGAGAATGAGTCACCCAGTGCTTTGCATGGAAAAGTAAAGAAAGTCAGTGGAAAAATGGTAATGGATTGTGTGGGGGATGGAAGAAAAGGAGGTGGGGTATGTATTGAACTAAATTCTCTCTATCAAGTCCATGGGTAAAATCTAAAATTGATTAATTAAGTAATAAACATGCCAATATTTTACTTTGAGAGAAAGACTAAAAGGAATACAAGAAAAACAGCTCAGAGTTAACATAGTTGTATGTGTAGCGTGGGCTAGAAGAAATCTGGATCAAAGACTTACTGCTTTTCTTTCTAATCCTTTTTTTGTATTGTTTTAATAACTTTATTTGTAATGTACCTTAATAAATATTTTAATGATGTAAAAAATTATAAAGTGCAAAGTTATCAAAGGAGTGTTTGGACTCACAGTTTAGAAACGCTGAAGACAATTGGGAGTTACTAGAGAACAGGAGGACCCAGGAAATAGAAAGCTTGGAGGTTAATCTAATCTTGACTTTGCCACCAAGGAGCTGGGTTATTTTGAGTAAGTATGTAAACTATTCGGTCAGACTACCTCATCTGGAGTTTCACGAGGTCACCATAAAGTGCTTTCCAGCTCTAAAGTTTACATTTTCTACTATTATTACAGTGTGGTATTAACTTGTGATTATAATTATTGACTCTTAGCACTCATTCAGGCCCATTATCCCTTTGCCACCATCTCTGTTAAACATCCATGCCTAGTGGCACTGGGACATCTGCTGGGGAAAAGTTCCCTTTACACTGAAATATCCCAAGAGTATTAAGGAAGGGCTCTCCTGTGTCCCCTGCTCTATCCCCCATCAAAAAACTGTTTGTTTCTGAGAGGGAAGGACAGGGTTGCAGAGACAGAATGCTGCACAGAACTCTATTTCTCTCCCATCTCTATGACTCAATATTAGAACTCTTTTATCTTGTTGGCAGAACAATTTATGTGCCTGTTCCAGACCTTCATGCCAAGACTGTACACTTCAAACTTCAAAGCTTAAAAAAAAAAAAATAGCACATCCTACATAAAGAATTTTCTTCGTTCTGCCTTCCAATTTCTGGAAGATCTGCTTACTCTGATTTCCCACACAAGAGCATTGGTATCAGCCTCAGGGGGTAGATTCTGACAGCCTAGATGAGTGAGCACCCCTAGACACCATGTGAAACCTCGTTGAGCCAAAAAAGCCTGGGCCACAAGTTATCCTGTTATTAACTGGCTCCTTAACACCCCCATGCTCCACTTGTAAGCCATCTTCGAGACCTACATTCACATGAATTTTCCTAAAAAACAGGACATCAACTCTTCTCAAAGAAAATTGAGGGCTTGAGTTTTAAAATTGAGCAGTCAAAGCCTTTTATAGCTGTATTCCTCGTGAAGAGTCTGCTGTTAAACCATGTACTGTCCTGTTTATTGCTTATGTGTATCACTCTAATCGGTATCCTTACCCTGGGTACCAATAAAACAAAATTATTTCATTCAGAATCACTCCTGGCAATTTTAACTCAGCCTCCTTGGATATTTTGTTGTTTTGGTTGTTGTCTTCGTATTTCTAATCCCATTAGAGGTTATGATTAAGTGTGCCTGTCTAGCTTCTATTTCTCTTTTTTATAACCATGTCACTTAGAGTGGTTTTACTGATATATTTTTCCCGGTGAAATTTAATTATATGGACTCAAGGTTACAGTTTAGAAAAAGCTCATCTGAGTGGCTAACTTCAGCCAAACTACTATGGGAGTCATAAATCCCTACAGCCTGTGCTAAAATACTTAGGTTAGCAGGGGGGAATAATCACTGGTTCCATTTTTATTCATGCAGTTTGTACCTCATTGTGTCAAGTCTATAATACTTACAATTGCAAGATAGTAGGGATCTATTGTGTTTTGAACTTTAAGCTGTAATGATTTTGACTTTGTTTCATTTAACACAACAAGCATTTATTTGACACTTGTACTCTAAAGGATATCAAAGTGAGTAGAGCAGGATGGATGCTCTTCCAAGAGGGAAGTTTTCTTTTAAAGCAGATAGAAGCAAGTACTATAGAGTAATAAAACCAAATATGGTGGCAGGGTGGAAGAGGAAAAGCTTCATTTCACTTCAGGGGTCTTAGAAGGCTTTTAGGAGGAAAGAAGATTTGACCTGGCCCTTAAAGAATTGACAAGCACTTCAAAGGAAGATACGGACCTGGGACAAAAATATACTTCAACAAAGACAAAGAGTTAATATTCTTAATAGAGCAGCACATATATACAAGGCAAGTCATAATATATGTCAAAAATATAATAAAGTATCAATGTCTTTAATATATAGTAAGGTTATATGATGTGTTTAAAAAACACTAAAACCTCCAATAGAAAAATGAATAAAAGACATATTTACAGAAGAAATGTATGTGACTACTAAACATGAAATATGTTCAAGCTCATAAGTCATCAGAGAAATACAAGTTCAAACAATTGCAATTTTTAAACTATATGAAATCTAGGAATCTGTTATGAGGAAATAATTGACGTACAGCTAAGGTTTATGTGCAATGATTTTCAACATAAAAATATTCTTTAAAAAGCAGATTGGTTAAATAAGTTATGATATGTACTTCTGATAGAATATGCAGTTGATATGGTTTGGCTTTCGGTTTGCGCCCCCCCCCCCCCCCCCGCCCCAAATCTCATCTTAAATTCCCATGTGTTGTAGGTGGGACCTGGTGGGAAGTAATTGAATCATGAGGACGGGTCTTTCCCATGCTAATCTCGTGATAATGAGTAAGTCTTATGAGATCTGATGGTTTTAAAAATGGGAGTTTCTGGCTGGGCGCGGTGGCTCACGCCTGTAATCCTAACACTGTGGGAGGCCGAGGGGGGCAGATCATGAGGTCAGGAGATCAAGACCGTCCTGGCCAACATGGTGAAACCCCATCTCTACTAAAAACACAAAAATTAGCTGGGCTTGGTGGCGCATGCCTGTAATCCCAGCTACCTGGGAGGCTGAGGCAGGAGAATCACTTCAACCAGAGAGTCAGAGGTCACAGTGAGCAGAGATTGTGCCACTTCACTTCAGCCTGGTGACAGAGCGAGACTCCATCTCAAAAAAAATTAAAAAAATAAAAAAGGGAGTTTCCCTGCACAAGCTCTCTTCTCTTGTCTGCCACCATGTGAGACGTGCCTTTCACCTTCCACCATGATTGTGAAGCCCCCCAGACACGTGGAACTGTGAGTGCATTAAACCTTTCTTTTATCAGTTGCCTGGTCTTGGTTATGTCTTTATCAGCAGCATGAAAACAGACTAATACAGTAAATGGGTACCAGTAGAGTGGGGTGTTGCTGAAAACATACCAAAAATGTGGAAGCGACTTTGGAACTGGGTAACAGACAGAGGTTGGAACAGTTCAGAGGGCTCAGAAGAAAACAGGAAAATGTGGGAAAGTTTGAACCTTCCTAGAGACAAAGTAGAATGACTTTGACAAAAGTGTTGATAGTAATATGATTAAGGTCTAAGCTGAGGTGGTCTCAGGTGGGCATGAGGAACTTGTTGGGAGCTGGAGCAAAGGTGCCCCTTGTTATGTTTTAGCAAAGAGACTGATGGCATTTCTCCCCTGCCCTAGAGATTTGTGGAACTTCAAACCTGAGAAAGATGATGTAGGGTATCTGATAGAAGAAATTTCTAAGCAGCAAAACATTCAAGAGGTGACTTGGGTGCTATTTAAGGCATTTAGTTTCAAAAGGGAAACCAATCATAAAAGTTTGGAAAATCTGCAGTCTGACAATGCAATAGAAAAGAAAATCCCACTTTCTGAGGAGAAATTCAAGCCAGCTGCAGAAATCTGTATAAGTAAGGAGGAGCCGAATATTAATCACCAAGACAATCAGGAAAATTTCTCCAGAGCATATCAGAGACTTTGTGGCAGCCCGCCCCTTACATCACGGGCTGGAAAAAGGTGTAGGAGGAAAAAGAGGTTTTGCGGACTGGGCTCAGGACCCCCATGCTGTGTGCAGCCTAGGGACTTGTTGTCCTGCATCCCAGCCAATCCAGCAGTGGCTGAAAGGGACCAACATAGAGCTCGGGCCATGGCTTCAGAGGGTGCAAGCTTCAAGCCATGGCAACTTCTACATGGTGTTGAGCCTGTGAGTGCACAGAAGTCAAGAATTGAGGTTTGGGAACTTCTGCCTAGATTTCAGATGATGTATGGAAATGCCTGGATGCCCTGGCAGAAATTTGCTGCAGGGGTGGTGCCCTCATGGAGAACCTCTGCTAGGTCAGCGAAGAAGGGAAATGTGTGGTTGGAGCCCCCACACAGAATCCCTACTGGGGCACTGCCTAGTGGGGCTGTGAGAAGAGGGCCACTGTCCTCCATGCCCCAGAATGGTAGATCCACTGTCAGCTTGCACCATGTTCCTGGAAAAGCTGCAGATACTCAATGCCAGTCCATGAAAGTAGCCAGAAGGAGGGAGGCTGTACCCTGCAAAGCCACAGGGGTGGAGCTGCCCAAGACCATGGGAACCCACTTCTTGCATCAGTGTGACCTGGATGTGAGACATGGAGTCAAAGGAGATCATTTTGGAGTGTTAGGATTTAATTGCCCCACTGGATTTTGGACTCACATGGGTCCTTTAGCCCCTTTGTTTTGGCCAATTTGTTCCATTTGGAATGGCTGTATTTACCCAATGCCTGTACCCCAGTTGTATTTAGGAAGTAACTAACTTGCTTTTGATTTTACAGGTGCATAGGTGGAAGGGACTTGCCTTGTCTCAGATGAGATGTTGGATGGTGGACTTTTGAGTTAATGCTGAAATAAGTTAAGACTTTGGGGGACTGTTGGGAAGGCATGATTAATTTTGAAATGTGAGGACATGAGGTTTGGGAGGGGACAGGGGCAGAATGATATTGTTTGGCTATGTTCCTACCCACATCTCATCTTGAATTCCCATGTGTTGTGGGAGGTACCTGATGGGTGGTAACTGAATCATGAGGGTGCATCCTTCCCGTAATGTTCGTATAATAGTTAATAAGTCTCATGAGATCTGATGATTTTAAAAATGGGAGGTTCCCTGCACAAGCCCTCTTCTCTTGTCTGCCACCATGTGAGATGTGCTTTTCACCTTCTGCCATGATTGTGAGACATCCCAACTACATGGAACTGTGAGTGCATTAAACTTCTTTCTTTTGTAAATTGCCCAGGCTTGGTTATGTCTCTATCAGCAGTGTGAAAACAGACTAATTCAGCAGTCATTCAAAGTATCTGTGAAAAACTTTTAAAGACATGGCTAATGATACACTTTTGAGTGAATAAAATGGAATATAAAACAGTATCTACAGTACATTCCAGTATATATCTGGATATATATTTATATGTGTGTGTGTGTAGGCATATGTGTATACAGAAGGACTTGCAGAAATGCACCAAAATGTGTATAGTAGTTTTGTCTGGATGGAACTATGGTTAATTGTTTTCTTTATGTTTCATTTTTTATTTCTTCAATTGATCGTGTACTACTTTTATCATTAGGAAAAAATAAGCCTTCAAACAAATTTGGTAACTTCTGTCCTTCCCCCATCCACATCTGAGTCAACAAATGTTAGGAACAAAACTGCATATCTGCAACAGTACTGAGCTCCACCCTGGAATCTGCTCTCCTTTGGAAAGCTTCTAGCACTCTGTGGCACTTGCCCAGATCAAATTCATATCTTCTCTCTGCTGATTCTTACTTGCTAGACATTTCTCTCAAGGCAAGACCCCTGAATTATCACAGATTTAAGACTTTACTCCTCCACATCATGAGCCTTTTATCTGAGCATTAACACAAAGCAGAGAAAAATCAGGCTTTGACATTACTTTATAATCAGGAAGTACCTCAGCTGAAACTTTTTTCTTTAAAGTCCAGGTTTCTGTTTATGCAAAACAAATCCATTGCTTGTATAAATCTGAGTTCCACATATCCAGACTACTTAGAAGGAGAGACATCTAAAATTTGTTAGTAAATGCACTGAAGTCTGACCCTATCAAATAAATTTATCATAGATATCAATACCGAACCCTTTTGAACCAGAATTAAAGAACTGATACGTAGGGGTACTTCCATCTATTTGGGGAAACATGATATCTTGCAAATCAAGGCTAATTTTATTCACTCTCAGTACAGCTGCTTGATTCCATAAAAGCAGACGTTGAATGACAAAGGGAAGAAAACAAACTTCCTACAGAAGGGTGCACCTAAATTGCATTACCTTCACAGAAAACAAGAGCAGATGCATTGTTAGCATTTGGACAGAGGCCAATATTGGGAAAAACTATGTAGCTGGTAAGAAAGTCAGTATACAACCTCAAGCATAGAAGAAAAATCACTTAATTTACTTTATTTCAACCAAGTTCTGCCTTAGATTCTATCCCACTGGAATTAAATTCTATGTGGGTCATTATTAGGCTCTTAGTCCCATCCAAGAAACCAGAAGGCATCCTTTGTGGCTGAAGAAAGAGAAAGATGTAAAGATGTCTTATATCTCTTTTGTCATGGGTGCAGCAGGCATTTTCACTAATTAAGACTGACATGGTCTCCTAAACTCTCTGCTTGCATGCCTTGAGTAGGACATGGGGATCTCCCAGGAGGCTGGCAACTCTGGTATCCAGGATCTCACCTCTCTCAGTTCATTTTCATGTCAGGCTAGAGAAGTCCCTCCTTGTCTCACCTTATCTGTGCTATTCTGCTTCTTTCCACAAACCCTATACTCCCTCTCATTCTTTCACAATGAACTGTGAAGGCCCATTATAGATAAGAGCTGAAATCTTAAAACTAGGCTTCCCTTTCCTTGAGGTCAGGAAGGGTTGACTCTTCAAAGTCTCCTGGATGGTAAGAAAATTATTTCAATTTCTATTTCTATGGCAGCAAGTAGAAGATAAAGCATGAGGTGTCTAAATTGAACAAGTCAGATCATTCACATTCTGTCCTGTCCACTTTATTTTCTTCAATCTTATATTTTTACGTACTTCACAAGCACACTAGTTCCATGTTATCTGTATCCACACATTCGTTTTCCTTCCTTAAACCATTTGCAGGTGCCTGAAGTATATATACCTTCATGCCCCTTCTTTGCTTAACAGTTGAAGCAACTTCAAAAAGAGATATTATTTTATATTTTATCCATATAAATTTTACATTATTTTTGTTATTCTAAAATGTTGATTTCTCACTCCTTCAATTCTCTACTTTCTCTTTTCTTTTTCTAAAAATCATATATATTTATGGTGTACAACATGATGTTTGGATTATATGTATTAATTAACTCTGGCTTCTTTTGAGCATCTTATGGAAGTAGGAAGTGCTGTCAGGATAAGAGATCTGGTTAGGCAGATGTCTCCCTGCCAGTATTTGTGTCCCAGAATCTTTCCAAAATGCCCCAGAATTCTTCTGTTGTACTCATGGGATCAACTCCCTCGATCCAAGGTAGCAATCAATGGGCCAACAGAGGTATGTGCCTTCTCTTACCCTGACTGTACTGTGCCTTCCTGTAGTAACCCGCTGACCTCTCCCTACTCTTAGAATGTTCTCCTTGCCTCCTGGGTATACAGGTCTGGGCTGAAAATGCTACAGCTGAGTATTAGCTCCCCTCCCGCAAAGCAATTCTCTGCTCAGCCTCAAAAGGCAAACAAATCTCAGCACTTGAGTGTTTCCAATACATTACTGTCTGCAAAAAGGATGTCATAAATTACATGTTTAAGACTTTGTTGTTTTTCATATTATTTATAACACTAACTAAGACTACTTTAGCTGCAAGTAACAGAAACCAACTAAAGGCCAGGTGCAGTGGCTCACAGCTGTATTCCCAGCATTTTGGAAGGCCCAGGAAGGAGGATTGCTTGAGACCAGGAGTTTGAGACCAACCTGAGCAACATAGTGAAACATCACCTCTACAAAAAATTCTTTCAGAAAAATTAGGCAGGCATGGTGGTGTGTGCCTGCAATCCTAGCTACTTGGGAGGCTGAGGCAGAGGATCACTTGAAGTCAGGACGTTGAGGCTGCACGGAACCACAATCACGTTACTGCCCTCCAGACTGGGTGACAGAAGGAGACCCTACATTAAAAAAAAAAAAAATAGTGTGGGGACAGGTGAAGACAAAAGCCAAGAATCAGCAAACACCCATGAATCTCTTTCATTCCCTTCTCAGCTTTGTCAGTGTATCTACTGACTTCTTGTGTCTTGGCACAGCTTGTTTTTCACTTTTTCACTCACAGAAGCTCTTATTTACAGAAGTTGTGTTTTTTTTCTTCTGTTTTTGGCTGTTGTTTGTATTAACAGAATCTAAAGAGTAATTTTTAAAGATTCTTGCTTAAATACCACATTATTCAGAAGCATTTGATGTATTGAATCAAGAAGAGTTCAAATTTGGAATCTTAAATAATTTGTTCCATTTTTCACCAAAACTTTTAAAAATAAAAACTGAAAAAACAAACAAATCCTCAAATGCAGCAGCAATAGGCTTGGATTTGTTTCTTCCACCCATACTGAATTCTGAACAAAGAACACGCGATTATACAGGCCAACTTCACAGTGCTTTCATAGAGATGACCGATTTCACCATTATTAAATGGCATAAAGAAGTGAAATGATCTAACTAAACAGGGGAAACATAGCTTTGATTGGCACCTCTGATTAGTTCAAGAAATCCAAACAGCGGAATCAGAGGGAAGCCAGCTCTCCATTAAAAGCAAGTCTTCTCCCTCCCAGCTGTTGCCAAGAGAAGAGGAAGATGCCCAGAGCAGGAGGGAGCAGCCTGTTGAGCACTGGAAAAAATCTTCGGGAGGATTATTTTTCTTCCTCACATTCAATTACTGTGTGCCCAGGCCTCTTTTTCTTTCTTTACACAACCTTCTCAGAACGTGAAATTTGCTTAGGAGCCTGGAATTTAAATTTACCCCTAAATATCCCAATAAGATCTCCCTGGGCTGAGCTGTAGAGAGCCTGCTTGCAGCACAGGGCATGGTGCAAAGCAATAATGAGGATGCATCTTATGAACATTAATTGGAGGAAAACACAGAGTAAGATGATTTATGTGAACAGAGAAGACAAGGAGAGATCATCTATCTACACCATGCTATTGTGTGAAGAGACCAAGGGTATGATTTAGAAACCAAGGTTGAAATGCAGCCTGAAAGGGCTTTCACCCAAACTCCTGAGGGCAGCTTTAAGGCCACATCATTCATCCTTTTCCACTTAAGTGTCGCATTCAAGCAGTTTCTTTGCATCCTGTGCAATGTTATGAAATAGAAAAGGCTATATTTCACAAATTTAAACTTCAAATACCTTTTGAAACATTCTAAACTAATGTATACTAGATGTTTCTATCAACTCCCATTTTCTATTCATGCACTTGAGGTTTCCATGGCAAGTGCTTACAGACTTCTCAACATACCAGCTGTTCTCTCCGAGCCACATTGCAGGTGGGAGGCTGCTTAGCCAGTGGTTAGGTCTGTAGGCTCTGTAACAGGACTGCCTGATTCACCCGCCCAGATCCTTCACTTAACCAAGGTAATATATCTGAATTTTCTGTGTGATAGTCATGTCATCTTAAAAGTGGGAACAATAATAGTGCCCAATTCACAGGATCAAATGAATTAAACAATAATTTCTTAGACAAGTACCTAGCTATCATACTAAAAGCTTGTGATGATCTTGGATAGCGCTATTATAATGCTTATAAGATTAATGGGTGTTTGACAACTCTGAGGAAAATTTAAAGCCTAGATAGTGCAGAAAAAAAAATTGGATCTTGATTTTGAAGCTAAAGATGGCCTTTCACAAGTTACTCTGCAGCACAACCTGGTCAGATTAATATTTGAACTACATTCAGGGCCATCGTAAAGAAAGCAGGAACTCTTGTCCTGCTTTCAAGGTCACTGTATTTTAGCAAAACAAACATCTTGGCTTTCTGCCTTCCATGGCCACTACTTCTTGTAGCCTTGAAAGACAGGAGGAAGCATGCCCTTCACCAAGTCATCTTGGGTCTCTTGCCTCAACAACCCAGTTCTGCAGCTGGTCACAAGCCTACTATTTTTTCCTCACTTTCTTAACGAAAAGAGATCTGCTGTGCTGGTAGCCTATAAAATTTCAGTTTCCTCCAGTATTCAAATACTTTAGGCTTGCAAGAATGTAAATGACATGTTTTTAAAAACAGAAATTCAGAAAGCATCAAATTACTGTATCCAAAAAGAAGGAGCTCCAAACACCCTTAGTTATCCAAAAAGCCAACAGATTCTAGGTTTGAAAGGTCTCTTGCCTTTTACAGCATAGAATTAATGAAGGAGTATTTTTATGAGTTAGGAAGCCATGTGACATGAAAATTCAGTAAGAGTAAATACCAGAAAAGGAGTTTGGAGTAAATCCACAGAATCTCCACATGAAAAACCTGAAACCATGAGAGAAAATGATATTTATTAAGATTTGCATCTTGGTCATGAAATATGAAATTTAATTTCTAACATAATAAACTATTTTTTATATTATACTAAAATTTTTTAAAATTTCAGTTATGCACAGGCAAGAACTTAAAGAGAACAGATAAAAGTGAAAACATTAATATTTTAGAGGGAAAGATTGTAAGAGGACAGTTTTCTGCTTTTGGTTAGATTTTGTCAGATTTGGACAATACTTTTTAAAAACAAAACTATAGGAAAATATTGTTTTCTTCTTATTAAGTTGAATGTTGCTTAAGGCATTCCATTATAAAGAATTGAATTTACCTTTAATTATAAACATTTTAATGATGATCATTAAAACCATTCTAAATGAAAACAGAACTAAGAACTTGAAATAGTACTGAAGAGTTCAAAAAGTACCCTCATAAGAGTTAAATTTAGCTCATTATTTTAGTGGGATTTTTTTAGGCTGCAAGTACCTCCAGGACTCTAGTCATTCGAGAAAAAAAAGTGGCCTGTCAAAAGTGGAAGGGAATCTTAATTGCTTCAGGAATAGAAATAACTTATAAAATAAACATCTTTGGTTCCCAGCTATTAACATTGAAACATCTATTTTAAATGCTCTAAATTGCCATGTCATTGGTCAAAGCTGTTATTGTCAGTAAATAAACATTGAGAATAAATACAATACATTAAGACTTCAGAAATATCAATCCACTCAAAAGCATGGGAAACAGCCAAGAGATAAATCATACATCCGTAAAGAAAAGTGATTTTGTCTCTTTCTCTTACGTTGAAATGAGCCTTCAGCCCTGGACTTCTTTCTCAACCACATAGTAATGCCTTATATCAGAGTCTTCAAGCCTGCCAAGGATGAATGGGAAGATTAGTGAAAATATATGATTATTAAATAAATTAGAATGAGTGCTATCCATTGAATATTATCAGCGTGTGATTGCCATAACTGCAATTGTCAGTGTTACATTGCAAAGACAGTACCAGTTCTATCTGGGGACACAGGTAGACCTTACAGCTGAGTTGGAAAATGGGTTTCCTCCCATATACCAGTACCCCAGATGATAGTTGCTGGAGGACTCTGTTGAGAGGAATTGTGAGGTCACCTCCATAATTAATTGGTGATGCTTGCCATGAGCATGAGGTAGCTGTGTATATGTAGTGGAGGGAGGTGTAATTATGGCTTAAGGGCACAGAAGGAGAAGGCGACATCTCCTTCAACCAATGCCTACCTACAGTTCCCCCAATGTACCCTGTTCTTTATCACCTTTGTGCCTTCGCTTGTGCTATTTCCTTTGCCTGATACATCATCCTGGATCTGGCTTCACTGCTGAGTAGCTCTGTGAGTTCCAGGTAAAAATGGAAATGTGTGAGTAGAGACACACAATTCTCCCATTTCTGATCCAGTTCAAAACGTTTAAGGAAATGAAAACACAGGGACAAAGCATATATCAGCACTAGAAATGAGACTTTGAATGACCAGGAATTTCATCTGGTATATAACTGTCGGATACAAAAGTAAGATGGGTCCAGATTGAAGGACAGCACAGAGTATGAACATGCAACTCATCACACTACTTAGTGTGATTTTTCAGAAGATTAGGCGGAAAAAAGCCTTACATGTCACTCCTTGGTTGGAAAGGCAAAAAGCAGGCTATGCAAGAGATGAGAGAGGTTGGAGAGACATTTCAGTCTGTCTTGTTTATAGTGTTGGATGAGAGGGTGGTTGCAGGGTGGTGGAGGTAACCCAGGCTAAGGGCAGCTCTACTGAGCAAAGAGCCAGCAGGGGAAACAGTTGCACAAAGCAACTAAAGCATAGCTATTATTTGGGCCAAGCTATGTTGAGGGGCTAGGAGCCAAGCAGACTGGATCTGTATCAAACTGTGACACTTGTTTATTTTTCCCCACAGAAAACTTTTTTAAAAACAAAAGTAATATTAAAGTTAAGGAAAAGCAGAAGTGCATAAAATATAAAGCCCCTCCAATTCCTTGTTTAGCATACACATGTACCCATGCAATAAACTTTCCAAAGATCATTTTTTCATTGTCTTATATTACTCCAGATATGTTTTGTGAATATGCAAATCTATACTTACATATTTATTTATTTTTCCTTCATGTGGTGTAATATATTCACATATTTAATAGATGGGTTCATACTATTTTGGAATCTGGTGTTTTTACTCAAAATACGCTTTGAAGAGCTTCCCTTGACAGCACATTTGGATCCTTTTCATGACTATAGAGTATTTCATTGCATGAATGTGCCATGATATAACTAATTTCTTTTTTTTGTTTGTTTGTTTTTGTTTGTTTTTTTGAGACAGGGTCTCACTCTACTGCCTGGGCTGGAATGCAGTGGCACAATCTCAGCTCACCACCACCTTGACCTCCATGCTCAGATGATCCTCCCACCTCAGCCTCCCAAGTAGCTGGGACTACAGGCACAAGCCACCATCCCCAGCTAATTTTTTTTTTTTTTTTTTTCCATAGAGACAGGGTTTCGCTGTGTTGCCCAGGATGGTCTCAAACTCCCAGACTCAAACAATCTGACCACCTTGACTTCCCAAATTATTGGAATTACAGGCATGAGCCACCATGCCTGGTCAATCTAAATAATTTCTAGTTTTTGTATGTTTAAGCTGTTCCCAATGTTTCCTCAAATGTCAACAATGCTGCTGTTGTATGTGTGTGATTATTTCTAATACATGTATACCTAAAAGTAGAGTCATTTGCTCAAAGAGCATGCACATTTTAAATTGTAATTGATATTGTCAAATTTGTATCCCCATTCACAATATACACAATATAGGAGAGACCTTTTCCCACACCATTGGCAATACAGGAATATCATCAACCTAAATGTTTAATAGCAGAACACTGCTTAAGGTAACTGTCATACCTGTGTGAGGAAATACATGCAGCTATTTAAAATTATGATGTAAAAAATACTAATATAAGAATACACTAATGATAGTTTAAGGAAAATAGAAAGATGTAAACAGTAATATGTGGTATAATACTGTTATTATAAAAGCTTTCTGAACTTTTGTTTCTTCATTAAGAAAATTAGGATAATAATGCCCATCCTAATTTGTTAAGAACAAAATAAGATCGGCTGGGAGCGGTGGCTCATGCCTGTAATCCCAGCACTTTGGGAGGCAGAGGTGGGCGGATCACAAGGTCAGGAGATTGAGACCATCCTGGCTAACATGGTGAAAACCCATCTCTACTAAAAATAGCCTACCAACCAAAAAAAGTCCAGGACCAGATGGATTCACAGCTGAATTCTACCAGAGGTACAAGGAGGAGCTGGTACCATTCCTTCTGAAACTATTCCAATCAATAGAAAAAGAGGGAATCCTCCCTAACTCATTTTATGAGGCCAACATCATCCTGATACCAAAGCCTGGCAGAGACACAACAAAAAAAGAGAATTTTAGAACAATATCCCTGATGAACATCGATGCAAAAATCCTCAATAAAATACTGGCAAACTGAATTCAGCAGCACATCAAAAAGCTTATCCACCATGCTCAAGTGAGCTTCATCCCTGGGATGCAAGGCTGGTTCAACATTCGCAAATCAATCAATGTAATACAGCATATAAACAAAATCAAAGACAAAAACCACATGATTATCTCAATAGATGCAGAAAAGGCTTTTGACAAAATTCAACAGCCCTTCATGCTAAAAATGCTCAATAAATTCGGTATTGATGGAACGTACCTCAAAATAATAAGAGCTATTTATGACAAACCCACAGCTAATATCATACTGAATGGGCAAAAATTGGAAAAATTCCCTTTGAAAACTGGCACAAGACAGGGATGCCCTCTCTCACCACTCCTATTCAACATAGTGTTGGAAGTTCAGGCTAGGGCAATCAGGCAAGAGAAAGAAATCAAGGGTATTCAGTTAGGAAAAGAGGAAGTCAAATTGTCCCTGTTTGCAGATGACATGATTGTGTATTTAGAAAACCCCATCGTCTCAGCCCAAAATCTTCTTAAGCTGATAAGCAACTTCAGCAAAGTCTCAGGATACAAAATTAATGTGCAAAAATCACAAGCATTCTTATACACCAGTAACAGACAAGCAGAGAGCCAAATCAGGAATGAACTTCCATTCACAATTGCTTCAAAGAGAATAAAATACCTAGGAATCCAACTTACAAGGGATGTAAAGGACCTCTTCAAGGAGAACTACAAACCACTGCTCAGTGAAATCAAAGAGGACACAAACAAATGGAAGAACATACCATGCTCATGGATAGGCAGAATCAATATTGTGAAAATGGCCATACTGCCCAAGGTAATTTATAGATTCAATGCCATCCCCATCAAGCTACCAATGAGTTTCTTCACCGAATTGGAAAAAACTGCTTTAAAGTTCATATGGAACCAAAAAAGAGCCCGTATTGCCAAGACAATCCTAAGTCAAAAGGACAAAGCCGGAGGCGTCACGCTACCTGACTTCAAACTATACTACAAGGCTACAGTAACCAAAACAGCATGGTACTGGTACCAAAACAGAGATATAGACCAATGGAACAGAACGGAGCCTTCAGAAATAATGCCACACATCTACAACCATCTGATATTTGACAAACCTGAGAAAAACAAGAAATGGGGAAAGGATTCCCTATTTAATAAATGGTGCTGGGAAAATTGGCTAGCCATAAGTAGAAAGCTGAAACTGGATCCTTTCCTTACTCCTTATACGAAGATTAATTCAAGATGGATTAGAGACTTAAATGTTAGACCTAATACCATAAAAACCCTAGAAGAAAACCTAGGTAGTACCATTCAGGACATAGGCACGGGCAAGGACTTCATGTCTAAAACACCAAAAGCAACGGTAGCAAAAGCCAAAATTGACAAACGGGATCTAATTAAACTAAAGAGCTTCTGCACAGCAAAAGAAACTACCATCAGAGTGAACAGGCAACCTACTGAATGGGAGAAAATTTTTGCAATCTACTCATCTGACAAAGGGCTAATATCCAGAATCTACAAAGAACTCGAACAAATACACAAGAAAAACAAACAACCCCATCAAAAAGTACGCAAAGGATATGAACAGACATTTCTCAAAAGAAGACATTCATACAGCCAACAGACACATGAAAAAATGCTCATCATCACTCGCCATCAGAGAAATGCAAATCAAAACCACAATGAGATACCATCTCACACCAGTTAGAATGGCAATCATTAAAAAGTCAGGAAACAACAGGTGTTGGAGAGGATGTGGAGAAATAGGAACACTTTTACACTGTTGGTGGGATTGTAAACTAGTTCAACCATTATGGAAAACTGTATGGCAATTCCTCAAGGATCTAGAACTAGATGTACCATATGACCCAGCCATCCCATTACTGGGTATATACCCAAAGGATTACAAATCTTGCTGCTATAAAGACACATGCACACGTATGTTCATTGCGGCTCTATTCACAACAGCAAAGACTTGGAATCAACCTAAATGTCCATCTGTGACAGACTGGATTAAGAAAATGTGGCACATATGCACCATGGAATACTATGCAGCCATAAAAAAGGATGAGTTTGCATCCTTTGTAGGGACATGGATGCATCTGGAAACCATCATTCTTAGCAAACTATCACAAGAACAGAAAATCAAACACCGCATGTTCTCACTCATAGGTGGGAACTGAACAATGAGATCACTTGGACTCGGGAAGGGGAACATCACACACCGGGGCCTATCATGGGGAAGGGGGAAAGGGGGAGGGATTGCATTGGGAGTTATACCTGATATAAATGATGAATTGATGGGTGCTGACGAGTTGATGGGTGCAGCACACCAACATGGCACAAGTATACATATGTAACAAACCTGCACGTTATGCACATGTACCCTAGAACTTAAAGTATAATAAAAAAATAAATAATAAATAAATAAATAAATAAATATAAAAATACAAAAAATTAGCCAGGCGTGGTGGCTGGTGCCTGTAGTCCCAGCTACTTGGGAGGCTGAGGCAGGAGAATGGCGTGAATCCAGAAGGCGGAGCTTGCAGTGAGCTGAGATTGCACCACTGCACTCCAGCCTAGGCTACAACAAGACTCCGTCTCAAGAACAAAATAAGATCATTTTCATGAAAATAGGTAAACTGTAAAATCTCTGACAAGTATAGAATGCCCTAATTGAAACTAACGCTGCCATTTTCCCAAAAGCTCTATGTCAGTGGCATAGCACAGACCAAACCCACTGGGCTTTGAACATATAAGACCACCCAGAGGCTCAGTCAGTGGAACACAGTTTTCACTCTGTGCACAGGCTGCCTGACAATACTGGCAAATGTGGGGACCCTGCGCACTTCCAGCCACCATATGGAACAATCTGCACAGATTTGCTTACGGTGTGAATTTTTTTCCCAAGAGCTCTCAAAGCCGCCTTTTTCTCACATTTTCAACCTACCACTTCTACCTGCTCACCTTTTCCATAGAACTTACCCCTGACAATCCAAATCTGGAGTTGTTTTCTCTTTTCTAGCATTCGTCTATACACCTGAACTCTCAATACCCAATGCTTTGCACAATTATGTTAACGCAGGATGCAAGTATGTCAGCTTTGAGTAAGAGAGAGTCAGTCAAAATCTCTGTCCTTCCGGGGTCCCATTTAACCTTTGTAATCTTAGGCTATTTAACCTCTCTGTGTCTTGATCTCTTCATCTGAAAAATGGGGATCATTGAATTTATCTTAGAAGATAATGAATGTAAAGTACTTTACACTGTCTGACACAATATAAGATTGCAATGCGTTGACATCGTTATTATTATTTCTATTAGAATATATGCTTCTTATAGGCATTGACTAGATCTTATCCTCACAAGATTCAGTACATAATAGTTATTTCTAAATAAATTTATCTAGATTGATATGTCTTTTATAACTTGACCAAGTATTATTTTATTCAGACAGCAACTTTTAGGTTCATAAACTCACAGTAATATGATAAAACATAAGAGATTACAAATGAGAAGGCAAATATTTCCTTGGGGCTACATGGTAGGAGGTGGAAAGTTGAAGTAGGAGGGAACATGTAAAAGAAAAAGAATACATATGCTTCTCAAGAAAAACATGCCCAGACTTAAGACATCGTTATCCAGGCCACAGAGTGTAAGAGAAAAAATAACATTTTTACAGCAGAACATAAAACATCAAGGGCTGATATATTTTACATATATCATAATCATAAGTACATATTTAACTTCACAGGAAAAAAAGCTCAAGTTGAACACTTTGACATTTGTATTACATTATGAATATTTCCCAGATATTGTTCTTCACTCTCAATCAACTGAGCAAGTGTCATTCAGAGTTTAGGTCTGAACAAAATGTCTAGACTAAAATTTGACTTAATGGTGTCCGAGAGTCTCAAAGCAGTTTGCACTGAGTGAAGCAAAACACCACCTCCAGTCTCCAGGGTTTTTATACTCAGAAGAGAAGCGCTGAAGCACATAGTAAAATTTGCGATGAAGGTTCTCAGTTTACAATTAAACAACACCAAAGACATCCTTTGTTTCATACAGTTCTACTTACATGTTTTTAGCCCAATCACAGAAGAAACAAGTTGCCTGTTATAAAATAACATTCCTCCTTTGTGGCTGGTAACAAGCTGCATCTGGGCAAAGCTGTTAATTGGCAATTTTAAAAACACGTGGGGCCAACAAGTTCTCCTAAGCAGTGATCAACAGACGTGATGTATAATGGGAAAGGGAACATTGGGGATTAATAATAGAATGTGTCTATCTTATCATATTTTTAATGAGATGCATTTAAGAGAGTAAACAACATAAACATTCTGTCTCCTTACTCACAGAAAGCACAAACTATGTTGTAATGCTCTGTACTTAATGTGAAATAAGTTTTGGAATATATAACATATAAAGTTATTTTAACCCCACTAAATGCTTTGATATGAAACTACTCAAGGAATTTAAATTCATTAAGCTTATTGAATTTTTGAGTTTTCTTAGTTAAATGATGTTTTAGAAGTAGGGAAAACTAAATTTACAAGTGACTTATAACAGGATTTCAACACCACATTGGGTAGGGACTCAATATTTGAGTCCCTAGTTACTAGCCAATAATCAACTGTAAAGAACACAGATGATGCACTCTGGTTACACTCAAAAGCTTCATTCTTCCTAGTAAGGGCTGATAACCTTATGGGGAAGGAGCAGCAGAAAAAAGGAAAGCAGAACCCTTCCACCCCATAAGGAGTCAGTGGTGACACGCAGGCTTAGCATTCCTCATACCACAGTATGCCTGGGTTCAGCTGCTTGGTAACACTGCTGCCAAAAATTTCACAGCCTGAACATGATAATGCCTAGAAAAATCATAGGAAAGGTTATACACCCATCTTTCAGAGCCATCCTGGCTTACCCAAGGTATTTGAGTAGATTCTCCTTTCAGAGAAAACTCTTGGGAGACAATTTTAAAGGAGGAGCCATCTTTCCAACTAGGATCCTTTTGAGCATCTGAATCTATAAAACCTCAGGAGTAGAAGCAAACCACTATCCATTGCCTGAGGGGAAAATTTGGGGTAAGGATGCATTTTTATTACATTAAACATTTTGAAATTTAAAAATTCATTTCAAATGCATCTAAGATTTTCATAATTGATCCACATAAACTTCATTTTGTTCTAAAATTTTTAATGGTAATTTTGAAGGCACATTATGCACAAAACATTTATTCGTGCTAAAATATCTAAAGGAAAATAGATTCAAATCAGAGATCACTATTTTTATACTTACCTATTTCCTGTAGGTTTATTGCTCTACAAGTGAAATTTTATGAAAGCACGTTTAATATTCATATTTTAAAACTATGCATCACATTAACTTGCAGGATTACAAGTTTGTATATTCAAGATTTAGAGAATAAACATCTTTACTTTGTAAATTCACTGCTTTCTGCTATCATTTTCTTATCACCTAAATATTAAATATAATTATGTTTTAAAGTTAACAAAGTTGAAGTTGAAATTGAGCTATTTCAAACATAACTAAATTACGAATTAAGTCTACCCATGAAGTAACATTTGGCAGAGACTGTACTTGATAAAATATTTCAATAGTCTGCACTTTAGAAAGTTTCAAGAGAATTCATGGCTATCCTAGAGAGTTCAACAATTTGTCTGCCTGTATGCATAGAATCCTGTGGGAAGTCCTTTAAGGATCCTTTTGAGCATCTGAATCTATAAAACCTCAGGAGTGGAAGCAAACCATGAATTTCTCACATCTATTGGGATCACATAGCACAGCCCATGTGTTAATTAATACATTCAATCTGGCCTTCTCATAATGATGAGGAAGTCTCTGAAAAAGCCAGAAGCTTTCAAAACCTATTAATAAATTAACATTTGATGAGTTATATGAAGATAATATGATGCTATGTACACAACGTATGATGTTAGGTGCCAGAGGGCAGGAAAGATGGATACAATTGTCATCCTGAAAAAGCACAGATAGTAGAAAAAGATTAATAAGTACCTCTTTCAGATTTGCTACAAGAAGCAAAGAGCTACACAAAAGATACCAAAATAAAACAAGCAAATTTTCTCTTTATACATATATGCATACAATTATGTGTATGATAGATCTCCAATCATCTATCATAGAAGAAAATTGAGTTGAAACTACAAAAATAAACAGCTACATGGATCACACACACATATATTTATATGTGCGCAAACACACACGTGTAGAAAACACAACAAGAAGGCCATATGTTCCCAGTAGAAATATAAAGTTGCTTTTTCTTTATATTGCCATACTTCATAAATATTCAAAATTAGCTATTAGTCTATATTGGAAAAATCATTATTAAAATATAAAATAATCTTAAATCTGGACTTCAAAATTTTTTCATATTTTTAAAAGTTCATCTGTCATTAAGGGATTAGAAAGCACATTTCTAGTCTAGCAATCAAACAAAAATGTGTAGCTAGTAGAATAGATCCTGCATTTTTAGACATCATATTTAATCTATCATATTAACATGATAAAAGGAAAACAGAAGGTAATGTTACAATCTGTATTCTAGCCTAAAAGCTTTCTGGGCTTCCAGACACTATGACAATGAATACTTTAAATGCATGAATGAATCAAAATTTAACGTAAAATCACAAGTGCTTCTATCACAAATACAACCAGCTGTGTTTAGAATTCATGCCTTGATATTTTCAAAAACCAACAAATTTAAATGTACTGTAGGAACTAATTACTTCCACAACCCATTTCCCATGGCCGGTGACAAAGAAACATTTGCAAATAAAGCCAGTTTTATTTACTCTTATTGTCTTATTCAACAAACCTTTAAAAATAGTTGTTAATTGCCAGTCACTATGCTGAACATTGGGTATTCAAAATGTTAAATTAATGACAAATTAATTAAAAATGATAAATTAATAAGAAAAGAATCTAATTTTTTAAATATACAAAACATTTCAAGAGACACTTTGCAAAAGTTATCCAAATGGCCAACGAGCAAACGAATAGGTGTTCAGCATCATTCCTCATCAGATAAATACAAATTAAAGCCACAGTCCAAATCTATCCAAATGGCTAAAATAAGATTGGCCATAGTAAGAATAGGTGCAGCTGTGGAGCAACTGCAACACTCATTGATGGTGAGAGGGAGAATAAAATGCTGCAACAACCTTGGAAAACTATTAAACTTTTTTTTTCTTTTCTTCTTCTTCTTCTTCTTCTTCTTTTTTTTTTTTTTTAAATAGAGACAGGGTCTTGCTATGTTGACTGGTGTGGTCTTCAACTCCCGGCCTCAAGCAATCCTCCTGCCTCGGCCTCCCAAATATTGTGATTACATATGTGAAGCACCGCGTCCAGCCAGCAGTTTCTAATAATGTAAAAACTGTGCACACTTATGACTCAGCAACTTCACTTCTAGGTATATACCCAAGAGAAATGAATGTATGTGTCCACAGAAAGACACATATAAGACTGTTCCATTTACATGAAGTTCACAGGCAAAATTAATCTACCCAATAGAAGTTAGAACAGTGGTTACCTGGGGCGGGGCTGAGGCACTACTGACTGCAAATTAGCATGAGGGAATGTTCTGAGATGATTGAAATGTTCAACACCTTGCTTTAGGTAGCAGTTACATGGGTATGTACATGAGTAGGAAGTAACTGAGCTGTACACTTATAGCTTGTGTATTTTTCTGAATGATAATTATACCTCAATTTTTAAAAAATAACATGGTTAGGTCCCTACCTTCAAGAAGTTATAATACAAGTGAATTAACAGCCATACAATGTGATATGCACAATGATATACTTAGTGAACAGTGTCCATGAAGCTCAGAGGAGGAAACAAAGAATTCCATCTGGAGAAGGCTCAAAGGCACCATAAGTAAGTGTGGAATTGGTGTTTAATTATGATCTTTATGCCAGGAAAGTCTCTCAAGAATATCACCATTTTCCTATTCACTGGTATATTGGAATCATTTTAAAATATTCACTGAATATTCATTCTAAGCAGCCCACCACTGGCATTGTAGGCATTATTGCTATATATTTAATCTTCACTCACTGTGTCCTGTCACACAGTCCAATTTACTACAACATATGTCTATCAGGTTCTTAGCACCCCTGACTTTGGGGTGATGGGACAGGCACAGAGAGAAGTAAAACAAAATTCTGGCCTTCAAGGAATTTGTAATTTTTCAAAATACCTCTAATATCCATCTTTTCTCCATTTCTACTGACACCATCTAAGACCAGTTCTTGTTCCTGCAACACCTGAACGAGTCAAAATAAATTACTACCCCATCTTCCCGCTTTCCGGCACTTTCCCAGCCCCAATTATCCCATGCATACTATTCTCATCAATTATTTTCGATGTTCAGAATGGCTCAGGAGCTTCCTGGGGCCTAAGGAATCAATTGTAAACTGTTCAGCATGGCTTATCAAGTCCTGCACAATTTGGTTCCCCCAATATTGCTCCAGAAAGAGTATCATCTATTGAGTAGCAATGACACTATAAAGACACTTGAGAGAAAAACAATTCTTAGCTTACATGTGCTTTGAACCTCTTCATTTTTAATGGGACACCTTGAATTTATTATTTAAAATGTGTTATATTAATTGTAGTATGATACAGGCTGGATTCTGTCTATGTGGATCTGCTATGATCTGAAGTGTTCATTTACGCATTCATTCATTCAAAAATCATTTACTGAGCCGGGTACCATGGCTCATGCCTGTAATCCCAGCAATTTGGGAGACCGAGGCAGGCGGATCACAAGGTCAGGAGTTCGAGACAAACCTGGCCAATATGGTGAAACCCTGTCTGTACTAAAAAGTACAAAAATTAGCCGGGTGTGGTGGCTGGCTCTTGTAATACCAGCTACTTAGGAGGCTGAGGCAGGAGAATTGCTTGAATCCGGGAGGCAGAGGTTGCAGTGAGCCGAGATCGCACCACTGAACTCCAGCCTGGGTGACAGAGCCAGACTCCAACTCAAAAAAAAAAAAAAAAAAAAAAAATTTACTGATCAATTTCTCTGTGTTCTATATTACTGAAATACAGAAATATAAAAGATCAATGTATTGTCAAAGAGGGAAACACCAAGATCAAAAACATATAGAGTTTTTCATTTTTTTGCGCTTCATAAAATCCTTCTTCCCTACAGGGGTACCCACAATAGCATTCCCTGGGGCAGCTGTAATTTCTCAAAAGAGATACATACAGTGGGATGCTGAAAAGTGTCCTGAAACAAAATGCCCTTGCATTATAAAATGTTACGAGAAAAAATAAGGCAAAAACTGGAGTCAGTCTGGTGCTTTCCTCTGTAGGGCCTGTGAGAATACATGTTTCTTTCCTCATTGAGTCAGATTTTATGATCATAGTGCCCTCAGATACAAGAATCAAATCATTTTCAAGAGCCTAACATCATTATTTTAAAACCAGGCATTGCCATTTTAAGCAAAACAGCTTATGTAAATATCAGTATATTTTAAAATAATCGAATTTCTCTTTAGCTAGGAACCATTCTGTAAGAGTCTTTTTTCAGCATCTAAGGTTGCTATTGTTGTATACTAGAGAAGCCAAAATACGGTGACCAGGTTTACTTTTCTGCCAAAGAGGCTGATTATTTTTATACATTCCTGATCGACATTTCGCATCTCTTTTTCTACTCTGCATTTGAGTTGCAGCCTTCTGGCAATATGAAGATGTTTTCAAGCACAGATTCGATATGTATAAGCCATCCGTTTTTCTGAAGATTTATAATCCGTAATTTTAGAAGGATTCCGTTCTTTATCACATCTTAGTTTAATGAAACATCTATGCTAGTATTTTCTAAAGTTCTTTTGGAAACAAAATCTCCTGAAAGATTTCCAGCCTGTGAAAATGAAAAACTCATTTAAATAATCAGTTCAGAACAACATTTCTGTTTATGTTAAGAATGCTGCTCTGATATTTAAAGTGGTTTAAGAAATCCAACCAGTGAATATAAAATTAAGCATAATTTTCTCTCCTCTAAGAGAGCACGGAAGCTCCAGAGAAGCTGGCAACTCAGAAGATGTGTGGCACTGTGCCCGCTCCAAGGAGTAATGCTGAATGCTTTTGCATTCAGGTTTTGCAAAAACTTCATGCACTTCATAGCCCATGCTTACTAACGGAATTTTCAAGCTTCTCTTTTCCCCTTTCTTGTGGAAGCCCAAGTTCCTGTGCCATCATTGATCATACTGAGGCTCCTTGATCTTTCTCAAAATTCTACTAATAAGCCAAATATACAATTTCAAACAAAGAAAGCCATTTTCTGGTCCCAAGGTTAGAGCTTTGAAAGTATGGAGAAAGTTCAAAAGCTTAAGTTGTATATTTTGACTCATTTTGGCTCAAACGTTGAATGTTCATTTAATTATTTAAGAAAAAGGTATCCTGTTATTTCAGGGGGTAAAAAGGGAACTTCATGTGAGACTCAGGAAGACAATACCCAAGCAAATGCCTAGGCATTAAACGTTGGATACAGAGAAGGATCTTTCAAAACACCTAGGAAAGCTCTTAATTTACTGATGCTCTGGTTTCACTCACCAGAGTACCATTTTCTGGGTCTCAAAGGGAAGTGCAGGTTGGAGAGGATGTGGGCCCAGGCCTCCTTGATACAGGGATCACCTTCCTTGGGTTGCTCTACTTCCAGACTAAAACTCCCATCATCTTCGAGGGTGGAAGGGTTTGGGACAGGGTGGATCCTGCGGGGTCAGCTCCTGGGTTAAAATACAGGCTCTGCTTTGGGGGATCCAACCTCATCTTTATGACAGGTTTTCTTACTATGGAGTAGGAGATCTCATACCAGCAAGGACAGAAGTTTTGCTTGTTTCTTTCACAGAGGAGTATAGTAGGGTAACATCAATCTTTTTCAGCTGTTTTTCCACATTTTTTAAAACCATAGTCATCTTTTTGTCTTACATCTTTTTGCTTCACCCACATTTGTTGAAAAACTTTAATGGTTGGCCAGTACAGCTATAAATTATTCTGTTTCTTAATTCCATTTTCTTCATAAAATTCAACAATGACTCATTATGGTTTGAAATGTTTATTCAGAACTAGTGAGAAATTACAGCTGGTTGGACAGCCAGAGGGCCTTTTTCATTACAATGAGAAATAAACATTGAATTCTGAGAGTAACAAGCCATGTACTGCCTTGAAACAGGCATGGCATGAATCTGATTTCAGCAAACTCCGAAGCCCTTATTCAGGTTAAAGTGAACCAAAAATGTAGCAGCTCAGGGCTGTGTGCAATTTTAGATCGAGTGTCCTCATTATAGGGTAAAAATAGAAATATCTAGGTAATATTACTGTGTTGTTCTGAGGTAAAGCAAGGAAATGAGCCTCTGTGACTTCAGTTTCTTCTGGAATCCTTCTGAGAATAAGATGTTTATTAAGCTAAGTATACAAAATGATGAATGAGGAAGGATAAATGATCGGCTAAATTGTATACTACATTTAAAAAAATAAACACAAAGTTGGAATTTCGAAAAAGGAAAATTAGATTGCTGGGAAAGAGAGGAGTTTGAGTCCTGAAGGAGGAAAATAGCTTTACCTCCTTTCTCCATCCTCTCTGCCATATCAATGAAAGTAAATCAAGACTGCTGCAGATATTTGCATTATTTTAAAACCTTTTTAGCTTTGTCTTCACCCCTGGCTTACCCTTCCTCAAAATTATCATTTTCCTCTTTAATTTTTAGAATAAGTAAAAGTATTAATATATGCAAATAGGATTCTTGAAAATCCAAGGAAAATTCAAACCACCTTCCTCAAATTCTTGACAGCGTTTTACGTCATCCTTTTCAAAAAGAAACCTACCTTCCTTCTCTCTGTGACAATGAAGAAGGGCCATTGTCAGAAGATAAAGGATAAACTTTTGCTGCTCCACCTTCATCTTTTGACCAAAGATGTTTTCAATATTGTTGTGTCCAATTGCTTTGCCTCATTCTTTGATGTTTCAAGTAGGCCAGAACAAAATCTAGGCCAATCCCTTCCAGCTTCCTTCCAAATCCTAAATTAATATAGCAGGGAGTGTGGGGGAGGCTATTTTTCATTTTTCATACCCATAATTGTTTGAAGGGGGACTCTATGGCCTCCAAGTTCTGACGGATAGGGTATCTGTTTAAAAAGACATTCTATCAGACCGGGCGCGATGGCTCACGACTGTAATCTCAGCACTTTGGGAGGCCAAGGCAGGTGGCTCGCCTGAGGTCAGGAGTTCGAGACCAGCCTGACCAACATGGTAAAACCCTGTCTCTACTAAAAGTACAAAAATTAGCCAGGTGTGATGGCCGGTGCCTGTAATCCCAGCTACTCGGGAGGCTGAGGCAGGAGAATTGCTTGAACACGGGAGGCAGGGGTGGCAGTGACCTGAGACCCTACCATTGCACTCCAGCCTGGGCAATAAGAGCAAAACAACATCTCAAAAAAAAAAAAAAAAAGACATTCTATCACCATCAGCTGGGAAAGAGAGAGTTCAGGAAAGCCCCTTTATGACGTCTGGTCACTAAAACCCTCTCACTCAAAACTGTTAGGTATGGGGTTGGGGTAGCATGTACATTTGCTAGAATCTTAGGTCTCTCTATGAGACCAAACCAATAGGATTAGTTAATTCTGCTTGAAGTCAAAGTCAGTAGAAATAATATTTGAACTGACATTAAAGAATAATAAGGGTTAAATATGGTTAAATATTTACTCATGTTTTAATTATTATTGTTAAAACCAGACATGTAAGTGATAGAACTGGAGGAATAGTTTTGAAAACTTTAAGTGCTGTTAACAAAGAGTAGAATAGAGGTAATGTACCAATATTGCCTCTAGGAAGGGACTATAAATGCAAGTCAAGAGGTTTAAGTGATGGCAGGGGCTAGTTAGATGGAACAAAACAAGCACAGATGTCACATTCCTTTTCTTATGTTTTGAGGATTCTTGGGTGTATTTATTGTGTATGGAACATGTACCAGCATCATAGATATAGGTGACATGATAGCCAAGACTATTTAATGAGAGTGGACTTTGGTATAAGATGCCAGAGCCTACTACTTCCCTCTTCTTAAAGCAAAACCTCCATTGCACCATACATGCTCAGCCTCCTCTCCTTTGCTATCACCGTAACAACCAACATGCCATGAGAAATATAATAAGATGTTGTCCAGAGAAGTGAGAGCTTTCAGTGCCTGTCTTTAGGAGCCTCCTATAGGGGCTGACCTTCTTTCTCTGAGTCAGTGAAATGCCTAAATTATGAAGGTCTAATTAATCTGCATTTGAAAGCTTCCATCAGCATCCCATCACCAAGGATACCTCAGAGAACCATGAGTGTGCACCTCAAGGGCCAGCACTGATTCACCAAAGATGAGGCAAACAGCAAGACTGCATAAGAGTCTGGAAATGGAAAGATGCTCTCCAGCAATACTAGATAGTCTAGGTGTTTGAAGCCTGTGAAAGTAATCAAACGCACAGTCCTTGGTAAGGAGCAGAATAATGTGGGACGAAAGAATGCAAGGCACACCACTCACCCAGATTTGCGTAAAATAACTGGTCGTTCCCACATTCTCTGTCTCATCTTTACACATTGCCACATGCATCTCCTCTAAACTAATGTTTCCTCCACAGTGAATTCTATTTCTCCTTTTATGCCATACCCAATGACCACTTCCTCAGTAAGATTCACTGTGATATATCATATTCCTTTGAAATTTATCTCTCTGGGAATCTTTGATTGGTCATATTCATTCCTGGTCTCAAAGTTAAAAAGAGTCTCCCTTGCTAGAAATTGAGAATTACCAGTAGAATACAGGTGTAGTGGTTGTGAGGCAGCCCCCACCTCCTACTGTGGTCAAGATCAGGACTTTGGAGAGGAACCATACCTGGGATAGCCCCTCCCCCACTGACTTCCAATACAGCCTTGGGTCAGGTAAGTACTTAGCACTCTAATATTCAGTTTCCTCATCTGTAAGGTGGAGATAATAGAAGAATAATTTTGAGGATAAAATGAAATAAGGAAAGTACTTAGCATGACGCTAACAAACACTGTAAATATGCACTATGGTAATATCGTTATCACCGTTATCATTATAAACACAATGGTTCATATGCTGATACTCTCCTACAAAGGAATAAAAGGTTTCACTCCTGAGTTTCCTACAGATTATTAGTTTCATTAAAAACTTACCATCACTGAAGTAAAATGTGTCATAATTGATTTGAAATCTCTCAAATCAAGCTAGCAAAAGGGAAAACTGTACTAATGACAAGTATCTGAGCTATAGCATACTTTTAAAGGCATGCAGTTTTATCCATTGTAAATTCACAGGACAAACAAGGATGTATAAACTGGACTTTCTAAATAGAAGTCCAGTTGAGGAAACAATAATCATGGCATTTGTAATTAGCATAATTTCCTCAAATACATAGCAATATACTAAATTCTTTAACTTGTTGTGGAGAATAAGTTAGAACTAGACTCAAAATAATTGCTTTCTTAGAGATCACTTTTTAAAATGATCTGCTTCTGTCCAGTACAAGCAAAAAAAAAATTCCAAGTGATGGAGTCTGACTATATTACACTATGTATCAAGTTAAATAATTATGAATTAATCTTCTCTTCAATGTCTTATATCTCATACTATCTCTCATGATCTATTATCGCAAGTCAAGTTTGACATTTCTTTTAAATTAAAATATTATGTTACAGAAGTCTGCGCTTTCCTTCTAATTAATTAAATTCTTACATGGTAAAATCACTTTATTTTATACTGATAAAGCATACTATGGTTTCTGAAAAAAATTCAAAATTGTAATACAAGTTTACAAACTGGAGGCATACCTGAAATAGAGAGGATTAAGTTTACAAAGCCATGAAGGTAATAATAGCTAGAGAAGATAATTCTATAGATCCAGAAATCAAATTTTTATCATTATCGCAATTATGGTAGGGCAATTTCATTGTTATAATAATGTAGATTGTGTTTTATTCTGAAGATCATGAAGTTCATACACTTATTTCTGGTTAGTTTGATATATCATCACAGCTATATAAATAGTGGGTGACCTTTGTTGGCGGGAGAATGAACTTGAGAATGTTTAAATAACTTCCCAGTAGTGGGGAAGCTGATATCTAAACACAGATGTGCCTTGCTAATATGTTCTAAAATCTCTAATTCACTTTTATGTAAATACCATAAATATTAAATATGAGTTAAAAATATATTCTAAGCACCAGAACACAATTAGAACTCTTAAACCAAAAACTATACCTACTATTGATTTTATTTCTGATGACAAGAAAGAAACTCTGAAGTCATCCAGCATCTCCAGATCATATTCAGGAAATTAAGTGTTATTACAAGGTAGGTGAAACATTGCATGGTGGGTCAGGGAACAGGATGCTGCATTCTAGACTCTGCTTTTAACTGTTTGAATTTAGACACCATACCTGACCCTGCAAAATGAGGGAACTAGACTTGGTTTTGATTAAGATATCATCCAATGCTATACAATGCTTCAATAAGCAGATGTCCCAATTATCATTAACAGAAATATTGAGTCTCAGTTGCAGCATAAACTAACCCGAACTTTATGCAATGAAAAAATGCACCAAGATCAATTTTGCCCTTAAATAAACATATGCAGCTAAAATCTGACACAAGTTGGTGTTATGAGCTGAATTGTGTCCCTAACTCCTCAAATTCATATGTTGAAATCTGAAACTCTAATTCCTCAGAATGTGCCTATATTTGGGGATAGGGCCTTTAAAGAGGTAATTAAGGTTAAGTGAGGCCATTAGGGTAGGCTTTAATCCAATATGACTGGTGTTCTTATAAGAAGAGGAGATTAGGACATAAACAGGCACAAAGGAAAGACCTGTAAAACACAGGGAGAAAAAAAACGGCCATCTACAAACAAAGGAGAGAGGCCTCAGAAGAAATCAACCCTGCCAACTTCTTGATCTCAAACTCTCAGCCTCCAGAGCTGTGAGGAAATAAATTGCTGTTGTTTGTTTAATTCACCCAGTCTGTGATATTTTATTCTGCAGCCCGAGCAAGTTAATGCAGTTAGCTCTTCTATAGCAGCTATATAGTCAAAGGATTCCAATGCACATAAATATAAATAGTAGATATTAAAAGAACATTTGGTGTCTAATAAAATGTGAAGCTCTGAGATTTTGCTAGAGGTTACACCTTCTCTGTAAATGTGAAAGACGGCTGTTTCAGGATAACAGACTGCACAAAAGCCCCATAGTGAACATCAAGGTGGAGTGCCAGCCTCCACTGTACCAGCTACAGCAGTGCTCTGCCAGAAGAAAATCAAAATGCTAACAATATCCACCAGCATAGGAAAAATCAAAACCACACAAAGGATGAATACTTACAATAGCCTCTCAAGAACTGGAGTATATTCACAGGGAGTGGAAGACCTTCCGCATGCATAGTCACCAAATACACCAGCCACACAAAGGGACTAGGCTTGCCGGGAACCTGAATTCTTTGGTGAAGTAATTACTTTTGTATTCTTTTTCCCCTTAAATAGCAGCTCCATTCATTTTTTTCTTGGGACAGTTCCATTAATTCAGGCAAATAAGTCATGCTCAACAGGGCTTTCATCTCTCACACCTTTGATTCCCCATTGCATTGTGTTTATACTTACAGCACTTACTAAATTTTGCCCTGTAATGGGGTAATCTGCACCCTTCTCTTGTCCCAAGTAGCAAGCAGGGACTATGTTTATTCTTTATCATGACTCTTACATAGTTCAGAGCCTTACACTGAATTAACACTCAGTAATATTCACTAGCTAGAATTGAACTAAACTGCCATTCGATAAACCTCTGAAGTATTATTTTGCATTTTAGTCATAAGTAAATGCATATCTTGGTAGGAAACTTAGGAAAGCTGGAGTTCACATTGAGAAAAGTCGTGAGAGATGAGTTTGGAGAGATTAAGCAGGCACGGAGTTCCTTATAACTTAAAGAACTTGGATTTCATCCTAAAATGATAGAATGAATTTATCACAAAGGAGCAGCATTTTCATATTTGTGTTTTTGGAAAATTTAGCCTGAGTGCTAGTTGAAAACTGAATTATAGAGCATCATTACTGAAGCAGGAAGCTGGTGGCGGGGGCAAATTACAGAACAGTCAGGGTGTCTGAGTTTTGCAGTCTTTGTAATTGGGAGATTAGTGGGATCACTGTCCAAACAACCTAAGGACATACAACAGGGCAAGGTATGAAGGTAAAAATGGTGAATTTAATTTTTTAATTTTTTTCTTTTTTATTAAAGTATTAAACACAGTATACTAAAGTATATAAAATGCTTTATTCTGAAATGTACAGCTTGATGTATTTGCACTAATGCAATGGCTACCAAGATCAAGATTGAGAACACTTCCAGAGCTTCTCATGCCTTTTCCTAAGCAATAACTTATTAACTACAAAAAAATAATAATTTTATAGTGAAAATCTGACAGACACTACCTTAGCCAAGCTATCAAAGTTAACATCATCAAAATGAGACAAATTGACTTCATGTGTTTCCTGATATGATGCGCTGCAAAGGGCAAAGATGGCCACAAGTTCTTTGACACGTTCCCATAGTGTGGTTTATGTTCCCTACACTTGAATCAAGGCAGACTTTGTGGCTACTCTGACAAATGGAATAAAGAAGTGATGCTCTGCCAATGTCTAAGCCCAGGCCTGAAGAAGCTGACAGGCCGGGGGCAGTGGCTCACACCTATAATCCCAGCACTTTGGGAGACTGAGGTAGGTAGATCACCTGAGGTCAGGAGTTTGAGACCAGCCTGGCCAACATGGTGAAACCCTGTCTTTACTAAAAATACGACAAATTAGCCAGGTGTGGTGGTGGGCACCTGTAATCCCAGCTACTTGGGAGGCTGAGACAGGAGAGTCACTTGAACCCGGGACGCAGAGGTTGCAGTGAGCCAAGATTGCACCATTGCACTCCAGCCTGGGCAACAAGAGCGAAACTGCATCTCAAAAATAAATAAATAAATAAATAAAAGCAGCAGCAGCAGCAACTGACCTACCTGACAGTTTCACTTTCTTTGTTCTGCAGTGTTTGTTTTTGAACCCAGCCAATCACCATGCTATAAGAAACCCATGCCATATAAACAGACTGCCTATAGATGCTCCAGTCTATAGCCTTAGCCAAACCCTCAGCCAACAAACAGTACCAAATGCTGTCGTAAGAGTAGGCTATCTTGAATGTCCCGCCCAGGTGAGCCTTCAGATGACAACAGCACCAGCTGCAACTACATGAGAGATGCCAAGGGAAAACCATCTAGCTGAGCTTCAATGGTTCTTCAATCTGCAGAATCATGAGAGATAATAATAAATTGTTTTAAGCTGCTAGGTTTTGAGATGGCTTATTATAGAGAAATAGATAACTGAACAGCAGCTAACAGTATAAAACTTAAGCTCCATGAGACCTGGAACTTTGTTATCTTCCTTGCAGTATCCCCAGCCTCTAGATAAGTGCCTGACACATAATACTTATATCAATAAATATTTGTGATGAAGGAACAACTGGTAATATTATTGATTTGAGAAAAGAATTTGAGAAGCCACTTATCTTTTAAACAGCTATTAAGCATAGTTGAAATGTTTGTCTTCTTTTTGCTTAAAAACTTGTGCAAGCAAAGAAAGTTTTACAAAATGCTATTAATCTTAAATCTACATACAGAAGTAGATTGCACATTTGACCTACCTAGAAGTGGGTCTCTGAAAAAAATAGAATGTGGTGACCTAAATATTTAAAGGCTTCATTATGAATGTTGTTTCGAGGCTTTACAATCTCTTAAACTGGGTCTTTAAAAAATATTCTGTCTTACCTTTTATTATTCCTCTAGAAATATCAGGGTTGGTAATGAAAGAAAAAGATGCAACAAAAGAACAATTTAAGAAGAGACAAGGTACTCTTTTGCTTTGGTGGTATTGTAGGATTTCTGAGATATCTGTAAAGCAAAATATAATAAAACAATTCTCTCTCTTTGTCCCCTTTTCTTTCTACAAGATGCATTTTAAGTGGCTTTTCCCCATTTCTATGCTCCTTATCTGAAGCCATAGCATCAGTTCTGAGCCAGCACCAGAAGGAGAAAGACTGATACAGAAATGATTGAATCATGAATGGATAATGGCCTAAGGAGCAATAAGTAAAGTCAATCAGAGTTGAATATTCTATGACTCTATGCAAGGATTATCCTACACCTAAAAATAATGTGAATAATAAATAAGAGCTCATTTGTATTGTTTCTTACATGGGCAATTAAAAAACAGCATCTGTTTCTATACTCGCCAAACCATATAAAGATATGTCAAATCATAATACTATATACTGAAAACAAAAGTAAAAAGTAAAATTTAAATATTACACAAAAATATACTGGTATGTTATACACAAACATACAAATCGCCTGGTTGTATAACAGGATCATTGAAAAATGAAAGGAAATTAAAACTGATTCTAAAATAAATGGAGTAATCATTATATAGTTCAGTTAAAGTATTAGGTGATTTGTGTTAATGCTTACCCTGAAATGCAGGAAGACATTCAGAGAAAATTTTGGCTATGATATTTCCCATACAAAATGCTATAAAGCAGACAAACATGGCAGTATTACTCAAATATCATTAGTTTTAAATGGAATTTTTACTACCAAATATATATGTATTAATCAATATTTATTCTTCTGGAAATAAAAAAGGCCCAAGGCTTACTTTAGAAATTGATATATTTTTCTTCAGTGGCCCCTTCTATTTCCACACGTGGATGTCAATAATCCTACAAATGAAGTATTACTTTGCTTGCAATTGAACCATAAGCAGAGTTGATTCAGTCAGGTAACTTTTCTGTTTAAGACTTAGATAACCTTTCCAAAGGTTATTATCTCATGTAACTGAAGAATTTTCCTGCTCATCAACTGTACTGTTATCCATTTCATCTCAGGGATTACTTCTCAATTCCTAGGTACTGGCTTATCCCATTTTAACTAAATTCTTATTCCCAAATTATTCATCTTTACAATGACCTCCTTGTTACTATTTTCTTCACAGGAAGCAGAGAAGGAAGCAATTTTGATGTTACCTACTATATACTTTACAATATCAATACACTGAAAAATCACAGAACTCCAGTTCTGCTCAGCATTCTACTCTTCTAACTAGTGAGCCACTCTTCTACAATTCTATTCACAAGTGCTCCCAAGATTTAGTTTTTTTGTTGGGGCGCTGACAGTGGCAAAAACAAAAACAAAACAAAACAAATAAACCATGGGAGTACATGGGATTCATGACCCAAATGCTCTGAATTTAAAGCATAGGAATTTATACCTAAAACATAGGGATTTTTACATAGGAATTTATACCTAATAAGTGCTTCTGATTTTCACCATTTCTCTAATAGGTAATCCAGTCCGATTACTCCTGAAGCAGAAGAAATGGAGCACCCAGGCTGAAAAAAAAAAAAAAAAAAAAAAAAAGGACATTCCTCTCAAACAGTTTCATAGATTGGTCTTTGTCAGGACAAGACAGAGTAGTTATCAAACAATGAGTGATGGCTATTTGAGGTGCATAAAACCATTTTAATCCCTTATACTTGTTCTTTTCTTGTATATTTTCAACTTGTACCCAACAGGCTATCTTTAAGCACAGCCCCAATTCAGGGTGCTTTGAGCCCTTCAGTTCAATCACTTCAAGTATGGGTACAGAAGCCTCCTCACACTAAATGCTCAGGGCCCCACTCTCCTTTTCTTGAGATTATGGGTGTTTTAAGGGCATTGAGTAAATACAGAAGAGGGGATGTCCATGCACAAGTATTTGGGGACGAAGCAAAGCCCTCTGGCAGACAGGAATCATTCCTGAGTGATGGTGAGATGCTAAATGTTGGCAAGTTGGAGCTAAGATGGTTACATCCAGCTCAGAGGTGACCTTTAAATCCTCCAACAGTGGCTCTTGCAGTTAGGATTATCAAACCTTCTAATTTGTCCAAGACATTCCAGTTCATGCCTATTGTCCCTATTATGATGATGTAATTGGTATCCCTTTTCAAGTATCTTAGTTTGGGCAAAAAATTATATGCTCACCCTATTTATAGTAGAATTTTCCCAAATCCACCCACTTTTCCACAGAAGGGTTCTCCCTTTTTGGGAGCTTTTCCTCTATCAGCTCCCTGGATCCTGGCTCTCCTGCCCAGCCTATTAACCTCCTTCCTTCCTCTCCTGACCCTATCCCCAAATCTTTGAATCTCCTGAAATTTTCCTTCTCCCTTCCATCATCTGGAAAGCTTCCTTTCTTCAAACTCCTTTAAGGCCACCCTTCTGTCTATTACCTGATCCTTATCTTCTTTCACAATAAACTTTAGACCACAGAATGCTATTTCACCTGTACTAGTCATCAGCAATTTTGAACATGCCGGTGGTACTGGTCATAGATATTTTTTAAACACTCCTTATCCAGAATCCATGAACCCAGGAGTCTCCCAGACTTACTACACCAGGCTCTCATAGCAGACATCTGTATTTTCCCAGAATTCTACAGGTGATTCTCATATACAGTGAGCACTGAGTAGTCCTGGCCTCATATGTCCCAGACACTTTGCATGACACCTCATAAATTCTCATAATCTTACAAAGGCAACATAGTGTATCAGTTAGAAGCACATGGTTCTGAAAATAACCTAACAGGACTAAATCCAGGCTTCAACACTTACTAATCTTTGCAGTTACTGAAGCTCTCTGTGCTTCTAAAATATGGCTACTTATCCTTGTACCTATGGTAAATATTAAGCAAGTTAATACATGTAAAGCACCTCAATCAGACCCTAGTAATTACTTTTAAAATGTTAGATGGCATGGCTAGTGATCCTGATATCTAAACTCACGTTTTCTGAATCTAAATTCCATGCACTTTCTGACATCACTGCTACCAAGTGCTCTCCTATATATAATAAAAGGCAGTATAGTAGGACTGATGAATGGTATGGGAAGAAGTCCTTTATCACGTCACACCACATAACAGCTGTCTAACCACACAACATAGATATGAATAGAGAAGATGGCTCAGAAACAGTGTACTAGTATTAGTGACTCAGCTAATGACCATTATAAAAATAAAATTTTGACTGATTTAGTTTTAAAATGCATTTTATATTGAGTAGTTATTTCATGTTTTCATAAAACAATTACTGAACTAAACTAAGTAGTTCACTCACATAACAAATCAACATTTAAAGACATGCTTACAAATTTCCACTTAGTCCATTTTTCTGTTCTCAGCATTATTACAAATGCCTCAATCCGTCATCATGTTGAATTCTTCAACATCTTCTATATCATTTCCAGGGGCATCTCTGGGAAGTAGTGATGCCTATCTCCCCTCAGAAGCACTGATAACCCTAATATACCCACAATTCACACCTTTTCCCTTCTCTGAGGTATGCTGCTTTAAGACAGAAAAAACACACTACTAGGATTTGAAAAACTAAATTCTGAGACTGGTTAGGTCATAAACTACAGAACCTTAGGTCATATATTCTCCCCAGGCACTTGTTTCTCCACTGCAAAAAATAATTCCCATTTGCTTGGTCCTTTGTAGTCCTTTATTATTTATCTTCATGATAACCCTTACATTTAAGGTAGCATTATGTTCATTTTATAGAAGATATTCAATCTCAAAGAGGATATAGTCTCCCAAAGATCCCACAAGTAGTAATATATTAAGCAGAGCTAAACTCACACACTCTCACTCAAGATCCTAGTACTGGTACATGCCATGCTAATAAGTTTGCTAAAATGGATGAAGCAGCAATTTCTAAGGTCCCTTCCAATGATCCTGTTATCTGCTTCTACTTGCTATTTTTTTTCTCTTCTCTCAACTAGCATTAACATCCAAAACTATATGTAATCACCAAATTTCATTTACCATGGTTTTTTGATTTAATTATTCTTTAAATTTTTCTCTATTTCCACATTAAATCCAGAGAAATGTTACTTTTTCGAAAGTTTCTACTGCTGCCTGCCTCTCTGAAGGCCATGGGACTTACCTATTTGTCAAAGCAGAAATTCCCAACATTTTGTAAACACCCCTAATTACTTTTTATAGCTGTAAAGACAATTATTCCATACTTAAAATCAATTGAAAATAAAGTAAATCCTCAATACTTCTTATTCCCTGTAGTGGTAATTTTAATTAGATTCTATTGATTTGTTTTCTCCTGTGTGCCTTTATTTGGAAAATACCGTTAGTCTACCTTGCTATCGAGTCTCTTTCCCTAACAAGAAAATGTCAGTCTTAAGGGTCAGGAAAGCTTTTACTTTCACTATCACATATGAAGAATGAACTAAACACCTAACTTGGAAAGTAAAACTCAATTGAGGGATTCAGGACATTTCCCAAGGGGTAATATGACCAATTTAAAAGTTGGTATATGTGCCTAAAATAACAAATTAACTCTTTCACCATAATAAAGGTACAGATGTACTGATTAGTTATGTTGACATGCACATATGAAATATGCCTAAACCAAATTAAAACAAAACAAAATACATTCTATGGCAATCTTGAAAAGTCAGCGAGCTCAATAAATATTAAGAATATGCCCTCATGATGAGAGCATTAAATATTTCGTAATTAACATAATTTAATATGCAAAAAAAGAAAACATACAGGATGAGGGATGAGGAGTACACATAGCAAATTTTTGTGATTTTCTTCATTTTGATTGTATTGCTTTCTTGTCTTCAGGAGGGAAGATTTTGACTTCAAAAGTAACAAAATACTTAAGAAGAGAATTCACATCTTTCTGTTCTAACTGGTATTCTTGCACTATTTTCTCAACAGTCCAGGTTTCTGGATAAAGTTTATGATTATTGAGAAGTGTCAATGCTTCTACAACAGAAATTTTGCCTTTGGGAATGCTCTTCATATCTATCATATCAAACTGATGGTCTTTCGACAATCTGAATTCCTTTGGCTCTTGACATGTTTCAGCAGCTTTTACCTAGTATCAAAAAAAAAAAAGGTTTTAGGATGAGAGAAAAGATCTGACAACTACTTTCATACTTCTCAAATCTATACTATTCCTCTTCAAATAACAACTGATATGGTTTGGATCTGTGTCCCCACCCAAATCTCATGTCACCAAATTGTAATCCCTAATGTTGGACGTAGGGCATGGTAGGAAGTGACTAGATCATGGGAACGGATTTCCCCCTTCGGTGCTGTTCTTGCAATAGAGTTCTCACCATATATGGTTGTTTAAAAGTCTGTAGCACCTCTCCCACACCCCACTTCTTCTTGCTCTGGCAATATAAGCCATGCCTGCTTCCCCTTCCACCATGATTGTAAGTTTCCTGAGGCCTCCCCAGAAGCAGAAGCTGCTATCCTTCCTGCATGGCCTGCAGAATCGTGAGCCAATTAAACCTCTTTTCTTTATAAACTACCCAGTCTCATGCATTTCTTAATAGCAGTGCAAGAATGGACTAACACAAATTCTATACACGATTTTCCAAACTTCATTTTATTATAATGAGCCATAGTTTAATAGTACTTATGCCACACTGCCTTTTCATAACTATAGCTCTATCGTTAAGAAATGTAGGTAGCTCTAGAAAATAATAATCAAATGTATACCATCCACTCACCACATTATTTCATGTGTTTTAAAAGAACAATGAAAATAATTGATTAAAAACTGCACCTGTTTTAAAAGGGCAGGATTCTGATGCCACCCTAACAGCTGGCTTGATAACATCTATTCTGTTTCCCAGCTTTGTTGTATTTCATACTCAGCGCTCCCAAACACCTTGAATGAATTCAAATATTGCTAGTGATCTTGTCTCCCCTGAGAAAATAAACTAACGCCTCCAATACAGTCCAGCATAAATAAAACAACCTATGCACACCCATCCTTCCATCTAGCTGTCCCATCCCAGCTTAATCCTGGCGTGTGTGCGCTGCATTTCATTCTCGTTTCCTAGCTATGCCTAACATTCTTTCTTTTCTTTTCCTTTTTTTACTGCACCGTGCCTACTGCTGCTTTTTGGCCAAATATATAAATGCTATAGTTACTACCTTTTTTAACATGCCCACCAAACCCAAAGCCAACACCTCTTTTATGACCAGTTTCCTTCTCTTCAGGTAATGTTTAAAAGAAATAATGCTTGCTATCTCTAATGACTGCCTAGTTGCTTAATTCAGAGGACACATTTTAGACCTCATTTGGACTCACTACAGTATCTCACTACATCTGACACTGCTGACCACTCCAATGTACCTATAACTATCTTCCCCCTTGGTTTCTATGCCACCCTCTCAGTTTTCCATCAGTTTTTTCAGTGGGTCCTTCGGGGTTTTTTCATGGACCCTTTTCCTTTTGCTTACCCTTAAATGTCAGTGTGTGACATTTAAGAGTGCCCAGGCCTTCTTTTCACTCTCCACATTCCTCCAAATTAATCCCGCACACTCCTCTAACTTCCATTACTGCCTACAAGTTAATTACTTCCAAAGTTGTGATGATAAACCAAGACCTTTTCTTGATTTCCCAACCCAAATGCTTAACAGGTATCTCCACTTAAATGACCAACATGCTCCTCAAATTCAATATTATCTGAAACTAAACCTATCACCAGTTCTACTCCCATATCCTCAATCTCAATGACCAACACTACCCATCTCTCATGCCCAAAATGAGATTATACCTTCACCTCCCGCACTCATTACACCAATCAATGACCAAATCCTGTTGATACTGCATCATATGTCTCTCTCGAACTCACTCACTTCTCCCCCGTACTGCGAAATCACCCTAGTCCAAGTCAATGTCTCTTGCAGAAATGACTGCAAATACTTCCTATCTGGTCTCTTCTAATTAGATAAAATGCACTTTGTTCCCCCACCAGGCTACTTTCAAATCTAACATCACTTTTTGACCATTAACTCTTTAATAACTTCCCATTGTCTTCCGAATAAAACAAAACTCCTTAGCAAGAAAAATAAGGGCCTTTATGATCTGACCCCATCACTCTCCATCCCAACTCACTTCTCCCAAATTCACACTGCACATTTTCCCATAACTGCAGTGAATTCTAACCATTCTTCAAAAGCATCACACACTCTTGTGTCTTTATATTGCAAACTAGGCCTGAAACACTCTTCTCAATTTCTTCACTTTCCAAATCTCAAAGTTTCTCTCATTTTCCTATTCCCAGGTAAGGAAGGTCTTCCTTCTACTCCAAGCACGTCTGTATTCAGATTTCCTTTCTAATTAATAGTAAATATTAAAATTAATAATTATTTGACACAAAAAAAATCTAAGAAGATTCAAAAACCTCTTGACTGGAAAAAAAAAAAAAAAAACCCTTAGGAAACTAAAAATAGAAGAAAATGTCCCAAATGTGATATAAGTATTTTTTAATAGAAAACAAGTATCATTCTATTATAATTAATGCTTAAACATTTGCGATATCCTATGGAAGGAAGGAACAGGTGAGAATGCTAACTTTCACTGGCATGTTAATATATACAACACAATAAAAAAAATTAAGTATAAATACCAGAAAGAGAAGTTTTTAATTTTACATAGATATAAGAATATATTTAGAAAAGAGAATCAACTGAAAACCTAACAGAAATAATAACCTAGCAATGTGGGTAGTTACACTATAAAAACCACTCACTTTCTGATATATAGTAGTCCCAGTCTTTATCTACAGTTATCTGGAGTCAACCACAGACCAAAAATATCAAATGAAAAACTCCAGAAGTAAACAATCCATAAGGTTCAAACTGCAAACCACTCTGAGCAGCATAATGAATTCTTATGCTATCCATTCCATTCTGTCTAGGATGTTAATCCTCCCTTTGTACAGTGTATCCACGCTGTATAGGCTACCTGCCTGTTAGTCACTTAGTAGCCATTCTGGTTATCAGACTGTGTGGCATCACTGTGCTTGTGCGCAAGTAACCCTTACCTTACCAAGAATAGCCCCAAAGCACAAGAGAAGTGGTGCTGGCAACTCAGTTATGCCAAAGAGAAGCCATAAAGGGCGTCCTTCAAGTGAGAAAGTAAAAGTCATTGACTTAATGGGGAAAAAAAATCATATGGTGAGAGTGCTAACATGGATAATAAAAATGAATCTTCTAACCCTGAAATTGTTGCAACTGTTCCATTTTATTAGTTGTTAATTAAACTTTATCATAGTATAGATTTATAGGAAAAAGCAGTATATACAGGGTTCGGTACCACCCTCAGTTTCAGGCTCTACTGAGGGTCTTGGAACCTACCTGCTGATAAGGGAAGACTACTGTATTAGCAATAAACAGTTCAAATTTAAAGTGAAAAAAGCTCTCATCACAGTAACAACATTCCCTTTACCCCTCAAAGACTTTTAATAAAGAACATGACAATTTCATCTGGAAAAATATTAATGTGTTTTCCAAAAGAGACAAGAAACTTTTTAAAACGAGAGAAGACTATAAGAGATATCAACATACATTATAAAGCTTTATTAATTAAAACTATGGTTCTAGTGTAAAAATAGAAAAATAAGTAAAACTGATAAGTCCATAAATAGACCCATATGTGTATCTAGAGATGCATTTTAAGTAAGTGGAGAAAGGTCTGGGCTATTCAACAAATTATATTTAGACAACTAGCCATCTGTTTGAAAAGAGGTTCAACTCATCTATTCCACACATCAAAAACCACATTTAATGCCAGATAAAGATTTTAATATAAAATGTAGTTATAAAACTACAGGAAGAAAATACAGAAGAGTTTATATGATGGTAGAGTGGGCCCAGTATTCCTTTATCACAAAATACAAAAAGACTGAAATATTTGACAGAATTTTGAATAAATATGTTAAAAAGTGAGACAACAAATAATTTGCCATATGACAGGCACAGTATCAACGATGTCTAGAGGCACCACAACTATGAACTGCCCGAAGGAAAAAAAGGAACAAAGAACATAAACAAAAGGCAATTCCAGTTTTCATTATCACTCTCCCTAAGGAATCTATTTAGACTTTTCCTAATGTCCCCATGAAATATTAATATCACTATATACATATCTCTTTATGCATTCATTATATGTATAACTGAGTCTTCTACATACAAAGCATTAATTTTTTTTTTGCTCCCAAGAGTGAATTTGCAGATGCATAATTAAGTAACATGAGAGAGAGAAAACTTGGGGAGTATTATTCAACACCTATTTTAAAATAACATAAAGAACACAGACATTAACCCTATACCTTTTTAATGTGAGCATTTGGTGATAACTGAACCCTACAATTACTATGCACAGCAATTTACAAATCGTATTATTTCTCCTCTGTAGTGAAAATCATATTAATAATTCTATCTGTGCAAATATCCACAGACAGAGAGACAGCATTAGAATATTTTAGAGTGAAAAAAAAAATCTGGAAGTTGTTGGCACTTTCTTGTCCTTTAATCAAACTTTTACCCCTAACTAGAATCTTCCTGCCCCCAAAAACTTATCTGGTTAACTCCAATTGATCCCTCAGGCCTGAGCATTTAACTATCACTTTCTCAGAAACCATCCGTGATCCTCCAATTTCAAAGAGGTTCCTGCAATATACTCAACAGTGCCCGTACTTTTCCCATAATTACGGTAACATCGTTGCTCATCTGTTCAATGTCTGTGTCCTTCACAACATCATAAGCCCTGTGAGAGCAAGGACTAGTTTTGTTCATCACTATATACAAAGCAGTTGTGCCCAGGACTTACATAATACAGTATATGGATTGACACATAGGTTTCCATTCCCAGTGTATTCTTTGATCCTTCTCCTAATTTTAAATATCCTATCTGAATACATGCTTAAAAAAACAAACAGAACACCCCACAAAACCCAACTACACTACTGAAGGAGTCTCTGAGATTAGAACATACCTCAATCCACAGAAGAATGAGAAAAAAATATTAAAGCTCTGCTTTTGTCACACAAATGACAACCACTGGAAGTAATGCCTTACAAATTCTGAAATACTATGAATAATTCACACAGTTGCTCTGTATCAATACTTTCACAAGTTATTTTAGAATTCTGGTAAATATCCAATGAACCAAGGCATAAGTGTCTTGCTGTCTCAGACCACTGTGCTTAAACTTTGCCAAGGCGCATAGACCGATCACAACACATACTTGCAGAGTACTCTTTTTACGACTTGCCACACTTAATCATTTTCCTGAAGCCCCAAAATAAGTAAATTGTGTATTCACTTAGTTAAACACACATTTACCTGCAAGGAAGGCATAGGATCTTTGGAATCAACATACACATCTTTTAGAAATGACAGCAGCTTGTCATCTTTACGATCAATCTCTCCCTTAATTTCTGGATAGTCTAAGGAAAGGAAAAAAAGTCACAATATTAAAATCAAGGAAAATTTCCTGTAATATCCTAAACGCCTAACACAAACCCTTTCTTTTTTTTCTTTTCTTTTTTGAGACGGAGTCTCGCTCTGTCGTCCAGGCTGGAGTGCAGTCGCGTGATCTCGGCTCCCTGCAACCTCCGCCTCCTGGCTTCCAGTGATTCTCCCACCTCAGCCTCCCGACTAGCTGAGATTACAGGCGCGCGCCATTACACCCAGTTAATTTTTGTATTTTTTGCAGACACGGGGTTTTGCCATGTTGGCCAGGCTGGTCTGGAACTCCTGACCTCAGGTGATCTGCCCGCCCGCCTCGGCCTCCCAAGGTACTGGGATTACAGGCTTGAGCCACCGCGCCCGGCCTAACCACTTTAATTTTTTTAAAAAATAAACACAATCATTTGGACTGTTTGGAAAATACTTTAAATGGACATCAAAATTTCAGGTCAGGCTCGGCGTCCACTGTCCAGTGAAGACCCCTAGAGAAAGCTCTGTGACCCTCTCGGATTTTGACGCCCTGTATCAAGTCCGTCATAGGAGCCGGCGAGGGCCGGGTTAGCTGGAGCACAGGCCGCTGCCTCTGGGACTCGGAAGTAGGCGGGGCGGCCGACCTCACCGCGGGCGCGGAGGACAGTCTCAATGTCACCGGCCTAGCGGCTCCCCCTTCCAGCGCTCAGCCAGCACGAGCGGCTGCAGCCCAGCAGACTGAAGCCGGTCCCCTGGCCTCCGGGCCCACACTAGGCACAGGCTGTGGGCAGCCCAGGGAGTCCGCGCCCCCGCGCCCCGAAACGCCCTCGCACCACTCACGACTAATCTGCTCTTGCAGGAGGTTGCTGGTAGAGGGGTGCCTGGGAGCGAGAGAGGGCTTCATCTTGCTGATTTCCCTTTCCGCTCGGTTCTCTAGGTTGAAATTTTTGATACCGCGAATCACCAGGGCCCCCATCTCCTCATAGCATTATGTCCGCAGGTTCAGGCCGCACGTGGGAACTCCGGCTCAGGAAACCTCCGGAACGGCCGGAGCATGCGCACATGTGAGGGGAAGCCCGGCCGCGGGCGCTTAAATGCGTGCCTGTCGCCCACTAGCGGTCGGGAGGCCACACCCCGCTTCTCTGCCCAGGGAATTTAAAAGGGAGCCCCTCCCTTCGGGGCGAGTGACGGTTCCCACTGGGGGCCGCTTCCGGCGGGAGGCGGCGGGACTTAAGTCCCCAGACACACGGTTGCTGTCAACCCTGGAACTTCGAGGGAGTCACCCAGGAAGCTCTGCAAAGTTCCGTGCCGGGCCCTACCCCAGACTTTCTGATTTAATTCTTGTGGAGTGAGGCCCAGCATTGGATAAGACTTCCCGCGTGATTCCAAAGTGTCAGTGAAGAGTTGAAAATCAAAGTCGTAAGGAAATTGACCTTGAAGTGGTTTCACAGGGCAATGCCACCAAAGAGCTAGCCGATAAAAATGGAACTTATTGCACCAGGGTCAAACTGGGCTCTCAAGTTGCCCTTTCCTGCTTTTTAAAAAGGAAAATAATGAAAGGATGTTCATTGTCGATGAATATTTGTTCTCAGCTGCTCTAATTTAAATGCCTCTTATTTTCCTGTCTCCCGACCTGATGCATTTTCAAGCCACTATGTTCTCTTTTTCCATTCTTTGTTACATCCCGTTCTCATTTGACCAAATGGTATCGATTTTAGTTATACTTTCCCTTATCGTATTTTTGCTACTGATTTACTTCTCCAGTCTACTGAATGCTGAGTCATTTCCTCTCCTGTTTCTCTTCTCTCTTCTTCATTCTTTTTAAGCCTCTGTGTAATTTAATGAAAGGAACAGCCAATAAGAGATCAGAAAAAAAAACCAAAAAAACAAAAAAAAAACGAGTGTTACATTTACCTTCTCTCTGTCTCTCTGCATTTCCTGAATAGGTTACTGTAGTGCTGCTTTTATTTAAGACCCTTTAGAAATATTGTTATTAATCTATAATCAACCCACCAGGAAGGAATTAGTAGGACTTCCGAAGTTACAGTATTTCTCTTACTGTGGCTGCAAAATCTATTTTTAGTGTCCTGATCTCTGCTTAGCAAAATGAAGTAGAGTGGTTGTTTTTAACCAGTTTAAAGTAAGAAACTATTGATGTAAAGATAATCAAATAGAAAAAATAATAATAATAAAACAAGAATCAAAGAACCAAAATGAAGAAAGGGAAATGTAATCATTAAATATAATGCTTAATCAGAGCAAAAGCACTGCAAGGAAGACGGCTTCAGCCACTCTAATTTAAATGCCCTTTGTTTAATTATACTCAACATTTTTACAGGGATTGGTATTTGGAATTTGTAGAAGCTGCAATCAGTGATCTCTGATAGCGTTAACTGGCAAGTTGTCCTGAAGGTGGCAGGCTGCTCCAAGATTTCTATCTTTGATATTTTTAAGCATGTTTGTGATTCAGGGCTTTTTAGCCAGGGTATTTCTATTTCTATGGGTGCTAAGAAATTTTAATCTGCTTCATTATATCTATGTGCTTTAATCATGGTAGAAATTCGACTCACTGCCTGTTAAAATATTTTAAAAGTGAAAATCTCATTTTCATAGAAATTCCACCGAACTTCGTGAAGCATGAAAAAGTAATGTTAGAAGTTACTGTCGGGGCAGTAGGGATTACAATATGAAATAATTCTTTGAATTCACACATTCCAATAGAGCTTGGATTCAACATTGAAAGAGCTTCCAGGATGTGTCAGCTGTTCTGCCTGATCCTGGCCCAGTGCTGCTCAGACCCTCAAACTGCAAAACAGAAGGCAGATGCAGTCCATCAGAAACTCACAATTGGCTGTCACCCTTTGGGAATCATGGAAATAAAACCTGAACCATAAATGCATAAATCCAGCTCTTCTTGCCAAAACATATAAGTTAACAGGAACTCTAAACTTAAGAACTCCTGTTGGGCTTATGTTAAGGATTGAAGTCAGATCCCCAAAGAAAGTGTAACTAGGATGCTGCTTAGAATGAAGCTTCCATTTGAGTGGAGTATTATGATGCATGTGTATGGCTGAATATCTTAAGATACTAATAAAATAAACCCAGGGTCTTGACAACACACTAGAATGTAAATTCTGAGGACAGAACTTTTGTCTGTTTTGTTCACTGCTGTATCCAACACATTGAACAGAGCTAGTAAACAGTAGGTATTAAACAAAATATCAAATAAAGGTCAAATGAACTGAAAGACAAGTAGGATCCCTGAGCTGGCGTCCAGACTCTGGACAAGCTCTCTCTGCCTGAACACTAGCCCTGCTTCCAGAAGTGAGTCCTTATGCAAGTAACTTAATGTGGTTGAACACACTTTGCTCATCTTAAAATTGGGATAATAGTAATCACCTAAGGGGTTTTACACAGAATAAAAATATCTAGTACAATGTCTAGTACAATGCCCAGTCTAGTACAATGTCCAGTACAAATGTCTAGTACCAATGTCTAGTACAATGCCCAGCTCAGAATCTGATGTTCAATATTTGCATTGTTTTTCATTTTTCAGAGCAGAAGGGAGCAGTTTGAAAAAGGACACATATTCTGAAGCTCTGGTGAATAGGTGAATGAAAGTGATAAAAAAAAATTGAGATTACAGTAAGACTCATGTTCTTCAATAATTTAATTTTTAAAAAGTAAGTATGCTAAATTTGATTTTTATTTTCTGGTTAGCATGCTCAGCACACATGGTGGCATTGTTGGATTTCTTAAGGTTGGAATATGGGTGGGAATCATTAGTCTGGGGCATAAAATGCCACCTGCCTGTGTCTGGCATTGGCCACAGAAATAGTCCCCACTTTGTATCCCTCTGCCCTCATGTCTTTCTCTCTTCCTAGACTTTTACCATTGGGCACTCCTTCTTTTGAACACAATTCAACAGCATTCTGCGTTCTCCAAAGGATTTCAGTAGCTAAACCCAGATGACAGTTGGCTCAAAGGGCCCAGGACAGCCCTCAGAGGTTTCATCAATCAAATCTCAACCACTAGTGAGGAGCACCACAGATTTATGGAGTAATGACTTATTCTGACAGAGGTTCTGGTGTTCAGGCAGAGAGAACCTCTCCAGGGCCTGGATTCCAGATTAGGAACCAGAGAATTTGTAGGAGGTCAAACGAGGTAATTTACAAGGTTCCCAAGCTTGGCCAGTTTCATAGTGATGCCGTGTTGTGGGTCTGTAAAACCTAGAATACTGGGAGCGGGGTATAGTGCCCCAAACTCAAAACCAAAACAAACTAGGCTTTGTGCAGATCCAGTATTCATATTGAGGAACACTGGGTCTCAGATTAGAGATTAGAATGATCAGCCAGCAATTATGCCCAGATGCCTGCTTTGTGGTTACTGCACTCATGACTTTTGTCATTGTATTCATTTCCCATTGCTGCTAGCAAATTACAGGAAATGGCTTAAAACAATTTATTATCTTACAGTTCTGGAGGTCAGAAGTCCAAAATGAGTTTTTAAAGGATAAAATCAAGGTGTCAGCAGAGATATATTCCTCCTGGATGCTCTGGAGCAGAATCTCTTTCATTATCCCCTTCTTTTTTATTTTATTTTTTCATGGGGAAGAGGTTCTTCTAGAGACTTTCCTCATTTCTTGGCAGCCAGCAGTTGCATCACTTCATTGTCACATCTTCTCTGTGACTTTCCTACCTCCCTCTTTCCATTGTAACACCCTTATGATTACATTGGACCTACGTGGATAATCCAGGATAATCTCTCCATCTCAAGATCCTTGATTTAGTCACATTTGTAAAGTGCATTTTGCTACTTAATGTAGCATTCACAGGTTCAGGGATTAAGAGACGGAGATTTTTGGAAGGCTTACTATTTTGTTCACTACAGTCATCAACTTTAGATGATGGTTTGCTGCACAGATCATCCCATCACCCAGGTATTAAGCCCAGTATCCATTAGCTCTTCTGCCTGATTCTCTCTCTCCTCCGACCCTCCGACCTCCAACAGGCTCCAGTGTTTGTTGTTCCCCTCCATGTGTATATGAGTTCTCATCATTTAGCTCCTACTTATAAGTGAGAACATGCGGTATTTGGTTTTCTATTCCTGTGTTAGTTTGCTAAGGATAATGGCCTCCAACTCCATCCATGTCCTTGCAAAGGACATGATCTTGTTCCTTTTTATGGCTGCATAGTATTCCGTGGTATATGTTTTCCACATTTTCTTTATCCAGTCTATCATTGATGGACAGTTAGGTTGATTCCATGTCTTTGCTATTGTGAATAGTGATGCAATGAACATACACATGCATATGTCTTTTTATTAATAATAGAACAATTTATATTCCTTTGAGTATATATCCAGTAATAGGATTTCAGGCTTGAATGGTATTTCTGCCTCTAGGATTCTGGGGAATCGCCACACTATCTTCCACAATGGTTGAACTAATTTACACTACCACCAACAGTGTAAAAGTGTTCCTTTTTCTCCCCAACCTTGCCAGCATCTGTTGTTTTTCTGATATTTTAAGAATAGCCATTCTGACTGGTGTGGGATGGTATCTCATTGTGGTTTTGATTTGCATTTCTCTAAGGATCAGTGATATTGAGCTTTTTTTCATATGTTTTTGGCTGCATGTATGTTTTATTTTGAGAAGTGTCTGGGCATGTCCTTTGCCTACTTTTTAAGGGGATTGTTTGTTTATTTCTTGTAAATTTATTTATAGATGTTGGATATTGGACCTTTGTCAGATACATGGATTACAAAAATTTTCTCCCATTCTGTAGGTTGTCTGTTTACTCTGTTGATAGTTTCTTTTGTGTGCAGAGCTCTTTAGTTTAATTAGATCCCATTTGTCAATTTTTGTTTTTGTTGCAATTGCTTTTGGTGTCTTCATCATGAAATCTTTACCATGCCTATGTCCTGAATGGTGTTGCCTAGGTTTTCTTCTAGGGTTTTCATAGTTTTGGGTTTTACATTTCAGTCTTTAATCCATCTTGAGTTGATTTTTGTGTATGGTGTAAGGAAGGGGTCCAGTTTTAATTTTCTGCATATTCTAGCCCGTTCCCCCAGCAATATTTATTACATAGGGAATCCTTTTTCCCATTGCTTGTTTTTGTCAGGTTTGTCAGAGATCAAATGATCATAGGTGTGTGGTCTTATTTCTGGGTTCTCTATTCTGTGCCATTGGCCTATGTCTCTGTTCTTGGACCAGTACCATGCTGTTTTGGTTACTGTAGCCCTGTAGTATAGTTTGAAGTCAGGTAGCATGTTGCCTCCAGCTTTGTTCTTTCCGTTTAGATAAATAAAACAATTTCTTTAAAGGACTGAAGATAAAGCAGAAATCAACTACATAGAAAACAAACAACAACAAAAAAAAGTTCATTCTTTGAGAATATAAAATCTGACAAATTCAAGTGAAAATAAAAGAACAAATAAAATACATGAAGAATTTTTTTTGGAAAGAATGTGATCATAAATATAAAGAAATTTTTGAAAATTGAAAGAAAATATATATAAACTTATATACAGTATACAATTATAATATTTAGTCTCATTCCCTTGTGTGACATGCTTCTAGCAAGTACAAGTATAACACAATCGAATAGAAAAGAATAGAATAAGGCATAGATACAGAATAGAATAGATTATGGTCACTCTCATGATTACTTTACATTGTATAAGGCTTCACCTTAGGAGATAAGGGTGAGGGATTCTCCTGTTGGCTTTGAAGAAGCAAGCTGCCATGTTGTTAGAGGGTCTTTGAGAGAACCTGCAAGGAAGCCACATGGCAAGAACTTCAGGGCCTTTGGGAGGTAGGAAGAGGCCCCATGTGATAGCACCACACGAAACAGATATCTCAATCCTACCACCATAAGAAACTTAATTTTGCCAATGACCTAGTAAGTCTGGAAGAGTACCCCTGAGCTCCAGAAATTAAGGCAGTTCAGTCAATCCTATGTAATCATTTCAGTGGATTCCCAGTACAGATTTGGTTAAATTCAACACCCATTACTAATAATACATTTAGCTAGCAGGGAATAGAAGAAAACTGCCTTTACTTTATAAAGGGTACAATTCCGAAAATTATGGCAAGTATCGTATTGACTGGCTAACAAAGAACAAGAAAAGGAAATAAGAATTATAAATGTTATGTTATTTGTTCCTTTGCAAAATCAGTACTTCTGTCTGCCTAGAAAATTAGAGAGAAGCAGGCAAAGACTATTAGACTTAATAAAGAAATTTAATAGGTAGCTGAATAGCTAGCTACCCTACCCATCAGTTAGAAAACATAATGGCCAAGGCCCAGGGCAATGGCTCACCCTGTAATCCCAGCACTTTTGGGAGCCTGAGGCAGGCAGATTACCTGAGGTCAGGAGTTCGAGACCAGCCTGGCCAACATAGTAAAACCCCATCTCTACTACAAATACAAAAATTATCCAACCATGATGGTGCACATCGGTAATCCCAGGTGCTCGGAAGGCTGAGGCACGAGAATAGCTTGAACCCAGGAGGTGGAGGTTGCAGTGAGCTCATATCAGGCCACTGTACTCCAGCCTGGGAAACAGAGCAAGACCTTGCCCCCCCCGCCCAAAAAAAAAAGAAAGAAAATATAATGGTCAGAAAGTTTCATGGATAATGACCACAAAAATTATTATGCATCTTGAAATAAACTTAGAACTATGTGTAAAACTCAAACTTAGTGAACCACAAAAATTTTGACAGAACATGATGAAACACACATGGCTAGACATAGCAGGTTCCTTGATGCAAAGTCTGAATAGTGTAAAAATGTCAATTATTCAAAAAATAATCAATTAATTTGATACACTTTCAATTTCAATTAAAATTGTAATCACGTTTTTAATGAAGCTCGATCACTGATAAAGTTCATCCAGAAAAGAAAATATGAAAACATAGCCAATAGATTTTAGAAAAACGGCAGTTAGTTAGGACTTACCCTATATCAGAATGTGATACAAAACTTTATGGTATGGTATTGATACCGGAATAGGCAAATAAGTCAGTAAATATAATAGTGATAAGACAGATGTAATTATGTACAGGACAACATTTAAAATCATTCTGTGATATAGGGATATAATTCCTTCCCCATAAACAACTGAATTTCCAAGGTCATTTATCTGTTTGCCTTTTCCCCTTGCTCTCCATTCCCATTTATAATGATTCCCTGTCTTCTTTCTTCACTCCAGCTTTCCCTGCTGCATCAGTTTCCTTTCATAGTGTATCTGTCCCTCCATGTCCCCAATGACTTGCTTTATATGGAAGTAAGGAACACCTCATCATAGCGGTTTTGGTTTGATTCCAATGAGATCTTTTTTTTTTCCATCCATAGCAATTTAATGAATACAACAGTTGTCCATCTTGGCCCCAGCTACAGAAGGTACTCTTGAAAATTTGGCATAGGGAGAAAAAAAAAAAAGTGGAAAGCTGCAAAGAGCAAGCAAATACTCAAGCAATCATTTTCATTTCGAAGATTATGGAAGATTGTGAAAACAAAGAATATAGAACAGGGAATTCCAGAAGGACCCCAGAAAAGATGTGAAAAGCAAGTGTCACCAGGGCATTTTACCTTAACTGGTAAACCCAACTCAGTAATTCCAGAGCTAGGGTCTGTGTTTATTTTCTCCATCTGTCTGTTCCTTTCTCCCTTTGTAACTGTCTCTGATTCTTTTCTTAGCAGCCATGGTGTAACATAATGATTACTAACAGGCTTGGCATCAGACAAACCTGCATCTGAATCTGGGTTCTATCACTTCCTAACTGCATAATTTTGTGGTAAGCTCTTTAAATTTTCTGATATTCAGTTTCTTTATCTGTAAAATGGAAATATAACAAAACTACTTATTACATAGGGTTGTTGTGAGATATGATCCATTTGAAAGCATAAAGCTTGTCATGCAGTAAATATTCAAAAACTATTAGCTATTATTCTTTTATATAACAAAATACTAATATAATAGGAAACATTTTAATAATTATAGTTTAGGTCTGATTGGCACTTTATGGCTTAGAAGTTAGTATCTTCAGATTCCTTATTTCATTAATACATTATTGCAATACTCTGTAGTATTATACCCGACTACATATATTTAAGAAAACCATTTAGCTGCCTGAGGCTGTTTGTAAGATGGTGAAGGATACTCTGGGAAGTATATGAGGTGTCCTTGTTCATAGGCTTTTTGGGTTAGTTTCTTATTGTCTGTCCATGACCTTGTGGGCACAGCTCTGCCTTTTTATTCTGGTAGTCCCACCTTTTGTTAGCTTCTGTCTCCATTGTCTGTAGGAATTGTACACCGCCACCCCTAAGCATCAGTGCACACAACCCTCTGCTGAGTTTCATTTCTGTTGGATGTGACACTGTTAGGTAAGGCAGGGAGGCAGGTGTGGTAGACAGAAGTCTGTGACCCCCAGTGGCCCTAAACAGGGAACCCAGTTAAGCCTGCTTTGAACTTCTAACCTACAGAACCATAGAATAATAAGTAGATATTGTTTCAAGCCTCTAAGTTTGTAGTGATTCGTTGTGAAGCAATAGAAAATGAATACAGCAAGTAGTGTGAGAATAAGGTTGGGGATTAAGAGGGTGGTGGAATGAAGAAGGATGGGTAAAGAGACTCGGAGAATGGGATGTAGCTATTATAGAAGTCATTGCAGGTCAGGTGGCAGTAGAGGTCTTAAAATGATGGCACAGAGTCTGGTTTTTATTTTCTATGAGTGAAGGTCCCTTGAGTGGAAATTAGAGAGCCATAGGTCTCTCTTAGAAAGATGATTGACAGCTACATAAAGGATGATATGGAAGAGAAAGAGACACCAGGTAAGATACTGTTATTCTTATCCATGTGGGAGTTTAAATTTTTTGGTCCAATTTTCTTAGGGATATCTATTTTATAAGAGGTCTTTGTAATGGCACTGCTTAGATATGACTTCCACTTGAGTTGGACAGATAGACAGCAACAGTAAACTAAATAGTGGGACTTGAGATTCAGAGGCTGAATGAGTATAGTCATTTATTTTAATATTCTCATTCCACTCTTGGTGTAATTAATCATTTTTAGAGCTTTTGATTCCATAGAAGCTCAGCATGTATGGATGCAATCTTGTTCACTTAGAGGTTCCCAACCCACAACCATGGGTACAGTAGCTCTTATATGTCCAGAGAAGGCTTCCAGAGAAGTCTTCAGAGAAGCCTAAAAATATGAGGTCTGTCTACAGCTCTCAGCAGTGTGATCTAGTAAAAGAGTATGTGAAGTTCCCATTTTTATCAAAAAGATAATTCATGTACCTAGTTAGCTGCATTTTGATAAGCAGTTTTATTTACTGTAAGAAATTGTAAGTATTTATGCAAGTCGGAGAGAATCTTGTTATTTAGCAGTGTAGCTTTGTTAGAAATCTAATGGTAGTCTTTTTAAAAAATAACTTTTGATTATGAAAATTTCAAACACATTTAAATGGGTAGAGTTTAGTACAACAAATCTCCATGTACTCTTCATCCAATATCTGTAATTACCAATTTATGGCAAATCTAATTTGTTCTATATACTTTCCCATTTTCTACCTCCCTAGTCATTATTTTAAAAATATCCTTCTTTTAGTGATAAATATTATTATTCTAAGGACATCTTACCAAAGACAAGGACTGCTCTTTTAAAACGTAACCCACATAATAACATTAGTCTTGTTCAAAGAGCTGTGAATGAGAAAAAGGTACAGATTTTTGGATGGGTTCACACTCAGAAATTTTTTTATTTGTTTTCAGTGAATTTGAGCAATAAAGCCATAATGTGAATGCTAAACACTTTATGTATAGGAAGCTCTTGAAACTGTATTTCACCCTATTCAGCACACTGCCTGTGGGCTTCCCTTTCACCAGTTTCTTACCCCTAAAAGGCCACATTGTTTGCTGCTCATCAGAAGAGTGACTCTGTGATCTTAGGATGCCAAAACTTAACTCGCCCAGCTCATTTCTGCATCAATTCCTGCTAAAAGGTCATTTTTGTTTTAACTGGTTGATTGAGTCAGATGATAAGTGAAATATGATTCATGTGTATAACAGCTTCCCATCCCTGCTCCCTTGCTAGCCCCTACCTCCACCCCTGAAATCAAAGATTTGCTTAATGCTCAAGATGTACAACTAATATCTCTTCTTTGTATGTGAATGACTAATTAATTTTCCATCTTCTAACTCAGAGACCAGTAGAACGGACCAAAGATACATGGACTCATAAATAGTGGACACCTAGGGGAAACAGTTCTAGGCCAAGAAACTACAAAGGCTCTGAGGCAGAAGCATGCTTGACGTGGTACTCATGTGCACTGGTGTTGTGCCTTCCATAACAGCTAAACCAGAAAACCCCAAAAGGATCACAGGGCAGAAAACCTACCAATGGTAGAGTTGTGTATCTAAGACTCAGAAAATATACTCCTTAGTAGTGTACAGGGGAAATAGGAGGAAATTTCAAGATGAGTGAAAGGTTTCTTATGTCATGGTAGCCCAGGGTACGAAAGTACAAGCTGATGTTAACATCAAGAAATATTCCTGGAAAAGAAGTATATCAAAACTTTGCCACACACAGAGGTGTTCAAGAATAAATGTATACTTGTAATGATAAAACTGGGCTCGCCTAATGATTTGGCAGGATTTATTTGTGAGGCACATAAAAAATGTCACATGAATGTTATTAACAGGGTTCTGCCACATGCACACCCCTCTGCATTTATAGTAGTGAATCAGAATGCTTGAAGTCATACATCATCCTACATTTCTGGATATTCCCATCCACTAGATCCTTACCAAAAAGTAAGACCAAAAGAGAAAAAGACCAAAGTTTCTTCCTCTATCTCACTTAAAACACGGTAATAATAATTTGGGCCATGGAGTTGATCACTTTGAATTATAGGATGCTAATTAGAACTTAGACGTCATCTAGGATAATCAGCTCATTTTTCAATGAACAACTGTCCACTGTCCGCACCCCCCTCCCTTTACTGCCCTATCCTCTCGCCACTGTCCTGCCCCCTCCCCTTCACCAGTTTCTGGTGCTGACTCTAACATGCCTCCTGCTTGCTCCCAGCCAGCTCTCCCGGGATGAGTTCTGCTTCACAAGAAGACCAAAGCTTCATACTTGTGCCTATTTGAATTCTAGCGTTTGGGGATATGCTTTGTTCTTTTGTTGAAACCAGGAGAAAGTGAATGAACACTGCAGCAAAAAAGAGGGTCTGTTTCAAGGGTACAGAGACCTTAATAAGGAAGTACTGACCTTTTACAAGGGCAGCTGCAGGGATCTAAGCAGCAAAAGGGCTAAGATGCTACCATTCAAGCACGGAAGACCAGCTGACTTCTGCTGCTGGAATTTTTTCTGCTCCAGATTTAAATTATCAGACAAGGGGGATACCAATTGACCTGCATTGGGTCAAGTGCCCATCCTTTGGTAGGGATAGAGAATTCGGCATCCCTATCAGAACCTCATGGAAGTGAGGATGGTAAAGATAGCCAGAAAGAAGATAGAAGATAGAAGAGAAAAACACTTCTGTCAACTCCTAAAATTAACTGCTCTGTTCTGGAATTTTGCATGTGTGTCACGAAGGCTTATTTTTGGACCTTCTTTCTGTCTTGGGACCCAGTTTTTAGACTCAACAGTCTTGTATGATTGGTCTTGATTTTGGTTCTGGACTATGCTTTGCAACCCTGCTTATCCCACAGTTTTAGAAAGAGCAAATCTACTGCTACTCTCCTCACACTGTTGTGGGTTACTCTTTGTCAAAGGCAGTCCCATCTCTTAGCTCCATAATGGACGAGCTGAGCAGAAACAGACTCAGCAGACATAGGGGTAACTTTGCCTAAGATGCTACAGATGGCTAGAGGCAGGTTCAGGACTAGAACTCAGGTATACTGATTTCCCATTCGGTGCTCTTTCTTTCTGTAGTAATTATTTCCAGTCTATCATTTGAGAGCTAACCAGAAAAGGAGAACATAGTTATTGCCAGAACATCTGCACATTCAGAAGAGTTCGAAAGTGCGTGCCTTTTTGTGTGCAGGGATTGTGGTTTGAACACATTAAAAATTAGAAATAGAATGTCAGCAGTCATGTCCTGCTGGTATTGTAAAAAATCTTAAGACAGATGGTAGTTTTGAAATAGAAGATTTAAAGAACTTTGTACTTTGCACTTTTCCACACATGTGACAGGTGGGAAAGGAGAAGTGGCAGGAGGAAGACTGTCATGCGTTCAGAGACAAGGTTTGCACAGTCAGCTTTGGAGTTGAGCCAGGTTACTGGACTGCAGCTCTATTGTGAGATGTCACTTTCTCTAGACCCATAACAATGCCTTTCACTTTGGGAGTGGGCAATGTAGCTGGCTCCCACATTTACCATTGACTGCTCCACTATCTGCAACACACCCTATTGTGGAATCTCCTTCATTTGGAACCAGGAAGTGGCACAGGGAAGTCCCACATATGACCTCCCTGTTTTTAATAACCCCATCCCCAGGGAAAAAGAATGAGAAACATTCCAACAGAAGATAAAGCAAAAAAAACAAAAAACAAAAAAAACAAAATTTATCTCTCTCTGTGGCTATGTCAGAGAGGACGCACAAAGGGAAAGACCCAAGGATGTGTTTATGTGATGGAGGAAAGAAGGGCTTGCTCCCTTGTTTATGAGAGAAAATAGTATCTGCAGCATTGTGTATGAGCACTCTAATTTATGTTTATTATTTTTACATTTTCAGTCTTCCCAACTATATTGTAAGAACCTGTGGAGCAGTATCATTATCACTTGCCTACACATATCTACAGCACTTCATATGATGATTGGCAAACTGTATATGCTTAATTGTACTTAATTTGCAAACTGTACATGCCTGTTGCTGAGAATAAAATACAAGTTTAAAATTTTTGTTGATTTTTAAAATCAATTGTATCTTAATGGAAGTTACTGAGTTACTCCTCAATTTCTGTTGCATTTCCACATATAATCTGTGGGGAAAAGAGAGATCAGCCTGTTACTGTGTCTATATAGAAGGAAGTAGACATAAGAGACTCCATTTAGTTCTGTATTTGAAATGCTGTTAATCTGTGACCCTGCCCCCAACTTTGTCCTTGCGAGAGACATGTGGTGTGGTGACTCAAGGTTTAATGGATATTGGGCTGTGCAGGATGTGTCTTTGTTAAACAAGTACCTGAAGGCAGCTTGCTGGTTAAAAATCCTGCCCGTCCCTGGGCAATGGAACATCTCGGTGTAAAACCCATTGTGTGCTTTGTTTACTGAGCAAGGAGAAAACCGCCTTTAGGAATAAGGTGGGGCTTGCTGGAGCAATACTGCTAAAAGGTTTATGGAGATGCCGCATATGCATCTCAAGGCACAGCATTTTCCTTTGAACTTATTCATGTTACAGGGATTTTTGTTCTTATGTCTTACTGCTGATTTCCTCCCTACAATGATCCTATTTTCTAGCTACTCCCCTATCTTTTAGATGGTAAAGATAATTATCAATAAATACTAAGGGAACTCAGAGGCCGGTGCCAGTGTGGGTCCTCTGAAAACACAGCACTGGCCCCCTGGGCCCCGCTTTTCTTTCTCTATACCTTGTCTCTGTGTCTTTATTTCTTTTCTCAAGTCTCTCGTCCCACCTAACGAGAAGCACCCACAGGTGTGGAGGGGCAGGCCACCCCTTCATAATCCCTTAAGCCTTTTAGGTAAATCCTCAGTATTAATAAGAATATGATTTAAATCTGGATTACCATGAGGCAATTAGATTTGGCATGCAGTTTGTTGGTAAAATCAGAGAACCATAAAACTAGAAGCAGCACAAGCTTTGACTCTCAAGGGAGTATTTTCCAGGATAATTAATTGCCAATTTTATTTTAAATACCATTATTTACCAAAGTTATAGTTATATTCAGTATATATGGTAAATTCTATGTGAAGATGTATTGTAAAATGAATATAGTTAATTGTATAAATAACATAATACATATCTATATTTTAAGTATCTTTTTAAAACTGTACAACTAGTGCTTTGATATTCTGAATTAGTTTTCTAGGGTTGCCATAGCAAAGTACCACAAACTGGGGGGTTTAAACAACAGTGAGAGAATAAACTCACAGTCCTGGAGGCTGGGAGTTCAAGATTCGGCTGCCAGGATGGCACAGTTCTGGAGTGGGCCCTCTTCTGGGTTGCTAACTGCAAATTCTCTTTGTATCTTCCACTTTCCTGGGAGAAAATCTTGACGTCTCTTGTGTAGAAAAAGAATTGTGTGCACATACAGGTTACTGCATCCTGCACTATACTCAGTCCTGCAGCCTGACGCATCACACTTTCTGAGGGACCTAGAACCAACTCAAGCATTTTCAACTTCCCCCCATGGTTCTCACTGGTTTTACCTCTTTACAAACAATAAGCTTCTCAATCAGTTGTCTATGCTTTGACCTTTCATTCCACAGTTTTTGCCCACCAGCACTTAAGTGTGGTCAAACCTCCTTCAGTGCTGTCTCCTCTACCTTCTATCCTGAATCTCTTCTCCTGTCAAAGTCAAACTTCTTGAAAGAATTAATTCTCATTTCCACTTCCCTGCCTCCGATTTACTCCTCACCCTGGGGAAAATAGCTTTTGATTTCTACCACTTTAAAGAAAGTACTGCAAAGCACAACACAAAGCTCAAACTGCTAAATCCAATAAACATTTTTTTTTCTGGTCTTTTTCTTACTTATTACTCAGCAGTATTTGATAATATTGGCCATGCCCTTCTTTTTGAAATGTTCTTTTCCCATGTATCTCTCTGGTCGGTCCTTCGTTTTTTTTTTGTGACTGCCACTCCTCCATTTGCCCCTTAAATACACGCTTTCCTAGCGTGTATTTCCTCCATGCTTTGTCCTAGGCTTTTGGCTCTCCTCACTCTGCACCCTTCCTCTGAGTAATCTCTTCCTGTTGCTGGCTTCAATTTTCGTCTTATTTTGATGATTCCCAAATCTATCACTCCAGCCATCTGCTTTATAGACATGTCCTCCCACGCGTCCTACAGGCCTTTCAGATGTAATGTTCTGAACCTGAACTCATCATCTTCACCCCACAAATCTGCTCTTTCTCCTGTGTCCCTTAGCTCAGTGGTGGCCATCACCTCCTCCCTAGGTGTCCAAGGCAGAAACCTGGCAGCGTCCTGAACTCTTAACCCCTTCCCATTCCTGACTCTCATCTCCTTCCTGGATTTTATCCTCCTCACTGGCTTTCCTCCCTCTGCTCCCATAAGAGGCTGCAGTGGTGCTTTAAAGTAAGCCAAGTTGTTCATTACCCTGGTTAATGACCAAACAAATAAACCCTGCTTCTCAGTTCGTGCTTTCTCTGTAGCTTCCATATTTCATCACTCTCCCCTTGCATCTTTAGTCAATAAGTTTCCTCTTTTCCTAGGACCCATTGTGATTTTTCCTGTTATGCTCCCTTTACTGGAATACTCTTTTCTCCATTATTCCTTAAAATGGCAAACTCCTACTCTCTCAGCTCTTCCCCTGGCTGTGAGACTTGGGGTAAGTTAACTTAGCTATGCTTCAGTTTCCTCTTATGTAAAATAGGGATAATACTAATAATATTTGCTCCATGGGTGTTAGAAAAACAAAATGAAAGAAAATATGCTTAGGACTTAAACTGAAACATACAAGGTACTCAATAAGTATTAGCTATTATTATTATTATTACTTATTGGACTCTGTTTATATGTCACTTTATCCAGGACTCCTTGCCTGACCTGGGAAATCTCAGTGAGGAGACCCTCCTAACTACTTCCATGATCCAGTTCCTCTGCATTGTAATTGCTGCTTGTTTGTCTGTCTGCTCCTCTCCCTACTACCTGCACGTCCACCCTTCTCACCAAGGTAGCCTGTAAGCCCTGTGGGAGAAGGAACCATAACTACCAGTTTTACTGTGGTATTTGTATTCCTAGGAGAAGCTCACAATTTTTTGTTGTCTGAATGAATATAGATGCAAAATTATTTCAACGTTTGATTGCTGTCTGTTTCTGCTAAGTCACCACTTTCTGAACTAGCTCTGAAATGCCTGAACTCTTATCAAGCATGGGATTTGTGGCTATCTATAATCTTGCTAAGATTAGAAAGAACTACTAATGAGGTATAGCCTTTTGACACTACTGTCCAGTTTAGGTATATCATAACTCCAATTAACCCTGGCAACACCCTAGCAACTAATAAACTGAATTCTGCATATCCTACTGGAGAGCAGAGGCTAATTAGACAAATTATGGTCTATCTGGTATTGGCATTTGTCTGGGAGACTCAGACTAACTGCAATAACCAGTCACTGTCTTTGAAACGTAATGTAGGTCCCAGCTTGATTGTTGGCAGCACTCACTTTAAACTCATACATACCAAGTGGTTTGCTGGCACATATTTAATACCTGGCTCTCAGGGGAAAAGCCCTAATTTTAGTGTTTGCTCATTTTCATGGTGTAAACAGTCCTACCTTGACTGATGTCAATGTGACATTGCCAAATTCCTGAAATTTTACCAATAACCTTTTGCAAGTGGTGCAAGCAGGCTCCCCACCCTGCAGTCTAGATGGGTTGGTAGGGGGACTAGGTGAGCTTTACTTTCACGAATAAGAAGTTATCTTAAGAACATGAGAGTTAACTATTCATAGTCGGAGAAAAATTTTGAAAGAAAGTAATGATTCTGAGAGTGGCCTGGATCAGAATATTGCCAGACTTTCCCTTAATGTATGTGCACCTCAGTAACTAGGGCTCTCCTCCTGCAAGCCAGGCTGGCACTGTCGCCTCCATCATGTAGGAAGGGTGTAGTAGGCAGATGTCCATGTCCTAATACTTAAAGTCTATGGATAGATTATATTACCTGACAAAGGAGAATGAAGGCTGCAGATGGAATTTATGTTGTAAATCAGCTGGCTTTAAAGTGGAGAGGTTATCCTGGATTATCCGGCCGACTCAATGTAATGAGAAGGGTCCTTAAAAGTGGAAGAGAGAGGCAGAAAAGGGAGAACAGATAACTGGCAGCATGAGAAGGATTTAGCCTAATGATTCTGGCTTTGAAGAAAGAGGGGAGGTCGGGCGCGGTGGCTCAAGCCTGTAATCCCAGCACTTTGGGAGGCCGAGACGGGCGGATCACGAGGTCAGGAGATCGAGACCATCCTGGTGAACACGGTGAAGCCCCGTCTCTACTAAAAAATACAAAAAATTAGCTGGGCGTGGTGGCGGCGTCTGTAGTCCTAGCTACTCGGGAGGCTGAAGCAGAAGAATGGCGGGAACCCGGGAGGCAGAGCTTGCAGTGAGCTGAGATCGCGCCACTGCACTACAGCCCAGGCGACAGAGCGAGACTCCGACTCAAAAAAAAAAAAAAAAAGAAAAAGAAAGACGGGTAACCCACAAGCAAAAAGTGTGGATGACGTCTAGAAGCTGGCAGAGAGCACAGAAACAGTGTCACTAGAGCCATCCCAAAGAAAATGAGCCTGGCTGACATCCTGATATTAGCCCAGTGAGACCCATGCTGGATTTCTAACTACAGAACTTTAATATAATACATTTGTATTTGTCTTGTTTCAAGCCTCCGTATTTGAGATAATTTGTTATGACAGGAAACTAACACAAAATGGTATCACTATTGACCAATACCAAAAATCCTCTGTATTTGTTAAGTTCTTGTTTAACTTTGACTTTTTATATAGTGGGCTCCACATCATTGGCTCTGCAGCCTTAACTATAATTCTGCCTCTGGTCCTTTGGTCTTAGTAATTGCATTTGATGTTGCTGGCATTTGAAACGTAGCTTTACCAAACAGATTATGCTTTGTCTACCTCCCTGCACTATTGCCCTTTTAGCAGATCCCCAGACAAGTCACCCTTCATTGTCATGAAGGAGAAGGGGATTTAGCTGGGCATAGCCTCAACACTGTTCCTCTCCTTTCGATTTCCATGGCCCTCACTGTATGCCATGTTCCCAGCACTTAAATCCTGGACAATTTCTTTTTCTTTTTTTTTTTTGAAGACAGGGTCTCACTGTGTTGCCCAGGCTGGAGTGCAGTGGCTATTTATAGATGCGATCCCACAGCTGATCAGCATGGGAGTTTTTACCTGCTCCATTTCTGACCTGGGCTGGTTCACCCCTCCTAGGCAACCTGGTGGTTCCCTGTTCCCAGGAGGTGACCATATTGATGCTGAACTTAGTGCAGACAACCAATCAGTGTAGCACACTACAACCTAGAACCCCTGGGCTCAAGCCATCCTCCCACCTCAGTCTCCGAGTAGCTAGGACTGTAGGCACAGATCATTGAGCCCAGCAATCCTGGACAATTTCAATGACCCTTCCTCCAACCCATTAAGAAGGTCAACACTCCTAAAGAGAAACAACAAGTGTCACTTGTGCCTCCTGACTTAAGTATGAATACTTTGGATTAGCATTTACAGCTTCCCATTATTTTGCCCCAGCTTCTTTTTCTGAAGGTGTTTCTCCAAATTCTTCCACTGAAATTTATAATTCAATCTCAATGGTACCTACAGCTGTTTTGTATCTTCCTGCTTCTTAACTCATATCCACTCACTACCCACCATCCAGCAAATATTTACTGAGTGGTTGCTGTTTTCTAATAGCTGTTCTGGGCATGGTAAAAGGCACAAAAAAGGATAAGACCCTCCAAATGGGCAAGGTAATGGCTATGATATTGCAGATCTCACAACCTAATTAAAGACACTGACATATGAACACAAAACTTCAGTAAAATATGGCAACAGATGACCGCAACACAAGCCAGGTGCCCGAGAGCTCAGTAGAAGGAATGGTGTGGCTGTCTTCTTTGTGATTCCCTCCTCAACTTAGAAGCAGCTCTGAGTTAGAGGAAACAGCACTGATCTTGGGAGATAAAAAGCTGGATTTCAGCCAATTAATTTTTGCAATTAATTTATTGGCAAATTCAATAACTTGATAAGGTTCTATTCATGAAGCAAAAAAAAAAAAAAGGGATGGATAATACTCATAGAATTGTATTAAGATTGAGAATTAATAATGTTCTGTAATTGAAAAAGTACTATGTATATATGATTCCATGTTCACCTATGAAAAAGGTTAGAATGTGCCACCCCAAAATATGCCACTTTGGCATAAGGATTATTTTGAGCTTAAGACAATTAAAAGCAGAAAACACAGAAAAATGACGTCTAGAAGCTGGCAGAGAGCACAGAAACAGTGTCACTAGAGCCATCCCAAAGAAAATGAGCCTGGCTGACATCCTGATATTAGCCCAGTGAGACCCATGGCTTAAAAGCAGGACATAAATTTCCCTTTATAAAGGTATTCCCCTTTCCTTTCCCAAAAAAGAAAGAGATCAACCATTATCATTAGAGACAGAAAGTGTTACAAGAAAAACTTCAGCTGAATTAAATTAAAAGGAGTTTAATTGAGCAATGAATGATTCAGAAATTGTGCAGCCTCCAGAATCACCGCAGATTCAGAGAGACTCCAGAGGTGCCTTGTGGTCAGAACAAATTTATAGACAAAAAAGTAGAGGGATGCACAGGAATCAGAAATGAGGTACGGAAACAGCTGGATTGGTTACAGTTTGGCATATGCTTTATTTGAACACAGTTCGAACACTCAGCAGTGTATGAGTGGTTGAAATATGGCTTCTGGGACTGGCCAAGACTCAGCTATTGTTACAGGCACATACTCCTAAGTTAGGTTTTCAGTCTTGTCTACCTATTAAGTTAGGTTGCAGTTCATCCACAAGGACTCAAATATAGAAGCACAGAGTCTTTCTCAGGACATATTTAGTTAGCTTTAACAAAAGTCAGCACCAAGATGAGTCTGTATGAACAAACCTTACTAAAGCAACCCTTACTTTCCATTAGTTTCCCTTGCATATTACCATCCCACAATTTACTGTCTCTTGAAGCTCAAGCCTATATTTCTTCGTCTTGTCACTTTCTCATAATTTATCACCCTCTGTTAAAATGGTATATGAGTCCTTGGGTCAAACTGCTTCATTGATTCTTCCATTCTTTTCTATGAAGGCTTCTGTATACATAAAAATTAGAATGTTAACACAAAAATGTTTGTATGCCTTTTCTCCTGTTAATCTGTATTTTGTACATTTAATTCAAAGGCCCCAGTGAAAACATAAGAGAATAGAAGAAATATTTTTTCCTCCTCTACACTTGTTTAACTAAAATATATGATTTACGACCCAGATATATACTATTTATTCTTTCCTTCCTATACATGTTTATAGTGCTATTTTTTGGTGCTCATCATAAAGGAACTGTTTTTCCATCTAAAAATAATGTGTGGTGAAATATAATCAACCTATGAAAAAATGCATAAAACACAAATATACAACCTAATAAACTACTGTAATAGGAACAACCTTGAACCCTTTCTAGAGTCAAAAACATAACAAGAACCTAAGGAAAACCCTATGTACACTTTATATAAGCAATTCTCACATGCTGTTTTATTTGCCTTATAAAATTGCAAGGATTTTGAAGAAAGGCATATTAGCCAAGATTCTTATGTTGGAAATGATAAAACCCAAATTAACCAAACTTAAACAGAAAATGAGAAATTTATTACACACAAAATTAAATGCCGGAAAGTATGCAGTGGAGCTGGACTTAGGATAACCTAGGATACAAGCACTATTACTTCCTCCTTGTCACTTCCTCTTTTCTCCTTGCTTTCCATCCTTCATGCTGCTCTCTGCATGATAGCCTCACTGTCACAAAATGGTTCCCCTGGAGACTCATACCCTGTAGTTCTCAGATCAGAAAAGAGATTCTCTTTACTCAGCTTGAGTTTAGAAGTAAAACATCCTGGGAAAGGTCTATTGTCTGTCTGACCTGAGGTCCATTCCCCAATGTTATCAGAAGGAGGATGAGGTCAGAGAGAGATGCTGGCAACAGAAAACAACAGCTATGACAGAGGCACCATTTCTTGTTCAATGCCCTAAATGATCGTTACATTCTTCACAGAGGAGGCAATCCTATCTTTAATATTGCAAGGAACTTCAGCAACATTAAGCAGGAACTTCAACTGGGCCTCCTCTGGTATTCAGGCATGTTTGGGTTTGTCAGGAAGACTGCAGTATGTGGTTCTCCATGTGTCAGGGATCAATTCCTGTGATGGGCTTAAGAGACTTCAGGGAAAAGAACATCATCCTAAGTGAAGTCAGAGACGAGGAGTATCTTTGGTGTAAGAACATCAAAGGACTGTTGACTTTTGAGGACAGAACATGTTTGCTACTCAAACTGTCCCCTAAGCTACCTCTCTGAGACTGAGGTCTGTGCCTTCAAAAGTGTTTCTAACAGTTTGGCATCAGATAATTCGTTGTTGCAGGGGCTGTCCCATTCATTATAGGGAGTTGAGCAGCATCCCTGGATTTACCCTCTAGATGCCAGTAGCATTCTTTTCTAGGCATGCAAAACAGTAATGAAGCCTGACATTATGTCCCCTGAGGGATAAAAATCACCTGTTCTTGAGAACCACTGGAACCACTGGCCTAGAAGGAAGAAACTATAAAAAGGAGGAAAAGGAGTAAATAAAAATGGAAAGAGCTGCTGTCCAAGGCAGCCAGGTAGTCTCACTCACAGTATCTACAAAGGGCCATTTCTTGTGCTAGCAAGGATGAGCAGGGTGAGTTAACGGAGCTCATAGGTAAAATACCTTTGAGAGAACTTGAAATAAAATTTGGGGAAGCCAGGGATGCTAGTTTCTGTTAATCAGACAGACTAAAGCTGTAGAAATATTTTTGTGTTATTTTTGACAGTTCTTATGACCTATTTTTACCTTCAGGCTGATATGGCTTGGGAAACATTAACTTTGAATGAATGGATGATTTTAATGAATGAGGTTAACCATTTTTTTTTTCTTAATGGCATACTTAAATTCACATGTTACTACTGTGGGGTTAGAATTTTAGAAGTGTCGGGTACATTAATCTACATTATACTACTGTAAAATAGTGATGAACTTTCTGTGAAAACTGATCCCACACAGAGTTCTAAGATTAGAAACTAAAAATTTGATGTATCACCAAGTGTTCAATTTAAATTCCATGATAAGTGGCCTAAACATGAAAGAAATTTTCAAAATAGGCTACTGTGAGACATCTTCACATTCAATGGGTTACTCATCACTTTTTAAAAGAGAATTTATATCTTTAAAACTTGCATTAATTTGTTTTGAAATACTAATTCTGATTCCACTTGAAATGTGTGTTGAAGCAGGAGAGGATATAATAAAAGAAAATATTAAAAGGAAGTAATAAAATTCCTCAGTTAAGTCTACTTTTAAAAAATGGAGAAAATGAAGAGCTATCACTCCGCCTGTGCAGTGTAGCATCGCTTTCCCCTGTGGAGGTAAGAGAACTTCACTCTTCCCTGGGGGAGGTCCTCCTCCCCCATTTCACATATCCTGTCCTCCCCATTTCTCTTCTCCCTGTCTCAGCACAGTAAGAGGTTCATGACCTAGACTTGACCAATTAGATTCTCCTGGGAATTTGAATCTTGGATGGAGTGGAGTTATTTGGGTTCCTGGTTTTACTAAAGGCTTGGATTTTCAGGTTTTCCCTCCCAGTCCCTCAATTCTATGAGCCACTAGTATCCTTCCAATTAAGTATCTTCTTCACTTTATTTCCAGTAAAGTAATCAGGTTATCAATAATCAATTTCAGTTGCTTAAAACAGAAGCAAAGAACTGTAACTGATACAGGAAACTCTGATTAAAAAGTATTGTGACTCATTTGTCACTATGATTAAAGAGAACGGGAAAGGGTCAGGAAAGAATATGGAATTAGAACTGAAAGGTAGATTTCTTGAGTCTATGCAGACCAAACGTTCAAAGTATGGGATCTATTCATATGTGATTCATTTGTTTGTTTTTTAATCTTCTACTTCTACCAGGTTTATATATAGGTGTAGTTATGTAGTTGCCAATGTTGCTTGATTAATTTTAGGATTTCCACACTATTTAAGCACTTTTTTTTCTGACTGTGATGCTTACTACTTTCCAGTAATGCAATTAAAAGTGTTTTAATAGCCACTTTTATAAATTGATTCCAAAAAGTAATGCTTTAAATTTACTAATGCATTTTAATATAAATATTACTCATGCTTATCATAAAAATAATAAACAGTACAGAAAGGTACTGCATCATCCCCTTTTTCAGAGAAAATCAAATTTCTTACTTAAGATATTTCTAGGTATAACTGATATGTCTTTGGTTCCTGGTGTTTCCTCATGGGCTCTTGCCCATTCAACCAAGTAGGCATTTTACAAAACTTGCCTCAGTGGAGGGATAACATTAGAGACTACAGGTTAAGAAAACCAATCAGCCAACCAAATTTGCTTCTTGATTAAATGAGTTTCAAAAGACCAGTCCTCAGAAGAAAGGCAGGGTCTATTTACACAGGAACAGAAACAGTTTCGGGGAAAAAAAACACGGTGAGGAAGAGTGAATCTTGCTAATTGGGAGGACTGGATAGGGTTCCCTGGGCTGGGATGATGGGAAGATCATGACTCCTCAGTAAGGGAGCATGGTCTTTCAGGTCAGGGAAGGGGGCCTGGTTAAGGAAAATCCTTGGAGAGTAGAGTCGGCATCACAGACACCATCCTCTAACACTATGAGCACTGCTGGTCACCTCCAGCACCTGTTGACACCCAGTCTTCACTCAACTAAGACCAATACAACTGTTAGTTTTCCTTTCCATGGTATCCCACCTTCCAAAATCCAGGAGGAGCGAATATGTGCCCTAAGAGGGGCCTATCCTGATCTTTTGGATGGCCTAGGTCATGTGTGAGTTCCCCAGGTTAGAGAGTGACACAGAACATTGATGGTACTGAGGTCACATGGAAGGTCCAGCACCTTGATGTCTATGGCACTGAACAGAGCCAGCTTCAGATTCACGCCTCTCCTCCTGAGCCAGTAAAATGTAAAAACACACAGTTAAACACACATCTCCCTCCTTCTCTTCCTCTACTTTTACACAAACTACATCACAGTATACCTGTTGATCTTCCACTTGCATTTTTCACTTAGTGATATAGCTTTGATATCAGCCTGCAAAGATCTACTCTGTTTTTTAAATGGCTACTTGGTATCTTCATAATTTGACTGGTCTCCAAATGATGGACCTTTAGTTCTCTCTGTCCCTCTCTCTCTCTCTCTTCCCCCTTCTCCCTTCCCTTTTCTCTCTCAAATGTTACCAAGCTATCATGAGTATCCTTTCACATAAGTCTTTGAACTTTTGTGTGAGGTAACCATAGGATGAATTCTTAGAATTGGAATTGCCGGACCAAAAAGTATGAGCTTTTAAGAAAAAAAAATGAATGTAAATATTGACAAGTTGTTTTCCAAAATGTTTGTATTGACTTAAATTCTCATAAGCTCTTCTTTACCCATATTCTCTGAAGCACTAGGTATTATAATCTTTTTACACCTTTGCCAATCTGATACATGAAAATTACAATTTATTTTTAAATCTGCCTTCTCTTAATGATGACTAAGAATCCTCTTTCGTCATTTTGTTGAACCTATTTAATTGTGCAATTACAATATTCTCTCTTACAGGTAGGGGCTATTTTCTATTCAGCACTGTACATTTTTACAAAGCTCCCATTATGTGTCTAGTTGATTATGTTGAATTAGACTGAAAACAACAACAGCATTTGATATCAAAGAATGTGGCACAGAAAATGTAAACATGAAATATTTTAACAGTAAAAAATTTCCTGTGGCACTAGTTTTGAGTTACACTGGCACTGGCTCCTGATGAATAGGATGAATTAGCTACAAAATGTACCCATAGGTAACTGAGTAAAGTAAAGTGTTAGCTACAGTTGTTTCGTGTTACCCACTTGAAAACTAGAGAATACCAGCCAAAAATCAATTTTGGTTTTGGGATAATTAATACTGATCTGTTCTCTCGAGTAGCACTGTAATTAGAAATATGGTTCAGTGATTCCTTAATGTCACTACTGGTTTGTGACAGAAAACCACGACACTGGCATTAAGAATGATAATTTCCTCCTTATTTGCTTCAGGAGGAGGCAGCTATCAGGAATTTAACAAAAAACTATGACATAGCTCTCTTTCAGGATGTAGTTTTAGCTAGAAATCTGATCTGTCTAGAGACAGTTTCAAATCTGATTCTCCCAGAGCTGTTAGAATACAGACTTTATAAAAACTCACAGCACTAGATTTATGCTACCCTCCTATATCTTGGCTCATGGACAAGCTGGTGATAGATGGAAAAAATGCTGCAAAAACTTGTATTCCAAGATGCTTTCCAAAGTATATTAAGAGGCAAGCTGAAAAAAAAGAAAAAAGTGTTACATACTCAACCAAACTCTAGGATACTTGTTTAAGAAAGTGAAAGAGATGGCCGGGCGCGGTGGCTCAAGCCTGTAATCCCAGCACTTTGGGAGGCCGAGACGGGTGGATCATGAGGTCAGGAGATCGAGACCATCCTGGCTAACATGGTGAAACCCCGTCTCTACTAAAAATACAAAAAAAAACTAGCCGGGTGAGGTGGCGGGCGCCTGTAGTCCCAGCTACTCTGGAGGCTGAGGCAGGAGAATGGCTTAAACCCGGGAGGCGGAGCTTGCAGTGAGCTGAGATCCAGCCACTGCACTCCAGCCTGGGCGACAGAGCAAGACTCCGTCTCAACAAAAAAAAAAAAAAAAAAAAAAGAAAGCGAAAGAGGTTTCTTTCATGTAAGGCTTCAGTCTTTAATATACCAATGTGACAGGAACCTAGTTTTCAGTGTTTCCCCAAATCATCTGACCCGGCACCCTATTTCCTATAGTGAATATATGCTATTTTCTAGCCACCCAGTGTCCACTCTTCTTTTTAAATCTAGTGGGGCTATAAGCAGGGGTCCCACACTACCACAACTGAGGGACAGGCCAATGCTCCAGGCTAGGACAACTGGAAGCTGCAGACTACAACTGGGAGTACAAAGAGCAATCAACTGGGGCTCACCCATTTCAGCAATGGAAGACACCATCTTACAACATTCCTGTCCTGACATTATCCTGTTGTCACTGCTTCTGTGCCCTTTGGAATTCTCCTGCTGGCTTTCTACTCTGGGTATCCAGCTACGCTTCCCATCAATTCTTAGAGCTCCTGATATCCTTCTATTAAGTTCCTTCCTGCCTAAATTGGGCAGAGGGTTTTCAGTTGCAACCAAAGACTCACACTTAAAAAAAAAAAAAAATCTTCTTCAGCTCATCTCTCATAACATCACTAGATTGAAACAGGAACAATGTATATTTATTGACAAAAGACCTACGTGGATTACACCACCTAACACATTCTAGAAGCTCAAAAAATTGCTGAACAAATAACAAGTATTCCAAAAAACAGCTTTTGGGAAGTATTATTTTAAGTCTTTTTCTTAATAAGGAGAAAGACTATATATAATGGTACCTAAGAGAGAAATGGTGCCTAATACCTAGTTGCTCCTCTAGGAGTGGAGTAAACTGCAAAATATTTCTGTTGAATTTTGGTGGCTATTGAATAAATTAGTGTCTCTTATTTTAGAGAAATAAAAGACTTAAGACAAAACGTAAACTGTAAATCAATACTAAGGAACCATTTAGGAAAAGCTTGCCCTCTCTGAACTAGACATTTTACTAGGCATTTGACATTCAAACCTCACTCCATGTGTCAATGAACAATATTTAGTGAGCTGATACTATGTGGCAGACATTGTGCTAGGGCCAGGAGACACCATGACACACCCAGCTTGGGCAGTAAGATACTCTTCCACAGTCACACAGATGGTGAGTTGGTGGTGTAAATATTCTTTTCCTGTGTAAATACAATTATAGTCTTTGCTCTATTTAATTATACTAAATAAATAGCTTCTATTTATTCTAAACAAACAGATAACCCAATCAGTATAGATGGGCTTAAAATTTTAAGTATTCTCATTTTAGTGACAAACACCTTGGGAATCTTAAAGGAGTGTTTTATTTATTGATACCCGTCACCGTCAATAATTTGGTTCAAAGACGCTTTCATATTTGATTTTCTGATAGAAGATAACACAATCAAAACTTTCAAGTTGCTTATGAAAAATTCTTAGGATGACACTGCACCTAATGTTTGTAGTCAGTTGTCATTCTTTCCTCTGTATCTATGCTGTATCCAGCACTGCTAGAGAAGTAGGTACCCAACATCCTAAGGTCCAAATATCAGAACCATGAAAATGAAGCACTAGAAGCCAGACAGATAACCCCCAGAGGGAGCAAACGAAAACCCCCCCCCAATCTTGTGGATCTAGAAGTAGAAAATAATCGCTGAACCACTGATTTGAGACCCATGAGAACATTAAGGACACCTCAAAATAGATCAGGGCACTGTTCCTAGCCCAACTCTGTGGCAGAACATAAACCTGCAAGAAATAGGATTAACATACTATCTCTGCAGTAAGTTAAATCCTGAACTTCTACAAAATACAGTTTACTCCAATTTAGTTACATTCTTCCTGCTTCCGGTGTCTTACCTCCCCGTTGGACTGAGGTTTTCAATTCAATGGTGAAATATTTACCTATTAAAATTACCCATTTTGCTTTAGTGTGAGTTTCTCAGCATGTTTTACACAGGAGTGACCTGAATGACTTGCAAGTGGCACGAGTGTGCCAGGCCCTGGAATTTAATGGTATAGTTCTGTGGTTGTTGTCTGTTTGCGGTTTTACTGCTGAATTAGCAGTAACCACAGTAATTATACCCTTTCTCATTTCTTAGGCTTGGGGATTTCGTCCACCTCTAGGGGGTTGGTCCCCCTGTCATTTCTCAAAGTTACTGTGAATTTGTTCTGGTCAGTACCATAGAGTGTATTATCCTAAGGAGGGCCACAGGACTAGAGGCAACTTGAACTTCACAAGTTAGCAGAGGAAGGACTCCCTGGCACACCGACTTAGGGCCACGGCGTCTGTTTGCTCAGGTTGCCCGCCAGCCCTGGGAAGAGAGTCTGGGGACAAGCAGGCTGGGTTCCCGGGTCTCAAGTCGCCTCAGTGGTGGCTACAGACTGCGCATGTGACCCATGGGCCGGCGGCGCAGGGGCCGGAGAGCGAGGAGGAAGGCGGCGTGGAGGAGGGGACTTCCGGGACCAGCGAGAGCGCGCTGGCTGCTTGCCGACGGCGGGGGCGGGGGGCGGCGGGGGAGCGAGCTCGCTGGCGGCTGGCGGCGGCGTTGCGCGCGGGGCAGGGAAGGGATATGCGCGGGATCGCAGGGAAGGGGGAGGGGAAGCGAGCGCGCGGTCTCGCTGAAGGCGTGGGGGGGAGGGGGGCGGAGCCCTGTGGCGTCTGAACCCGCCCGGGGGGTGCCAAGGTGCGTCTCCAGTCTGACGCGACCGCCTGGGGCGGAGCTAGCGGGACGTGCCACCTGCAGTGCTGGCTAGGGCTTTTTATTTACTAGGGAGCAGTTTCCCCGCGCGACAGTCCGGGAGCGCGCAGGCACTCGCGCGCACACACATGCACGCAGGCACACACACACACACTTTTGCACACACAAACACTGTAGGACGCTCGTCTTCACTATTGCATCCCCGAACCAGCAGAGCGACGCTACTGCGGGTTCTCTTAATCTCAGCATCGTGGGGCGAAGCAGAGCCATTGTGCATCAAGGAGAGGCCGGTGCCTGCGCTGCCGTCTGGGGTACCTAACCCAGCAGACCGCTCACCCCATCGGGTAAGCCAGTCTCTCTCCTTGTAACCTGTTCTGCAGACCCGAGGAAGAGGGTGGGAGGCTGCTGGTGCGCCAGTGGGGGCAGACCCGGAGTTGACATTTCAGGGGCTTGCAGCCCATGCAGCCTCTGCCCGTGTCGTCTAACGGGAGCAGCCACTACTCAGGTTACTTATGCTGCCAGCCCTGGAGTCGCTCCCCACTTCTTCCCTTCCCCCCCCCCCCCCC